>NC_087394.1:14465377-14779544 GCF_031307605.1 Tribolium castaneum | reverse complement strand
ATCAAACTGAGGCGAAACGAATAAACCAAGTTGCTGAATCATCCTTTGTGTCTTGTAAACACTATAGAATTTTATCAAACACAAAGGTCTTAAAGAGGGCAGTTCTTGTTGTAAATTGTATGTAAAGAGAAGAAAACAAATGAGACTTGAAACAATGTTCCTTTTTATCGCTAAACAACCACTCGTACTTTTTAATAAAAAATTATTTCAAATTCTGTTCTGTAGTGATATAATAAGTACCCAGTTTAATTTAATAAATTATTCTTTATTCTTCAACAAAATGTGTCTAATTCGAAGAGTAAAAAGTTGTATTCACCTCGTTTTTGTGTAAATCGGTTCATTTACTTCACCTCGTGGATGATAAACCACTCGTTATCACTCGACGTTTAAAAATCCGCTCGGCAATAAAGCGTCCGATTTACACTTAAACTTGTTGAATAATCTACTATAATTTATTGATTAAATATTGATCAATTATGGAACTGGAACCAGTAAATGTCCTCTTGACTTGTATTTTTCATACTTACGTACTAACGAATTTCTTTAATTTATTTATTTCCTAATTGTGTGCTTATTACGTTTAAGAACTTAAACTCACACAAAACTAAATTTAAAAAAAATTTAAACTCTGTTTCGATTATCAGAAATTTACAATGTCAATTAAACTCTGTCTATCACTAGTTTTTAAATTCCAGAATACAACCTGTTCCGTCTAAATCCCACATTAGAAGTATTAAAATAATAAAAATAATAAACATATTTATCTAGAAGTTGGTACTCAGTCATAATAATCCATTTAATTCTGCTCAATAAAAATATTATCAAGATGGCGACACTTCCAGTTATACCGGAAGTCGCTATCAACTTTATCTTATTAAAAAAAAGCTGTATTGAGTATTTGAATTAGTTATTTTACAGCCCTTTTTACCAGCTTTCCCTTTATCCCTTTACCTAAGTTTAAACGTTTTCAAAATATTTAAGATTTTTTGAAAATTTTTGGATTCGCACTTGTCAGTTAAAAAATCGGTAACTGTCATAGTTTTAGAGATTGCGAAATCATATTTGAAGAATTAAAAGAGAAATCCTATATCTGTTCTCCGGTGTGTTAAAAATTGGAAAAAGTTAATAAACCCAAAAATTTTAAGGTTAAGTTTGAACAACTTCAAGTACCCATAACTTTTTTTTTCAATAAGATGTCCCTATGTTTATTTTACTAAATGGAGGAGAATTTTTTTCTGCATTATCTGTATTAGCATTCTCTACATACCTATCTGTGATACTTTCCAAGTTGTTGTTTTTTTGACATAGAAAATTTCTTACTAACCACAGCTATTTTTGCATAGTTTGCCATGAAAACATTTTTGATTAAACAAACGACAAACTCTGTTCAGAACTGTGTTGTGAAAACAAAATAAACTCATTGAATGTTCGTTTAAAAAACTTTACTTTCTCACATTTTTTCTCTTGTTTCTATGGCAACCAATGAGAAAAGGCCTATGACTAATGAATTTCTCAATCGCAACAAAAAGTTATTGTTACTTGAAAACTATTAAACATAAGTACAGGAAATGCTAACACAAAAATCAAAAAAAAATAAATAAAACCCCTAAATATTTCGTAAACGGCTAAAATTAGGTTTTGGATAAGCTTTTCCTAAACCTAATTTTAGCCGTATAAAGCTTATAAAAACTACCTTAAAATAACCCTAGTAATCTCAAAACGCATTTAATATATAGCTTTCTATTTAAAATAAGGAAGTTGATAGCAACTTCCAGTATAACCATCTTGAAAATATTTTCATTAAGAAGGACTTAAGAGATTATAGTTGTATACAAATTTTCAGATGACTATCGATATTAGAACTACCAATACTTCTAGTGTAGGGTTTAGATGGAACACCCAGTATTTTCAATTCTTTTATTTGTATTCATCTGAAATTTTATAAAAAAAAACTTTTCTTAAACTGTCGTATGAAACCTGACTTCCGGATGCCATTTGTAATTAAATCATAGATTAAATTACATACCAAAAAGGTTCACAAAAGAAAAAATTCTATGCTTGAACTTACAAAGGTAGACAGACAAAAGGTATTTTATTACAAAAAAAACAAAAAGAATTTAGAGGCACTCCGACAACAAAACTAGCAGTATACATGTTTTACCTTAACATCCCAACTGCAAAAACGAGTGTAATTGTAAAGTTCCACATCTCATTTGTTTTTCTGTTTTCTTTTTAGTTTAGTAGATATTTTATTCTGTTTTCAAATTCAGAACTGCTTGTATTATGTATACAGTGTCTCAAAAATAAATCAACGAAAGAACTCGTAACACGCTCGTAAAAAATTGCTTCTTACCTTTAAAATGATTTTATCGAGAATTGTTTTACCGTTGATGCTGCGTTTTATTTTTACTACAGTTTTAAGAACGTATCTCTACTTTTCAACCTACTTGACTTTAATATTTTTATTTTATTTAAAGTAGAAACATCCGTATTTTCTATCATAAAAAACTAATACAAATATTTCGAACAACTGTGATAACAAAAAAAGATACAAACGAAATCTGATACTTTCATCAATTTCATTAAAATAAACTTCTAATTTGAGAGCAGGACGTGACTCCTACAGTAAATCCTACCGAGAAACGGTTGATTTCAATAATTGTATAATTTATGACACTTTATTATTACCAACATCATGGAATCACATCTCTTAATTCGAAACATGCCTAAGTTCTTCAGTTAGATTCATATCTCTAGTCATAAAACTACACACACGTCTATTTTTATTGATTACTGCTATAAACTGACTATTATTAAGTCAAAAACCAATTAGGGGAACACAGCCAGTCAACTAATTGCGGTTTAAGTTTTTTGATAAATGAAGACAAAAGTCGAAAAAGATGAAGAATCTAAAAAAGTTAAATTATGAAGACGGTCATTTTGATTTTTGTATGTACAGTAAAACCTCTCAGCAACGGACACCGATGGGGAATCTTAAATTGTCCGTTGTGGAGAGGAGTCCACTATTGGGAGGTGGAAATTTATTATACAGCGTGGAATTTTTAACTGGATTTTGCTGAAAATTCCTGAAACAGTTCAATTTTTATTTTTCCTTGTCTACTATTTGGTGCACATGGTTTTTATTTATCTGTTATCAGAAATGCACAGCCACCTCTAAACTTTTTTTTCAAACGTAATAGTATGTGAGGTAACACCTTGTATGAAAACCCACTTCGCAAGCAATACAACGCACTATTTGGTTTTTGAATTTCTTCAAAGCTTACGTGATAAAAAAAATAAAAACCAATTTTATACGTTAAACAATATTTAATACAACAATTGTTCAAAATAGGCACCGTTCCTTTCCTGAAAAATAACATAACAATATTAGCATGAATTTCTAAGATTTTGTAACATTTCTAGTGTGATTTGCCTAATTTCAACTTATAAAAATTGATTTTTATTTTTTTATCGCATAGGCTTTGAAAATATTTAGAAAACAAAGAATGCGCTGTATTCCTTGCAAAGTGCTCTTTCATATAAGGTGACACTTGACATACCGTCACATTTCAAACAAAAAATTAGAGGTGGCTGTGCATTTTTAAAAACAAATAAACAAAAAACGCATGCACCGAATGATGTGCAAAGAAAAACAATCTGTTTCAGGATTTTTTTTACAAAAATCGCTTATATGCAGCTTATATAGAAATTTGATTTTAGTCAATAATTCCACACTGCTTTAATATATTTATCCCTTAGGCGTTGACAATATTTAGCAAACAAATAGTGCGTTGTATTGTTTTCAAAGTGCTTTTTCACAAGAAGTGTCACACCACCGTTACATTTGGAAAAAAAAGTTGGAGCTGGCTGTGCAGTTTTGACAGCAGATAATCAAAAATCATATCCACCAAATGATGGGCAAGAAAAAACAAAAAGCGCCCGCGCCCTGTTTCTGGAATTTTTACAAAAATTGCCCATTTCCAAGTTATAAATTTTATTTCAGTTAAAAATTTCACACTGCATAGGTATACGTTCCTACAAAAATGTCCGTTGTGAAAAGATGTCCGTTATTCGGAGGTGTCCACTAAGGAAGGTTTCACTGTATTTTCTGCTAGCCAGTCCGGTCCTGGCAGCTGAACCAATATCAATCAAAATTGCGATTTAAGAGGCCTTCAAATTTTTATAGAAAGGGAGATTACAAGATCACAGCACACAACATCAAAAATAACCAGTGTTTAGACGAAAAGATTAGCACTCGAACGTCAGATTACATGTATTTTATTCATAGCATCTCGTAGTAAAAGCACAGGAGCATACAAAATGTATCGTTTCTTTCAGTTAGTACAGTCGCAGCAACTGTTTCTAGAAACTGTTTTTTATTAAAGAGTTGAACCGAAATTTTATCGTCCCGACAAGTCCCTATATGGCGCGAAAACGTTAGTAAAAAATTCAATAAACACAAGTCCATAAATAATGCATTATGGATTTATGATTTAATTACACAACGGCTGAATTGAAATCGTGCATAAATTGCACTACAGTAGAAACCAGCACCGATTTGGTTATATCAATTATTAATACACCTAGCTATACATGTACTACGGTCAATAGATTTAATTTAATTAACAATTTACGGTATTGATTAGTGTAGCTGGTGACATGAGGAGCTGATGACAGTTTGAAAAAAATGGAGTTGAAGTCTCTTGAATAATGCTTTCGTTTCCAGTATTACAAGTGGCTCGTTGTACACGTACCAGGGAGGTCCACAAAAATACATACTCGAAGAAAAACTCAGGAAAAACTGTAGTCGACAAATGGCAATAATCCATTGACATTTTCTTCATTTTTTTACATTTTTCACATTCTGTTGTATATAAATTATTAGTATTACAGGCATTATATCTGCCCAAAGCGCTAGTATTTTTGTTTTAAAAAATACCTTTGATTAAGTTAAGTCAGTATACACTGAGGTTTTTATTTTACTGAACATCACATAACACTATTAGGTAACTGAGCACCATGTAACTTTATAAAAAAATATTGAAACTCAAAAAAATAAACAGCTGAATTTCGGGTAAAATACCTTTGATTTGATTTGATCATAAAAGACATTTAAATTTTTAAATGATTGTTTGTATTAGAAAAATGGTTGGTGTTACAAATATCAAAAGTACACTATAAAATGTGTCCCCCTGAAAATAAAAATTAGCCTTTCTTAGGATTTTCTAATGTTTTATTTATTTTCTGAGATATTTAGGGTGGCTCGTTTTTAAAAAAATCACCCTGTATAGAATTCTTTTTTCAGTTATTTAGAACTTTTTGATCAGAATTCAATTGAGTAAAAATTAGATGTAATAATGTTTTGTCAGCTTAAGTTTGAAAGGGAACAGGTTGGAAAAAAATGGGATGCTATCCCATTCCATCCCATAAATCCCATTATTATAGAACGCAAGATATAAGTTTTAAGGAAGAACAATATTTATTTGGTGTTTCGTTGGGTTATTGCATTAATAAAGATGGAAAACTAACTGGTAAAGTTAGTTACTGTAAAATATGGTAAAGACTGTAAAAACTCCAACGAATCATGTAGGAGAAATGGAATATGTAAAAGTTTCAAGATTTCTAACGTACCATCTTCTACTCAAAAAAGTGTATAGCAATAAAAAAGTACAGACTAAATAATTGAAAAAATATTACTAAACACAGTGGCATGTATACATACAAAATACAAAAATAACAAGTGTTCAATAATTGTTCTGGTCAGATGGCCTATGTGTGGCAATTGTCACAAAAAACGTATGTCTCGGTTAACATTACAAAACAATGACAGATGACAGCTGTCAGTGTCAGGCCAAAAATTCACACGTTCAACTGAGCTTGCAGAGTAAATTCTTGAACGTTTGCATACAATTATCATAATTTTCAATGTGATTTTTATCAAAAACTTATAAATGCAAAAATAAGACATTTAAACAGTTGACAGCAAACCATATGAACTTATCACGCAACCTACGTTCATGCTAGAAAGAGGAAACCACAGCAAACCACGACCAGAACAATTATTGAACACTTGTTATTTTTTACTTCTTAAGTTCGGAATTATTTGGTTAATAATTTTTAGTAGTTTCAGTTCATGCTTTAGAAAATTCACAGTAATGGTAGTAATGGTAGAAAAAATCTGAGTAGTACAGAAAAAAAGAAAAACTTTATATAAATACATGGTAATTTTTAATAAATGTCTAAAATAAAGGATATATTTAAAAAACTAGTGCATGTTTGGTGCTATTTGAACAATCCGTTTAATTTCATTCATATAAACTGATTAACAAAACATTTTGCAAATGTTCAATTATAATTTGGTAAGTTTTTTAGTACTTCTCTGTAGATTGATGACGAGAAATGTGTCCTCGAAACATATTTGATGAATTTTAATATATGATTTAGACGTGCAAGTAGACATTTTCATTATGATTTTCAAAATATATCTTGCACATGGATGATGGATCTTCAATTCACTTTGATTAACAAAAGTTAGGTATATTACAGTTACACATTTACTGATTTGTTTTTATCAGATTCCAATGCTCAAAAATTGATGGAATTTCTTTGATGTTAGAAGAATTAGAATTCTATAACTGTTGTAAAGCAGTGTATATTAAATCATCGGTATCTCTAACATTTTTGAGCAGTTTATGCAGTTTACCGGTTCGTTTAAAGTGTCACAGGAGAAGTATCATTTAAAATTTTTAAGGGTGATTTGTATTACAAACGAGTTAAGTGTACAAAAAAAGTTCGACAAAAAATGTCCCTCTGTCAACAGAAATTGCCTTTTTTCTAGGTTTGTAAATTTTTCTTTATTTAAATTTATTTAAATTAAACATAAAGATTACAGAAAGCGAAATTAAGACGTAATTCAAAATTAAACTAATTCGAATTAAGTTGTCATTTAAAATGCATTGTCAAATGTAAAGTTGTTCTGTAAACCTAAAATGTTTTTTGTTTTTTTTTTTTTGAAAAAAATGTCATAGGCAGGAGCAGCCAAAATTAACTAGCCCGGGGCGGTAGTGGACTAAATACGCCACTGGTTACACAAATACACACTGTTCAGAAATAGTTGTTCATCAAATTACCAATGAGATTAATAAACGTGATATCCCGCTTAATTTAAATTGTGAATCCTGTCGTAAGTGACTTCTAATGTAAAAAGGTTTTGAACCTAAAAAATGACAAAATACAAAACAGATATCATGAAAATATAAGACACAAATCAAGACCAAACTTGAAACAACTTAAATGAAAAATGCAGAAAATGTGTAAAAAGCTAATCAAAAGATTTGACAAAGATGACAGTACTTAGTACTACAATAGTCATTTGGACCAAGCGGCACATTGAATTTAAATACCATACTTGACCTAATGAACAATCATTTTTGAATAGTCTGAATATCACACTCTGCTCCGGCGTGTGAGACGGAACGGAAAATTCCTCAGTTTCCTCTCTTTCTAGCATGAACGTAGGTTGCGTGATAAGTTCATATGGTTTGCTGTCAACTGTTTAAATGTTATCTTATTCTTGCATTTAGGAGTTTTTGATAAAAATCACATTGCAAATCATGATAATTGTATGCAGACATTCAAGAATTTACTCTACAAGCACAGTTGAACGGTAAATTTTTGGCCTGACACTGACAGCTGTCATCTGTCATTGTTTTGTAATGTTAACCGAAACATACGTTTTTTGTGACAATTGCCACACACAGGCGATCTGACCAAAACATTTATTGAACACTTGTTATAATTAATAAATAAATAAGCGCTCTCCAATATTAAGTACCCTTACGCCCCAGATTCCCCTAATTTTTGAATAATATAAAATAATATTCAAGAGCAAAAATGAGAATGAGTAAATATCTTTCTTGAGACCTTTATTTTTATTGCACCTTTTAGCATCACCCGACCTGATCTGCTTTTTTTCTAAACATAAAGCCCATTGAACACGCATAGGATATGCTTTCCAGAGCCGTCAGAAGTTGAAGAAAGAGAAGAAACCCAAAATGTGGAGGCGTCAACGAGTTCGTTATTGCCAGAAGAAGAATGCCAGAAGAGAACAGTTTTATTTGATAACTGTCAAATAGGCTCTTTTGTATCAGCATATTTTTTATTATTCCAAATTATTCTACACTTACTATACAATTGTAAAAAACAGAGTTATGACCCAAAAGCTGGAAGGGTCCAATCGTCACCGGAAATGTTTAGCGTTTACAAAACTTTAGTTTACACCATATCAAAGAGTGCCCTTTTGTACCTTGACATGTCAAGTTCCATAATAATCGCATAAACGAAAACAAAAATATTTCCAATTTTTGAAAAGTTGTTATGTTTCTATATTTTGACGTGGATCCAAAAGTAGTAAATAATGTGCCATCTATTCTCATTTGAAGAAAAGTATTCGTGGTTAAAATTATGCCACATTTTTTGAACCACCCGATATATATTTTTTATTTTGTTTTCCTTAGCAATGGTATCAAATGTTGCTCTTTTGTTTCCTATGATGTCAAGATTATTTTCATGTTGAATTTGCAAGTTTTTAAATGTTTTGTAAATCATAAAACATTAAATAATGTTTATTTTTCAACGGGTATTTGCTTAATCTTGCAAAAGTTGTCATTTCCGCTCGCTAAAGACAAAAAAATAAGATCTGATCTAGTGAAAAAAGACTTATACAATTTTTTGCCATAGAAACTTTTAATTTAGTAATATTATTTATCACCACCTGAGTGATTGTCCGACCCTTTTGTATCAGCCTGTATAATACAGAGTGTTTCACACAACTCTACTAGACCTGCGCCTAATGTAACACACCCAACTAAATAAAAGCCACAAGACACTAGCTATACATTTAATTCCGTAATTGAATAGTCATAAACTTTTTTTTCAGAAATAATTATCATGTGTTCTATCTGGATAGAAAACGAATATGATCCTAATCTATCTTAAATAACAACTAACAAAAACGTTGCAATTTTTTGAAGAGGTGAACAAACTAGACAAGACTATATAATTTTTCAAAAGTTGTAATCGAGTTTGTATCGGAATATGCATTGAATTTAGTTACAGGCGCAGGCCTCGTAGAATCACGTAAAACACCTTGTATACCTTGTATACAATAGGTATTCTATTTTGTTCTTCTTTCATTAATTATCATATACTTTTTTTCCTGATAAAATATTTTAAGCTATTTTCTATTATATTTCTCTTAAACGGACACCTGCCCTCAATCTAAGTGTCTCCCTGACCCCTCCCTCCCCCCACACACACGGTAGAAGGTTAGCTTTGTGTACCGTTTTTTTCCTAATAAGATATTTTGAACAATTTTGTAATACATTTCTCATAAACGGACACTTTCCCTCAATGGCACTATCGTGTCTCACCTGGTGTGAGGGTACCTTATACAGGGTGATTCAAAAGTGACGGACAAATTTTCGTATAGAGATAAAAGACAGTTAAGCACAAAAAGTCAGATTTTTTTCAAGCAACTTTGACATATTTTTTAATTTGTTTTCCTTAGTAACGGTATCGATTTTTGTTCTTCGGTTCCTATGATGTCGAATTTAATTTATTGTCAAATTTGCAAGTTTTTTAATGTTTTGTAAATCATAAAACATTAAATAATGTTTATTTTTCAACAGGTATCTGATTGATGTTGCAAGAGCTGTCGTTTCCGCTAACTAAAGGTAAAAAAAATTGATCTGAAGCACCAAAAACAGTTATACTGGGTGGGGCAACCTTATCGGACACCCAAGAAAATCGCTACTTCTAATGAAATAAAAATCCTGAAATTTTACACACCACCCTGTACATTGATAAGGACCAATCTCGATTTTTATTAAATTTTTTTTTAATAAATAAAGTCGTAGTAGTTTTATGAGTTCTTGGGCACTAACTGTTAATTTAACTACAAAGTTTTTGGACTAAATGAATTCTTACCTGCTAGCCCATCGAACTCTGGTATCAGATTTATAAATTTTTACTTGGTTGGTGAAATAATCGGTCTTTTTTATTTCGACGCAAACCAGACGCGTGATTTGTTAGAAGATGGTATAATTTGCCAACAAAGGGATCAGTTACCAGTAGCCGACCTTTTTGAAGTCCCTTATGTACAGTCTTGCAATAAAACTGATGTCTGCATTGAAATATCCCAACGAAATCTTTTACAATCTTACCCTGATTACAGTTCACATTGTCACCTAAATTTACGACGCCACAAGTAGCAACTCATAAATAAAAATAATTTTTTAAGTTAAAATGTAAAAGTGCGTTTAATTCAAAATCTGATTAGATTGGTAATTTTCTTCGCTAATTTCGTAGACAATTATCTGAAGTGAATACGCGTGGTTTAGTATGAAATTCAGAATTTGACTATTTGGTTGAAAATTACTTTTTTTTTAATTCTTATCTTTATCAGTAAGTGAAAAATTACCAAGAAATTAGGAAAGTTCCCTTTCAAACGTACAGTCAGGCGTGTAAAATGCAATTTTCTTATATTTATTTAGAAATCGCGATTTTCTTAGGTGCACGATAAGATTGCCCACCTAGTATCTCGTGAAAAAAGGCTCAAACAATTTTTTGTCATAGGAATTTTTAATTCAGTTTGATATCCTTTATCGGCACCCGAGAGATTGTCCGATACTTTTGAATCACCCTGTAGTGCTTATGTTTCTTTCCTAATTAACCCAATCATATTTTTGAAAGCAAAAATTAATCAAAAATCATTCGCAATTTATTGGCTATTTGACAACTTCAGACTTCTAGTATATACAGCAAACAGATTTGAAATAAAAGGTAAGTCAATTTTAGAAATGCTCTATTAAGTCTTAAAAGAAGAAATCCGAAAACATCCACGCTTAAGGACTAAGGACTAAGGGTGTAGACAATGTAGAATTACAAGGAGATTAATGTTGAAACGCAAAAATAATGTTTAGTATTGTTTCTTTCTTTCCTATCTAAAGACAAGAATTTATGGACCCACCCTCGTATACATCCCTCGCGCATTTGAATACTTTCCAGTGCCCTCAAGCCATAACCTTTTATAGATTGTACCTTGTGATACGTTGACTAATTTTAATAAAATAAAAAACGGTTTCACTGTGAGTTTAACAAGGCTTACTCTGCTTCTACACCCCCGACTTTCGCTTTAATAAGATGTCAACCTGGATAAATATATATTTATAAGACATGTAGGTGTCACATTACCCCGTGACAAATCGTTGAAAAAAATGCTTTTCGGGGATGTTGTTAAGTTTTGATTTATTATAAGGAAAACCATTCCGGAATCGGAAAAGCGAGCCCGTGTCTCGCCCCACAACTCACCTATAAATCATTTTGTCGCATTCAATCAAAGGGCATTTTCATGCGCACTCGACATGCTCTCCACAGAACACGTGGTCCCGGCACACGTGGTAAAAAGCTCGCGACGCCAACTGCAACAGACTCCCCGCCCGATGGATGAAACACAACTGCCGCGAGATCTCAACTCACTCTTCGCGTCTACAATCGGTCATCTTCGGAAACAAAAGACGCTGCTGCTTCTTCTTCTTCTGGAGGGGATCTACACGATTTATTCCCATTGTTACCCCATTGTTTGCGAGTTAATTGTTGTGGTCAGGGTAGGCGAGGGCGGCTCGCCGCCGCCTGCGACAACGGGGTGCGTGAACTGATCCAAATTAACTGCAGCTTCCGCCGCCTGCGTCGCCTCCTCTGATCTTGTTAGCCAAAGCATTATAGGACTAGATTCTTATCTCTTCTCTGCACCGAATGTCTTTAATCTCAGACATAAATAACAGGCCTGCTTTCTTTTTTTAATAAATTGCCGCAATGGATGATAGCACATACGCGGACATTGGCGGAGCTCAACAGCGGACAAAGGGGATCGGCTCTTTCTTCTAAACATAATTTACCATACAACCTATTGAAACAACTAAAACAAAAAATTCAGAAACAAAATACAGGGTAACAGAGAATGACAGCAATATTTTTTGATTACATGAAATAAGCCCACACAAAAAATGCGCACACGAGAAAAAGCTCACACCGAAAAAAAACTCACACGGAAGAATACCCACACAGAAATAAGTCCACATAGGAAAAAAAACACTAAAAAAAAATCCATTTAGAAAATAGCCCACTCAGAAAAAACTCGCATTAATAAAAGCCCAACCGTGAAAAAGCCCCCGGAAAAAAGCTCGCAGAAAATTAACTCATAGGCAAAAAAATAACCGCAAGGTCGTGGATGAGTTTAATTTGGTGAGACCTTTTTATGTAATAATGTAAATACATAAGAATAAACCGAAAGTAAATATCCACTTTATTGAAAAAAACTGATTACCTAAATATCTCACAAAGTATACCAAACATAAAAAGCGGTTTAAAATAGTTGAAAGACAGAACTACTGTTTTTTTTTGTTAAATTCTTATAACTTGTCACCTCCAAGTCGCCATGCACCCTGATCTGTTAAATATTTCGAAAATTTTTGGTTTGTGGCAAAAAATTTTAAGACAATGTCAGTTTTGTTTTATTTATAAATCGATTCAACCGCGGTAAAAATTTAAATGTGGACTAGTTTAGTTTCGGTTTAATTAATTAAACCATCCACAGCAATAGGTAATAAAAAGGTTAAAAAGTGACCTACATCATATTTTACAAGTTAATTACATTTTAAATTTTATGAACTGACTTAAAAGCTAGAAGATTGGTATTGATTTTGGTAAACTGTAAATTGTCAGGAAATAATGTCTTTGAGGTAAAGAAAAACAAAAAAAAATGGTTTACTAACGAATAAAAACTAGAGAAAAAACGTAATGCAAAATAGACATCAAAACTGTGGTAAGCTTGCAAAATTTCGCATAGAGCTGACAATTTGTACAGGTCTTTAAGACACCATTACAAATAACATATCAAAGTCCTAACCGATCCCATGTGTGCAAAAAAAATATTCAAGGTTAAAGGTCAAAAGTTTCGGTTTTTGCAATTTTTCTCGTAAACGGTAAATGTTACCAATAAAATAGGTTAGACAAAAGTTGTAGGCAATACAATTGTCTACAAAAAATGGTTTTATACTTTTTTTTCTACGAGTCACCATTACCGACATATCGCTATTTTAAAAGTTAAAGAAGTGGAATTCTACATAATACAAGTTTTTCAATCACAAAGACACAAAACCGCCTACTTTAATTATAAATTCAAATAATCTCATAGCATTACGGTCTATAAGAAAATAATATTCCAAAATTCTACTTTGCATCTACCATAATTTTATAAAAATTGTTTAAAATAGTTTAAAATAGTGTATTTATTAGCTGGTTCAAAACTATAAAAACGCAACATCGCATTTTACCAAATTATTTTTTTAAATAAGATTGATAAAATTGTAAAATAGTTATTAATATTTAGATCTCTCATTGAAAATATAAATTGCATTAGCTAATATTTTTTTGAAATGCATGAATAATTTATAACAGCTAATTTTGAGAGAAAATGCGAAGTTGGCGTTATTACAGTTTTGAAACAGCTAATAGCAACAGTCCCAAATATGGGTAGCGTAGACGTGCATATTTAACTTTTAAAATCGCGATGTCTCAGTTACAGTGAGTTGTAGAGAAAAAAGTATAAGAACATTTTTTGTAGACAATTACATAATCTACAACTTTTGTCTGACCTATTTTAATGGTAACATTTACCGTTTACGAGAAAAATTGCAATAACCGATATATTTATCCTTTAACCTTGAATTTTTTTGCACACATGAGATCGATTGGGACTTTGTATTTTATTTGTAATCGTGTCCTAAAGATCTCTACCAATTTTCAGCTCTATGCGAATTTTTGCAAATTGAAATGTCTATTTTGACTGGACTAATAGCTATTCCCCACACTCACCAGCGTGTGGGAAACGGACCTTTTCGCACTGCGGTGTGTTTACTTTGCAGCAATGGCTAGGGTCATTTATTGCTACCGTTGAGATGGAAACGATACTTTTTTTATGATAGGTGACAGTTCATCTCAATTTGATCATTGTTTGACCTGTTATCAATCCATCAACAACAAGAACAAAATTATCAAAAAAAATATTTTCTTTAACATTCGTTAAAAAAATATTGTACCTAACTTGTTTGTTAAACAATTTACAAACTCGTTAGGTAAATAACTACTACATCAACACAGCTTATACTGGGTTTCTTTCTCTGTATGTGCGTTTTTTGCTAAATGGGTATTTTTCTATGTGAGCTTTTCACCATGTGAGTTCTTACCGGTGTGGGCTCTTTTCGGTGTGGGATTCTTTCCTTATGAGTTTTTTCCGAGTTAGTTTTTTTGACGAGTTTTATTCTATGTTTTTTCTTGTGAGCATTTATGTTTGTGGGCTTTTGTCCCAGTGCGCATTTTTCGTGTAAGCTTATTTCTGCTCACCATATTTTTTATGTGTCATGAGATCATGTCGTGACCAAACGAGTTAAAAACCCTTTTATCATTTTTCCAAAAAGTGCATAATTTTTTCAAAAATGTTTACAGCGTATTAGAGAATGGTTTAGTAACAATTTAAACGTATATAGACAATAGCAAAACGAACCGACTAAGTAAAAGTTATGAAAATCAAAAATGCATAGTCCAAAAAATTAATCTGCAATTAAAGTCCCAAATTTTGAGAACCGCTGAACTAGAAATCGCAGAGCTAAATTAACTTCTTGGTTTATGCCGTAATTCCTCTATTTGAATTTATGTTTTGTTATCAAATTTTCCAAAAAAAACCGATTAAGTAAAAGATATGTAAATCGAAAATGCATAGTTTTCCAACAAAAATCGATCTGAAATTAAATTCCCAAATTTTGAGAACCGCTGATCTAGAAATCGCTGAGCTAAATTAACTTCTTGGTTTATGCCGTAATTGTGTTATTTCAATTTATGTTTTGTTATCAATTTTTTCAAAAAAAAACAAAAAGGAGTTAATGCCAGAACTGGGGTCCAACCTCCTACAGAATTTTGAAAAATTTTCAAAACGTCTATATTTAACTGTGTTAACTATGTTTAACTATGTTCACTTTGTTTAAAGAAAAAAATAATGGGATAATAAACTACCATAAACCACACAATGGCTCTCAACAGATGGGTTAACAACTTTTTTGAAAAAATATGCACTTTTTGAAAAAATAATATAAGGGTATTTAACTCGTCTGATCATGACAAATTCACATGCGAAATATTGTTAAACAATTCCCCAATACCATGTATTTACCCACCTGTTTAGAACCACTATGTGGCTTATTCTAGTTTATCAGTTAATGGTTTTCTTAAACAAATTAAACATTGTAGCGCCGGGATGTTTTCAATTACTATTTTTTTTAATTCTGGAATCCGACCCTGTTCAGATCAAAAAAATCAAAGAACCATTGGGTAATTTACAAAAACTGTTACAATTGTCATCTATTTAGTCGGTGAGGCTCACTATTCCAATGGTAACGATAACAATCTTACAGATTTAATGCAATTGTATGAGCAATGCCATTAGAATGCGGCTGCGGCGTTCAGAGAGTACTTAGAGTATAAAAATAAAGAAGTAAGTTATTTTGAAGCGCTTAAAACGGCGGTTAGAAAAGACCAGATTCAAAAATTAAAATAAAAATTATCTCCGTTATTAAAAACGATAGAAATTGTTTTTGATGGTTTAGGGCAGGGAGTAATTAAATTTTGTATTTTTCGCGACGTTTCGATTTTAATTAAATCATCATCAGGCTACAAAGAGAAACGTCGCTAAAAATAAAAAGTTTTATTACTCCCTGTCCTAATCAACCAAAAACAATTTCTTCCGTCAAAAATTTTTATTAAAAAAAATTATTAAAAACATTTTATTAAGACGAATTAAAGTGTTAAAAGACGCCTCAACTTCGCGAACAGCTTGTATTTCAAAATTATTGCGGGTGGGGATGAGCTTATTCATTCTATGATGACTAAAAATTAAGACAGAAGTGTGTAAACAAATAACAAGTGTTCAATAATTGTTCTGGTCGTGGTTTCTCTTTCTAGCATGAACGTAGGTTGCGTGATAAGTTCATATGGTTTGCAGTCAACTGTTTAAATGTTGTCTTATTTTTGAACTTAAGGGTTTTTGATAAAAATCACATTGCAAATCATTATAATTGTATGCAGACGTTCAAGAATTTACTCTGCAAGCTCAGTTGAACGTGTGAATTTTTGTCCGCATTTTTGGTCTGACACTGACAGCAGTGACAGCTGTCATCTGTCATTGTTTTGAAATGTTAACCCAGACATACGTTTTTTGTGACAGTTGCTACACATAGGCGATCTGACCAGAACAATTATTGAACACTTGTTAGTATTAAGGTCTACAGAATGTCTCAAAATTGACGCCCGTGCTTTTAGGATTTGTTTCAGGAGACTAAAACAAATCCTTATTCGTCGTGCTCCAAAACTATTCGTGCCACAATAGAACGTCTTATAATAATATACTAAAATTAATCGCAAAAATGTAATCTAATAATAACTTATTATGCAGTTTTTTAATTCATTAGTATTTAAAAAATCTATAAATTATAAATATTTCTTAGGCAATATATTTTTAAAATTTTTATTTTAAAATCCAATTTTTTTCATGGCCTACTATAAATAAAAAGCGAAAAGTTATGCTTTTTTAAATGTTTAAAAATAATGTATTACACAAAAAGACATACCAAATCAGAAAAAATAAGCTTTTAAACAATATCACAGCCGCCTATGATTCGTATGTAAAAAATTATACTTTATGTTATTACAGCTAAACGAATGGTTAAAAAAATCGTTGATAACATTATTAAATTCTCTGTACGAAAGTGCCTATATTATAATGTCTTTGTTTCAAATGTGTATCTTTATAAAAAAAAGATATAATTTTTTTCAGATTTGGCTAAAATGTCAACTTTTGTTTATAAGTCGAAAACAAAAGACGATAGCAGGATGCGGTTTTGCCCAAAATGTGTCACTAGTTTTTTTCTAAACCTTTTAGTTTCGGAGATCTCCTAATTCGGACATCTAAAATGCAGCACCCTGTACTTAGTCATTTGACTACGCCTATGATCACTCTTGTTTTGCAAGAGACACTGCCAAAGCGCCTTCTCTGTCAGCTTTACTTTGAATCTGAAGGATTTTTTCGCAAAGACTGGAAATACAATATACAATGGCACAGATCTGCATACAACTCGTCACATTGTATAGATAGACGTATTACACAAGTCGAGATGTGAACATCAGCAGAAACATGCATTTATTATTCCTGAGATAGACTCAACACGTCATTGTAAAAAATAGATTAACATGTTTTTTACTCACAACTTGAGAGAAGTTATTTGATTTCTTCACATGTGGTAGCTCTAAGTAAGTTATCAACTTGCAATTTGCCACAAGAAGAATTTACTTAACATATAAATTGCGCTCCATTTATTTACAGGAAATTCAAGCGACGAATTTTTCGAGTCAGTTCATTTATCGAAATAACGTTGAACTCTGGCACTATTAAAACCTTGATTCATGGTTTGGTGATTAAATAGTCTTGTTTAAAGTCAGGGGTGAGAACAAAGCACTATCACATACTTAATACACTTTTTCGCTGTTTTATTGCGGTCTAATCAATGAATTCAAATTTATTATCTTAATTTTCAAGAGATGTTGGTTTTATTTGCTTTTAATGCATCCTGAACAATAAAAGTCACCGGAGATATTCGAGGAATGAACCTTAGACGAGAATTTATGACACGATTTTGTTGCTCTTTGTGGTGGTTCCAGTATTTAGTATTTGTCTAATTCAGTTAACAGTTCAGTATCTGGTCCAGAAGTTCATAAATCAAACAAATAATCGCATTATGCAAATATTTTACCATAAAAACTATAATTTTATTTGAAATGTATTTTTATTAACATAAACTTGTCATCAAATTAAAAATATCACCTCATCTCTCATCATTTCATTTTCTAGAGATGATGTTTACGTTTTCTGTTTTTATATTCATTATTATGTCAATTCTTGAGGTCAGGTATTTTCAATATAGCCTGTATATGAAAATGCTCTCAAAATAATTATTCTAAAGATTGTCTCTAAAAGATTAATGGAACTTAAAAACTTTAAAACTTTTTTGTTTTTATATTCATTATTATGTCAATTTTTGGGGTTAAGTATTTTTGGTCCCTCTTGTATGTGAAGATGCTCTCAAAATAATTATTCTAACGATTATCTAAAAGATTAATGGAACTTTAAATCTTGAAAACTTTTCTGTTTTTATATTCATTATTATTTTAATTTTTGGGGTCAGGTATTTTCGGTACCACCTGTATGTGGAAATGCTCTCAAAATAATTATTCTAACCGTTGTATCTATTTAAAAGATTAATAGAACTTGAAAACTTAATTTTTTTTGTTTTTATATTCATTATTGCGTCAGTTCTTGAGGTCGGGTATTTTCGGTACAGCCTGTATATGGAAATACTCTCAAAATAATTATTCTAACGATTGGGTCTAAAAGACTAATAGTGACTAACTTGAGAACTTGAAAACTTTTCTGTTTTTATTGTCATTATTATTTCAATTCTTGGGGTCAGGTATTTTTAGTACAGCCTGTATATGAAAATGCTCTCAATATAATTATTCTAAAGACTGTGTCTAAAAGATTAATGGAACTTAAAACTTTTCTGTTTTTACATTCACTATTATATGAATTCTTGAAATTAGGTATTTTCGGTACAGCCTATATATGGAAATGCTCTCAAAATAATTATTCTAACGATTGTGTCTAAAAGATTAATGGAACTTAAAAACTTGAAACGTTTTTGTTTTTATATTCATTATTATGTCAATTCTTGAAGACAGGTATTTTCGGTACAGTTTGTATATAGAAATGCTCTTAAGATAATTATTCTAACGATTGTGTCTAAATGATTAACGGAACTTAAAAACTTGAAACTTTTTTGTTTTTATATTCATTATTATGTGAATTCTTTAAAACAGGTATTTTCGGTACAGTTTGTATATAGAAATGCTCTTAAAATAATTATTCTAACGATTGTGTCTAAAAGATTAACGGAACTTAAAAACTTGAAACTTTTTTGTTTCTATATTCATTATTATGTGAATTCTTTAAGACAGGTATTTTCGGTACAGCTTGTATATAGAAATGCTCTTAAAATAATTATTCTAACGATTGTGTCTAAAAGATTAATAGAACTTGAAAACTTGAAAATTTTCTTGTTTTTATATTCATTATTATATAAATTTTTGAGGTCAGATATTTTTGGTACAACCTGTATATGGAAATGCTCTCAAAATAATTATTCTAACGATTGTGTCTAAAAGATTAATGGAACTTGATTGTAATTAAATAATATTTTATACGAAGCTACCAGGTTTCGTGTTATAATTTATAACCCTGTAGATGCGGATCTTGTTATACATTTTTTCAACATAATGATATGATATCTTCATTTAAAAATGCCTGACATGAATTATTAACTTTGGTGTGGTAAGTATTGACTCTTCCCAGTTCAAATAAAAAAATCTTTTAATTGCAGTGATATTATTTTAAAAATTTCTATTTTACGGCATAGATTAGATTGCGGTACATTAAGCCAAATACCTGCGCTAAAGTACGCAATAAATCAATATTTATTAGTTTGAGTGAATCTTGAAAAAATATTTAGAGTAGCATTAACAAGCTTTTATAACCGTAAGAAGCAAATATTCCGGTTTTAAATGTGAATCTGGAATTCCTAGCCATTTGAGATTTTAGATACGACTGTGGTGTATATTCGGATTTCAAATTTAGATCTAAATTATACATTAGGCGACTGCAGCAGCATTATCATCCATTAAAAGATTAATATTGGGGTCACACAAAGAGGAGAAAAAATCAACAAAAATTTAATGACACCACTTTGCATGCATGCTTTATTTAAGTGATAACCTATTTGTTTTCAGCTCTTTTTCATTGTGGTAGAAGGAAAACTAAGCTTTTCAGTGGCGTATTATAACAGAAGCCTAAAAAGCCCGGGCTTGGGGCGCAACATTTTAGAAAAAAACGTTTTTTTCTTTAAAGAAATGTATTAGTCGGAGCAAATAAAATTCACGATCATTATTGTATTTAGAAATTAATAAAGAATTGGAATTTTTAAGCTCCTTAACAATTATGGTCGCAGGTCAAATTTACAAAGATTTTGATCATAAGTTGGAAGGCGAATTACTTCAAATCAAGTATATAGGTCTTTCACCTAATGGACACTTGGACTTACTAAAAAAATTGAAGCTTGAAAAATATTAATACAGCAAACATTTAGGTTTATAGGTAAAAAATCGTTTTAAATAAACGTGCTATGACAAAAATTTTGTACATCAAAAATAAATTGTTTAATGCTCTCAGTTTAGACAAAATTATTCACGTATTTTATTTTAGTATTATTTTAGAAGCCAGAAAAAATCTTGATCATCAACAGTTTTTTTGTTCATCTTATATTTTTTTTTATTATGTATGTAGTATTATTACTAATTACTATAAATAAACAATAAGCGTTTATTAAGGGATAATTTTACAATCATTGTGATACTATTACTATTATCACAATTACCAAAAAAATGAAAAGCAGCAAATGATATATCAAACACTAAAATCTAAAAATGTTTTGGTCAGATATTTAGTGTTGCCAGACGCAAGTCTGGCAGTTTCAAACGTTCTTATGTTGCAAATGATTTTGCAAAAAAAACAGTGTCATATTTGCAGATGAATTACTATCTTTATTTTGATTTAAAAAGGATACTTAGTAAATAGACGAGTTGCATTTTTTTAAATTAATTATTTCGACATTTAGTTTTTGTCGTATTTTTTACTTCTTAAGTTCTTAATTATTTGATTAATGAGTTTTAAGAAACTTTTAATAGTTTCAATTCATATTATAGAAAATTCAGGATAATGGTAATGGTAGAGAAAGCCTTACTAAGTAAACAATACAGTAAAATGTCTTTGAAAAAAGTCAACAACAATGTAATATTATAGAAAAAGCAAAAACTTTTTAAATAAATATAGGCTGATTTTTTAACAATATTTTTAATATTATTTAAAAAGTAGAGGACATACTTAAAACTCTAGTGCACGTTTGGTGACACTATAAAGAACTTTTTCAGGTTTTTTAATTTAATTTTCAGAAATATCTTGCATTTTTTGAAAACTTGTTGAAACTGGATTTGCTATTTCTGGTACACCGGGTGTATATATATTTTTTAATACATTCATAAGTTTTTCTTTATGTATTTGAATTTTTTTCAGAATTTTTCTATCATTCTAATCATTTTTTTTTGTTAACACCAAAATCTCGTTTATTTCATTTTATTTTTTATTAAATATTTTTAAATTAAAAATTAATTCTATGCAATTGTAGAAAAAATCTGAAAAAAAATCAGGCATAGAGAGAAAAAGAATACCTCTCTTTAATAGAAAATGCTGACTTATGTGCAATTGTTAGTGTTAGAAACACCGTAAAAATATATTTCTAATAGCCTCATCCTTCATATCAATCACACCTAGGGTTCTCAGAAATCAAAACGTCGAAAATAGAAGAACTCACTTGAAAATATAAAAGTTATAAAAAAATATATAAAAGATTCAAATAAATCATTTGATATTAGTTAAGTTATTACCATTAGGTGATTAAAAAAAATTACTTATGGACAGACAGCCACCGGCAAAATGAAGGAAGTCCATCGCTTGAGCGTCTTTGAATGATTTTGGGGCCCAAATGGTTGAAGATAGGAATATGGTGTTGCAAACTTTTTTAACGGAATTTTAATTCTCCACAACTTTCTTCCTAACTTTTTCTTCTATCTATAACCGTATTCGCAGCATTTTGAAAAATTGATAAGTTTGAAATTTTTTAAATATAGTTTTTATGAAGGATATGAAGGATGATATATATATATATATATATATATATATATATATTATATATTATATAATATATATTATATATATATATATATATATATATATATATATATATATATATATATATATATATATATATATATATATATAAATTTTTGCATTATTTTTATCGCTTGTTATTGAGAATGTGATGCTCTACCTGCCTGTATTTTTTTTATTTGCCTTGTGCTAACCATTATTTAATTACAACTATTTTTATAAACTTATTGCTCTGAAAACTTGGACGGTAATGGAACAACTGCGCCTCTAGCGACATTAACGGAACTATCGAAGACGGAGACGTTTTATTTAAACGTCCTTAATTTTAGATATCCTTAGACAAGGCCTACAGTTAGTAAATTTCTCAGTTCCAAGAAAAAGTTCATGTATCTTGAAAACTATTAAACATTAGTATAGGAAATGTGGAATTAAATTTTCTATTTAATGAAAAAAAACTTGTAACATTTTATTTTAAAAAAATGAGTTATGGGTAAAGTTACGGGTAAATTTAGGTATAGTGAAAGCTTATAAACACTACCTTAAAATAACACTGGTAATCCAGAAACGCATAAAAAATACAGTTTTCCATTTAAAATAAGGAAGTTCATTGCGCAGGACCTAAGAGATTATGGCTATATACAAATTTTTAGCTAACTATCATTATTAGAACTACTATACTTCTAATGTGGGCTTTAGACGGAACAGCATGTATATTAAAGTAACAAGTGTTCAATAATTGTTCTGGTCAGATCGCCTATGTGTGGCAAACATAATATGTCTCGGTTAACATTACAAAACAATGACAGATGACAGCTGTCAGTGCTGTCAGTGTCAGACCAAAAATGCAGCCAAAAATTCACACGTTCAACTGAGCTTGCAGAGTAAATTCTTGAACGTCTGCATACAATTATCATGATTTGCAATGTGATTTTTATCAAAAAATCCTAAATGCAAAAATAAGACAACATTTAAACAGCTGACAGCAAACCATATGAACTTATCATGCGACCTGCGTTCATGCTAGAAAGAGAAAACCACAGCAAACCACGACCAGAACAATTATTGAATACTTGTTATTTAATAGCAAAATTCGGTGCGACTGTAAGTTTTTTGCTATCGTAAATATAATTTCTTCAGGCTCACCCCGAATAGAAAAAAAAATAACAAGCGGAGCAAAATTTATTTAGGGCTTTTTAGCGGCAAAATGGGCTGATACGCCACTGAAGCTTCTGGTCAAATGTATTAAAAGAAACAGTTTTTCAGCCTTTCTATTGATTATTTTAATTAACCAAGAGGGGTCGAATGAATTTATTTACAAATTAAACTATTTTATTTGCCGCTTCCTGACTTAAAATGCAACAGCTCGGTTTTTATCCCAATTAACAATTAATCACAATGGTGGAAGAGACTAGGGGGAAAATTTAAAGGTTCTGCTTCAGTTATTTAATTCTGTAATTTAAAGCAGAAATACTCATTATCCATTCGAGCATATTACATTACTTTTTTCGCCGCGACGTAATTTCGGAAAATAATGTTGCTTCAAAAAGCCAATACGTTTTTCATGCAATTGCCAAAGTTTACTCAGACGTCGAATTTCCTGCATTACACTAAATTGAAAACATCAGAACGGGCAATAAATGGTCCAACGTTCTTACATTTTATCTCTGAACTCTTGACCGACCTAATGACAATGATCCATTATTATTGTCCAAACGGAAGACAATAAATTTAGATAACATTACAGTTCAACAAAACAATAAATTGGCAAAACTAAATTATAAATTAAAATTGTATATTGTGACATGTTGCAATTAGTTACCGGCTTTAATTGTTTTTAATGCCGATTCATAATAAAATTACCACAAATGCAGTAAAATCTGTTGGACGCATAATAATGTAAATTATTTGTGACACTGTATTTTATCCCGAAACGTATGTATTGTTTTGTTTTAGTCAATAGAGATTCTGTTTTAATTTTATGAAGCTGATTTGAGTGATAATTGGTACACAAAAAAGCGTAAGGAGTATTTGAATTTCTGCAATTTTTTAATTTGGTGATAGCGAATTTTGAGAACACCTGTGGTAGGTAACAGCACGTGGCAACTCAGACGGCACGTTCTTCGATCGAAAAATTGATGCATTTCGATGGCTCGGCAAATTTTTTGATTCAATTGAATGTAAAATCAGTCCTAACTCAATTAAAAGGCCTATGCGTGGCCTAATCACCAATTAAATTAAGCGACAAAAGAACACTTTTAATTCGGTTCCACTGTTTCGATCTGTCGCTCAAATTAGATAATTGCAGAGTGATAAAATAAACGAATCGTTTGAGGAACACACATTTGTTCGACTATTTTGTAATGATATGGTATATACAGGGTGAGTCATTGATACTGGCGTGCTCGTTAAAGATATCGAAATAAATGAAATGGCACTGCAAAAGGGAAGTGCAAGTTCCTAATTTATTTTGTTCTATACAGGGAGTTCCATTTTTACAGTGCAGCTTTTAACGTAGTTTTTTTAACAGGCATTCTCAGTATATTTATACACAGTTAAATGTGCACTTTTTAGGCTTTATAAATCAGTTTAATTTTTGCAATTTGCTTTAACCGTTTAGAAATTATTAAATTTTTTCTACAATTTTGTGCGTCTGCAGGCACATTATTAAAAAATCGCAGTGCGCTTTTTTTTGAGATATTGAGTTCGGATTTTATCTATGTGTAAACAACTGTCGGGGGTATCGTTCGGCGACAAAACTGTCTATTTGCATTGCAGCATTACCATGCTGTGACACATTCATTTTGGTAAACTTAGACGGACTATAACTTTGTTTTTTCAAATAGCACCCTCTGTATTTTATCGCTAAGTCTTTTTTAGCATCTTATTTTACATCTTTTTTACCTCTTAATTTTTTTTCTAAAGTTGCTAGTTTAGGAGATAACTTGGTTTTTCTGAAAATGCACATAAAATCTCTTGGATTCGAACGTAGTGTGCCATGGAAAACAATAATTTTTGACATAACAAGACTGTTGTTTTTTGTACGTCACGTTTTGATTTTGTTGTGAAAATAAATTTTTCATGTAAAATGCATACAAATCTCATCGAGATATAAACTTTAATTTTGAAAAGTAATCATTATATAAAAATGAAAAAAAAAAACAACAGCACTACCAGAGAAAATGTGCAAGAAAAACTTATAAAAGCTCTTCGTAGAATTGATCATGCTACATTAGAAAAGTTGAATTGTTAAAAAGAAATGACTAAAGTAATATTTTCGGTTCACTTTGATAAAAACCACTGTGGTGCAAATGACTAAGCTGTTACCATGACAACTCATATTAAATTTAATGCCAAGGGTACGCTATTTGCACCACAATGGTTTTTATGGAAGTGCACCGAATATACTTTATTGGTTAAGAAAGCTGTCATTTTAAACAATTTTGTAATTGCAAGTAATATGTTATCGCTGTTGATTTGTTATTTCTCCATTGTAAATTTCTACCATTTTTATTTAATACTTTCTTATCATTACCTGCAGACGCACTAAATCGTAGAAGAAAATTAACAACTTGTGAACGGTTAAAGTAAATTGCAAAAACTAAAATGGTTTATAAAGCCTCAAAAAGTGCAAATTTAAATATTTACAAATATACAGGAGATGCCATTTATGAATACAATGTTAAAAACTGCACTGTAAAAATGAAACACCAAATAGGGCAAAATAATATTAGAACGTGCACTTTGATTTCCCATTTGCAGTGCCATTTGGTTCTTTAATTCAACATCTTTGACAGAGTAGGTCCAGTCGAGTACGCCTATATCAATGGCTCATCCTGTATATACAGGTTGTTCTGTCTATACCCTACACTGAAAAAAATAACAGTAATTTCACAATTATTTACATACTATTTACCCTAAAAGACGCTGCAATATTAGCGTAAAAATTTTGGCAAAAATACATATATTATAGTTTTCCATGAAATATACGTTATAAATGTAGCTTGTACATTATATATTATAATTTTACAGGCTGAAATGTAACCATTTACATCATAAAAGGATAAGTACAATGTAAATGTAAGTATGCATTAGTAAATTACCCTATAAAAATATAACGTTACAACATTTATGTGAATATTATAAAAAAATGTAAAATTACAACTCCAACCAATGAAAAAGCGATATCTGATCACGTGATTACACCACCCTACACCAGCGCCATAATAACACTTCGTTACTCAAAACGTGCAGCAAGTGCCTGTTCATGAAAAAAATCTATTTAATAAGGTAAGTAGATATTTTGACGAATAGGTAATTGTTATTAGATAGGCCTCTATGCTAAAATGTTTTGTTGTCAAATATGCAAAATCAGTTTTAACACGTTGCGAAGATATAAATTACATATGAGACATCATCGTAACGTTTTTAATGCTACATAATATTTTCCAGATCATATTGTAGTTTTTTAAACACTTGCAAAGAAATCACCATGTACATAAGGCACAGCTTGACGAAAAAAAGAATTTTTATTGTCAAGAAAAGAATTGTTAGCTAACTTTCAACAATACAATTTTTTTGTGTTCATATGTATAACCATGTTAGACAAGGTGTTAGTTGCAGTTCTATTATCTGAAAATTCAACCTGATCGGGGCACCAGGTCAAAAAAGCTTATCTCCTCGAAAAAAAAGTTATTAACCTGATAGTATTACAAAACTAAGTAGTATTTTAACGTCAGTAGTATTGCGTATTATTAATTTTTTTAGAAATTACTTTATTTTTGTTTTGTTATATTTTTGTATTTTGTTCTTGAAGTTTTCTAAATATATAATTTCTAGATGAAATTTGTATTTAATTTTTTTGCTTACCTACAATTCAAAGTGTAAATTTATCACAATTTGCATAGTGCAAATTTACTTTGTATACTGCAATAATACAATACAATTAGTAAGTATACATTGTAAACTTGCTCTTTTAATTCTGTAAATTAACTTTTTATGAAATCATATTGTAATGCAATTTTACATTGTGAAAGTAATGATGGAAACTGTAAAATTACATAACAAATCAAGCATAACTGCAGAAGTGTCAATTTACACTATGTAAGAGTGGTCACTCGGTACCACTGTTATTTAGTGTAGAATCTACAGTACTTTTTCTATCAGTGCACATTAGAAGTATTAAAAGTTCTTATAAAGATATTTATCTGAAAGTTGGTATTCAGTCAAAATCCGTTTAGTTCTGCTCAATGAAAATATTTTCAAGATGGCAGCACTTCCGGTTATACCGGACTAGTTGAGTTGTTTTAAGAGAGTTTTTATCAGCTATCTCTATACCTAAGCTTAACCGTTTTTGAGATATTTAAGATTTTTTGAATATTTTTTAATTTGCATTTGTTACTTAAAAAATCGACAACTCGCTTAGTTTTAGAGATTTCGTAATTATATTTAGAGAATTAAATAAGAAGGCTTATATCTGTTTTTCAGTGTGTTCGAAATTAAAAATGAAGTTAACAAACCCAAAAATGTTAAGGTTAAGTTTAGACAATTTTAAGTATCCATAACTTATTTTTTTCAAATGGGATGGCCAAATTTTTATTTTACTAGATGGAAGCGAATTTTGTTCTGCATCGAACTGTATTAGTATTCCCTATACTTATCTGTAATAATTTTTAAGTTATGTTGTTTTTTTGTCATTGTAGGAAGATTCTTACTAACCATAACTATTTTTGCATAGATTGTCATAAAAATATCTCTGATTAAACTTAAACAATAAACTCTGTTCAAAATTGTAAATAAATTTATTGAATGTTGGTTTAAAAAAACTTTAATTTTTCACATTTTTTCATTTGTTTCTATGGCAAAGTATAAAATAGACCTAAGCCTAATGAATTTCTCAATTTCATCAAAAAGTTATTTTAATTTGAAAACTATTAAACGTAAGTATAGGAAATGTTAATACAGATCGATGCAGAATTTAATTCTCTACCATTTAGTGAAATACAACTATTGGCATTTTATTTTAAAAAAATGAGTTATGGGTGCTTAAAGTTCTGCAAACTTAACTTTAAAAATTTGGGGTTTGTTATTCTTTTTTAAAAATTTGAAAACTACAAAAGAAAGATCTAGGCTTCCTCTTTCAAGTAAGTTAAAAAATATTTCCAAACTTTTAGAAATGGCAGAGTTATCGATTTTTGAACTGGAAGGTGCAAATTCAAAAAAAAAATTAAAAATCATGAATATTTCGTAAATGGCTAAATTTAGGTATAGCGACTGCTTATGAAAACTACCTTAAAATAACTCTAATAATTTAAAAACGCATTAAAAAAATAAGTTAAAATAAGAAAGTTGTTAGCGACTTCCGGTATAACCGGAAGTGCTGCTATCTTGAAAATATTTTTATTGCGCAGGATCTAAAAGAATATGGTTGTACACAAATTTTCAGATGACTATCATTATTAGAACTCCCAATACTTCTAATGTGGGGTTTAGATAGAACACCCTTTATATTCCTATGACAGAAAAAAAAGACAATAATACTTGTATATGATATATGGGTAGCATGACGAATTTACATAAAATGATAAATTACTTGTAACCATTAACTTATTATTACTATAGGGGTGTGATAACACCACAGTGAGTCTTATTGGTTTGGCTAAATTTGGAACCGAGTCTTTTCTTTATTAGTGGAGTTTTCCGAACATCTGTTTGCAGTGTAAATATCCCAGTGGTGAAATTCTGTGGTTTGGTCATTGGAGTTAACAAAAGTCTGATAATGAAGTGATAATTGCACCGCTGGTGACGATAAAAGAGAATTTCATTGAATTTATTCAAAGTACGTTATGTAGTTTTCGCTCCATTATTTAGTTAAACGTTTCCGATAATATTTCCCGTCAGAATTTAATTGTTACGTATTTATAAAACCTATCTAGCGGGTATTGAATTAGTAAACTGGCATGGCCTGTGTCGCATTTTTTGCAAACTGTTTGTAAAAATTGAAATGTGTTTTCACATTGAGGCTAAAATTGAAAGATCAAACTAACCTGTGAAGTTCGATCTTAATTGTGCGAGGCTCCTCATCCGAAGAATCACTGATTAGAACACTTGTAGTAACGCTTCCGCGGCTACATCACGCACGAATTTTTTAAAGAGAACCAAAAAGCGCGCCCTCTTTCTAGTTATCTCTCAGCCCTACAGTTGGTACCTTTGAATTCGCCATTACGTTTAAAGACTTACCTATAACAATAATAAGCAAAATAAACGGTACCGGGAATTGTTTTATATCAGGGTGTGGTGGGAGTGATTCTTCGGATGAGGAGCCTCGCACAATTAAGATCGAACTTCACAGGTTAGTTTGATCTTTCAATTGTGCTACGGCTCCTCATCCTCTAATCACTGATTAGAACACTTGTAGATGTTTAAAGCTGTTTATTG
Source organism: Tribolium castaneum (assembly GCF_031307605.1). Lineage (NCBI taxonomy): Eukaryota > Metazoa > Arthropoda > Insecta > Coleoptera > Tenebrionidae > Tribolium > Tribolium castaneum. Next base: position 14,750,110 of record NC_087394.1, on the reverse strand, counting down.
CTTATTATTGTAAAGAACAAATTCGATTAAATCGAAAAAGATGCTATTGGCCTGAATGTCTCAGGACAGGATAGCATTACAAATGTTGTCCCCTGTTGATAAGGGGCGATTGTAGAAAGTTTCAAAAACACGAGACGTTGCTGTCCAACCAACATTTTGACGAATGATCTCTACTGAAATGCCCTTGCGGACAGCTGCAGAGGTTGCAGCATGACGAGTAGAGTGTCCACTAAAAACAGAAGTGTCAACGCCCGCTTCATGCAGGGTGTTCTTTATCCATCTGCTAATAGTGTTTGTGCTTGCTTTCTTAAACGGCTTCTTCGTTGTAATAAATAGGAAATCCTCCGAGTTGCGTAACTCTTCGGTCCTATTGATATAGGCTTGGATCGCCAAAACAATGCATGATTCGGGCTGAGCTGTAAAGTATTTATATTTCATAACTGGATAAATTCCTGTTCGTAAACTTGTTTTTGTGGGTTCTGTAATTTTGATAGTGATGCCTGATTCTGATATTTGTATATTGGACAATTGAATGAGACTTAAGGTCTGGACCCTATGGGCTGAAATGAGAGCTAAAAGTGTGACTACTTTGGATGTAAGAGTTTCTAAACTCAATCTATCATAAGGAAATAAGGCCTGCAGATATTTTACTACTGGAGCAGGATCCCAGGTTGTTGAATATTTTGGCTTCGTTGGTCTTAACCTCATTATTCCCTTAAGATATCGTTTTAGATCACTATCGTTGCCTATGTTTCCTGATAACAATAAAGATAAGGCAGATCTATGCGAATTAAAAGTTCCGTAGTTATGGGACTTTGTAACTAAAAGCTGTTGTAAAAATTGGATAACTTGATGTGGTGTTGCATTGAAATAGTCTGTGTTGGTTTGTGTACAGTAGTCCCACCAAAGTTTATATGTGGTTTGATACTGTCTGAGTGTTGTGTGAGATATCGACCTAATCATCGTATCTATTGCTTCTTCTGGGAGACCTCTTTGTTGATACGCTTTCCGGAGACAATCCCTGCCATCAACGTAAGGGAATCTGCCAGTGGATGGGTTTGTCTGAAAGGGCATGACAATAAGTTATAATTGGGTCCGAGTTGAATTACTCTATCCACTAGTATCTTAGACAGTAGTGGATACCAGGGTTGAGAGGTCCATTTTGGGACAATAAGAATACCCCTAGCTTCATCAGTTATAATTTTGTTAATTGTTCGTAATATTAACGAGAATGGTGGGAAAGCATAAAAGAAAAAACAACTCCATGAAACTGTGAATGCATCAACTGCCATGGAATCAGGGTCTCCATGCCACGAAATATAATCCCTACATTTGGCGTTAATTTTTGAAGCAAATAAGTCAACCTCTGGTTGACCAAAATTATACACAACTGTATTGTAGTCCTGATTATTTAGTTCCCATTCTGTTTCAGTTGACTGGGTTCGCGATTCCCTGTCGGCTAAGAAATTGTCTTTAGAGTTAATGTAACTTGCAAATACCCAAATATTTTTTGACTCGCACCACTGCCAGATCTTTCGTGATAAGGAGGCCAGTTTGGGGTATTTTATGCTCCCCATTCTATTTATGTATGCTACAGCTGTCGTATTATCAATTCGGAGAAGTATATTGCAACTAGCAGCTTCAGCTGCAAAACACCTGAGGCCAAAAAAGACGGCCTTTAATTCGAGAAAATTAATATGTTCTTTTTTATCTAAGGAGTCCCAAAACCCATGGGTGCCCTGACCCTTGGAATAGGCACCCCAACCAGAAGCTGAAGCATCCGTAAAAATTTCCATGATGTAATTGTCTTTTCGGATCGGGCAGTAAGCATTGCCTATGTTGGCCTCCCACCAGAGGAAATCTTTAAATAATGATTCTGAAATTGTCATCTTCGCGTTATAATTAAGACCTGAGTTTTGTAGAGCAATAAACTTTTCTGTTTCAAAATGTTTTGTGTATAACCAGCCATACTGTACCGCTGGACAAATAGAAACTAGTTTTCCGATGAATTGAGCAAAAAATCTTATTTTGCATGTTTTATTACTTTTAAAATAAGAAATATATCTTAAAATATCCGTTACTTTTTCTCTGGGTAATGATATTCTCATTTTAACACTATCAAAAACAAAGCCCAAAAATTTACATCTTTGTGATGGTTGACAGTTGGATTTTTCAAAATTTATAATAAAACCGAGGTTTTGTAATAATGTAATTACGGTCTTTACATTATTTTGACAACTTTGTTCTGATTTCCCAAAAATCAAGAAATCGTCAAGATAAACAACGCAAACTATATTGTGGATTCGTAGAAAACTAGTAACTGGTTTCATGAGCTTTGTGAATGCATAAGGGGCCGTTGATAATCCAAACGGCATACAAGTGAACTCGTATAACTGTTCCCTGAATTTAAAACGAATAAATTTCCTATCCGACTTTCGTATTGGCAACAGAAAGTATGCATCCTTTAAATCTATAGTTGCCATAAAAATATTTTCTTCAATTAACTTTGTTACAGTTCTTGAATCCTCCATTTTGAAATGAGGAGGCTTTAAAAACCTGTTTAAGTGTTTTAGATTTAGTATGAAGCGTTCTGACCCATTTGGTTTCTTTACCAGAAAAAATGGAGAAATAAATTGGTTTGATGTTGGGATGCATTTTTTGACTGCTCCCTGTGTCATCAAAGCTTGTAAACATTCAGTAATCGTTTTTGATTCCGTATTACTAAATTTTTGGTTGACTAAGCGTTTTGCTTGTCGTGGCTGATGTTGAAAAGGTATTGTGTATCCCTTAATCCAGTTCAAGATAACTTGATTATTTGTGATTTCACACCATTTTGAAGCAAAATGTTTAAGTCTGCCTGCTTGCGTTGTAGAACTTACCTGGACTACTTTTTGTACGTTTTCTGAGAGTAGCGCCCTGTTGACTTCTGTCCTACTCTCTGTGGACGAGTCGGGCTCCTTCGGTTTAAAGCACTACGACTTGTGTTTTTATTATGATATCCTTGTGTGCGTTGGGGTTGGGATTGTTTTACCCCCCCCTCACTTTTTGAAAACCTATGCTGGTTTTGCGATGTGGAGCAAGGAGCTTTCAGGTCTTTTGCTAACCTTTCTGCTGATTTTGCCGTACGTAATTCGTCTGCCATATTTGCTCCAAAGAGAAATTCCCTGGGCGGAACTTTAAGTGTTAATTCCTTGACCTGTTTTGAAAGAAGAGGAAACAAAAGATGTCTCCTTGTTTGAGACGTCGTAAAAACGAGGTCCGAAATAAGATTTGCCGAATCGGAAAGTAATTTACCCAGTTGTTTTTTAAATGGTTCGGGTAACTCAGTGGTACACGAAGCTATTAATTTTAAGGCCTCTGAGTGGGCTCCTAAGCTCGCTAACATCTGTGTTTGCGAAGCAACTTGGTCTCTGTCTTTTTTAACCGAGGTTGTTGGTAAAATTGCTTCAACTTCCGTATTAAGAAGTGGAGGCTTAAAACCGCCGTCTGCGGGAGGCTGATATAATTTTAATAACTGACCTTTGTCCTCTTTTGGCAAACCATTAAACATCACGTGCGTCCAGCGTGTTACAACACTAGAAGGAACTGTGATATGAGTTACTGGTAATTTTGACGGGTCTTCGCCCAAACACTCCAGTATTTCCTCGGGTAATTCCTCATCGTTATGAATCACAAGAGCACTAGGGCTACTAGGAGAAACGAGAGCACTCCTTGCCGGGCTGCCTCGATCAGTAGCATGAAAAATACTCCCTGAGGGAGTCGTCATTCGCGTATCCTGAGGACTACGCGGCGACCGAGATCTGTTATCAGAAAAACCTGAGCGCGACCTTGAATACCGCCGGCTCATCAAACGTTCCAACGTTTCCAGACGCTTCATCAGCTCCCGTCGAGAAACGTGTTTGTCCCGTGGCGACGAGGAACGGGAATGGCTTCGTTTATGTTTCCCCATTACCTAGCCTATAAAGGAGGTAAAAAGGTTACAAATTAATTAATACAAACGTGAATTTTCCAAATTTCTACGAGAAACTTGGTCCGTAACAAGCGTGATCGCAGCGCACGAAAAACGTAATGGCGAATTCAAAGGTACCAACTGTAGGGCTGAGAGATAACTAGAAAGAGGGCGCGCTTTTTGGTTCTCTTTAAAAAATTCGTGCGTGATGTAGCCGCGGAAGCGTTACTACAAGTGTTCTAATCAGTGATTAGAGGATGAGGAGCCGTAGCACAATTACAATGTGTAGCCAACTGTGCCTCAATTAAAGCTCAAAACAGATAAATTTATCTTAGACTCATCATTTTCTTTCATCATTTTTGTGTGTAAATGCTATTTCGGGGCGAAGTTTAATTAGGCTTCTTTTTCATTCAAGTGTTTCACCATGTTATCTAATAGCAAAAGTTTTACCGGCCGCCAAAAATTAAACAATGGTTACGTAAAAACAAATTTTTAGATTTTCAAAACATTTGCTTAAAATATTTTTCCGACCAAAAAAGTGAGGATTGTTAAGTAACTGAAATAATTCTTCTCAGTTGATTTTGAGAAAAAATGTCATTTCTTAATTTAAAATAATTTGGATTGTAATGATTTGTCACGTTAAAAATAATTCAGACCTGGTGACATAAATTAGAACTTTGTAGATGTTGGAAAGTAATTTCCAGCTTATACCTACGTCTTTCAAATTATGCATTTTAGTAGATAAACTAACTCAATGCTAATAACAAAAACACGCTGTATAATTCAATAGGAGTGGAAATAATAAATTTATGTGATGTGATGCATTTTATTTTTATACCGATACAAGTTATGAAAGCTTTATAAATAAGTAAATGACATGTTTTGTTTTGATTTAGTAACCTATTGTTTTGGCATCTATCGGATAAATGGTCGAAGATTTTTCTATTTTTGATGATGGCTTCATTGCGGTCTTTTGATTTCTGCTTGTCGTCGATTTTATATTCACTACTGAGTTACAATTTTTCTGAAAAAGTTAAGTAGGGGAGAGCGGTTACAATTGGTACGCGGTACAAATGTAACAATTGCTTTAAAAACTTTTATGATAAAATAGTTATTTACCTAACGAGTTTGGAAAGTGCAATTTACTTACTACTTTTTGAAAAATTTTTGAAAGGGAAAATAAGTGCGTATCTAACATCTGTCAAAAAAAAAATATTGTTCGATGCGTTTTTTAGTTTGGGGTGGTAAATAACTATTACCTAACAAGTTTGGAAAGCACTTTGTTTGTGCAAATGTGAGAAATTGATTTCCAAACAAAGTTGGGTACAATATTTTTTGTAATAAATCTCTTCTAAAAAATTAAAAATTAATATTTTTTATAATTTCGTTATTTTCGTTAATGGTTGGTAGCAGGTCATACAATCAAACAATTGACAAGAACTGTCATGTATCGTAAAAAAATAATCGTTTCCATTTCAACGATACCAAGCCATTAAATATCCCTAGCCATTGTCGCAAAGTAAAAAACACCCCAGTGCGGAAAAGTCTGTTTATCTAAAAACTGCGAGTGCAAAAAATTTTAGAATTAAATATTTTATAAGCACGTGAGTAAAATTTCAATTATTTTAGACTTTTTGGTATAGCGCTTTCTTGTTTACATTTATCGCAAAGTAGTAGCTGTTTCAAAACTATAAAAAACGCCAACGTCGCATTTTACCGTATAACTTTTTTAAATAAAATTGTAAAATAGTTATTAGATCTTTCATTGAAACTGTGAATTACATTAACTATTACTTTTTTGAAGTGCATGAATAATTTATAACAGCTAATTTTGAGAGAAAATGCGACGTTTGCGATTTTATAATTTTGAAACAGCTAATAGATATTTATAGTTGATGCGCAGCGCAACTACGACTTTATAAACTCCTATTGGTATTTTGATGTTATTTTTTGTTTTTAAAAAACTAAATTTTAAAAGTAACGCTAGGGTATAAATGTCTGATGACTGGTGGGTACAATTGAAACATGTTTAAAATATAGGGTCGACAATAATGAAAGTGCTTAGTGTTTCATTTATTACCAAAGATTTTATTGTAAGCAGTTAAACTTAAATTCTTAATTAGAATATTTTTTTCTTATAAAAAAAGATATTTTGTTTAAATATTTTTGTAACAATATAAAATACATATTCTGTATTTATATTTTTTTTCATCCAAATATTTAAACGAGTACATATGTATTAGGTTTTGTATATAATGTGCATCACTAATCTTGTTTCTTGTATTCATCTAATAATATTATTTCTCTTTGAAGCTGAATAATTGGTCTACATCGGGGTATTTTTTTGTAATTAATTCATTACACATACTTCGAATAAAAAATCGTCAACAAAAATTGTTACAAATGTACCCGCTCTTCCCTAGTTCAAGCAAACCGATTAATTTGGAGATTTAAATACAGGCTGAATTTTAACTTATAATTTATGGCATAAACTGAGGAAATGATAGCATTTGCCAAATGAAAGGGTTTGCTTTCATTATTTTGATTTAAATTTTGCTAAAAACACACAAGATATTAAAAAACTGGCACACCAACTTAGTGGAATATGGCAGATTTAACATTCATTCTCAAAAATGAATGTTAAAATAGTAAAAAAATATGTGTTAAACTTATTGATAAAATAGTAACAAATTTTAAATAAATGATATGTGGTAGTAACAATAAAAAATACTTATTTTTAAAATGGTTTCCACAGTTTCCTTCGAAATAATACTCAGTGTTGACACCTTTACAAATTTAGTTTTTTTGATAAATTTTAATTTTTTTAATTCAAAAATTTGTTAAGGATTGATATTAAATTAAAAAATAATAATTGAAAGAGTTAGTGGTTCGTGGATGTATCATTTTTTTTTTAATTTTTTTTTGCTAATTTAAACAATTTGAAACATGCTTAACATATTCGTATTTTTCTAAAAAGTTTCAAGTTAGTTATTGTTAAATGAGCATGTACAAAGTGCTGTGAATTTTTTTACGGTTGAAAGTGATATATTCAATTAATTTAGTATCACGTGAAAATAAAAACTTATTTAAAAGTACAATTTACAGCATATTATTTGACTTACGGACCAACCTGCATACATATATATAACATAAATTTTTATATTTTTTTATTTTATTTTATAAAATATTATTGTCAAAACTCCAAACCGAAATAAAACTTAATTCTAACTGAAACTGAGAAAGCTACTGGCTATTTACTTGTTTAACAAATACAGAGTGTTTCAAAAAGATGTTACCAAACTTGAGGGCCTTATAGTGATCATCAAGGCAGACATTTTTTGCATTTAAACCTCTAGCCGCAAATTGCAAAATAGTTAAATGCTACAATTACAAAATATACTAAAAAATTGGCCTGTCTCAGAATTTTCAAATTTTTTCTTTGTTTTCTGAGATGTGTAAGATATCTTCTCGTTAAAAAACACTCTGTATATGTAAGTGTTTTTTATAAACAGAATTACAAATGATAGTTTTTGAAAAACAACTGGCGTTTTCTGAAATACCGTGCGATGTTTTAAAATTTTGATCTAGTTATCCATGACAGTTACGTTAAACCGATGTGCATTAAGGAAATAAGATTCCAACATAAATTTTTTCTTCGGTGAAAATTTTGGACATATTGACAGATAAAGCGATGCATGCTGAAGTTATTTACGTAATACGTTTCACTGCTGACGTAACTATCATGGACAACTAGATCAAAATTTTTAAAAATCGCTTGGTACAACAATTGGAAAAGGTGTAGGTAGTAGGTATAGGAAATAAAACCAAAAATAACTTAATTCATCTTTTTGATATTAATTTATCAATAAAAAAATTAAACAATTATTTAACTGTTGGCATTTCTGTGAAGTGTCAAGATGTGTAAAAAAGCGATCGATTTTTACAGAACAAGGTGTTTTATGGTGGATGATGAGCTCCCCACGCGTTTGAAGTAATGCCAGACCAGGCAGTTGCAGTCTTTGTGGGCGTTCTTTATAGCGTGCTCGAATAAGACCCTTGGGCATTCTGATGGTCGTGCGACGGTGAATCTTTTCAAACAACTGTTGACCAGACTCTTCTCGATTCAAAAATATGTGTTTATCTGAGATCAGTAGCTGCACTTAAAAAGTATTTAAAAATTAAAGGAGGATTTCTTTACTTTCGATTTGTATAAAATAAAAAAAAAAAACCAAAACAATGTAAAACAAAGAAAGTGTTAAAGCCCACTTTAAAATCTCAGGTCTAATTCAGCGTATGCGTACATTTCAGATAATAATAATTTTGGTTGCATGTATTAATGTTTTCCCTCAAACATAATGTGCAAATAACAATAAAATTTAATTCAAATAACAATTTAATTTAAATGTCTTAAAAAAGAATATAGGAACAGTGATAAATATAAAACGCTCTGATGTATTAAAATGTTTACGAAGCAATGGGCATAAAAAACAACATTTTGCTTTTACGGGGCAATAATTCTGGTAAACAAATACATACTCTACTTTGTCGTACATTTTCCACCGTTTACATAAAATATCAGTAACATTTTGCTTCACAAATAATCAATAAGAGCAAATATTTGAGAATTTTTGTCCTTTTTTCATTAACAGCAAATCCAGACCGGGTACAATAAAGTTCCAAATAAAAATTCGCACTACACTGTAGCATAATCACAACATGCACTCAAGTAGTTGCATATATGGAGAAGAAATAAAATTCGAAATATGTCCATAATCCCCCATAATCCCTACAAATCAAAACTCCCACCAAGTTACATCAACATAACTTCCTCTTCTTTGTCACCCAGTCGTAAAATATCAGTTACAAAGTTTCTCATCCGAAGATTTTACAGCGTTCCATAAATTATGCTCGGATTAACACTTAATAAATAATTTGTGATAATACTTAATGACTTTTAATTTAGACAAGTTGTATGTCATTCCTAGATATTTACGTCCTTTTAAACCCTTTCTTTGAATAATGATTCCGATAAAACCATACTTACTTGGTAGAGTACAAAACTTGTGATTTATCGAAGTTGTGGCGGAGGCTATTTGAGACGGATTATATTTTAATGAGGTGATGACTCTTGATATCGACCACACAGAAACAATGCATTTGTGTTAACTCTCAGCATATAATCATTGTCTGTCTAGACCGCGGAGCAGAAGGATGAATTGCTTATTAACCCACCGCAACAGGTTTATTATGAATGAAGGTAGTAATACGAGCCTAATTAATCAAATCATTAGCACACACCTTGTATCCCATTCAAAACACAAGCCACATACTTGTTTTTGACCACTAGGTCAAATTATTAATATTTAATGCTGAAAACAACCGTAATGTTATCCGGTTTATAGCAAGTTTCGTTAAAATTTAATTCGTTGTTAAAAGATAACAACGCGAATAGACCAACCAAATTAATTGAATTTGATCACGTGATCAGTTAATAACGCATAACGCTTCTACATACATGTACCAACTACATACACATACTTACTCCAAATCAAACAGTTTCGTAATTTGAGTTTTTTTTAACATTAATCTAATGAACGGACATCTCCCATAAGTGGACAAAAATGTTAGTCGAGTAACTGTCTCTTTGTGGGAGCTTTCCCTGTAATAGCATTTCATTAAACATTAAACACTGTATAATCAAATATATTTTCCTAAAATACGTCCTTGAGTATAAATAACGTCTACAAAATATCAAAAGTTTAACTTTACTAATAAGTAATAGCTGGGCTACAGAAGACGTAAGCTCAGCTGGACCATCCCGTATAAAGTGCAAATAAACCAAAAAAATATTGGATGAATCACATTGTCATTAAACAGCATTTAGGTTTATAGAAAGCTTAAAATTAATTAAAATTAATTCACTGTTAAAAGTTTACAACACGAATAAACCAATGAAATTGATACAACTTGGTCACGTGATCAGTTAAACACACATTTAATAGCGGATTAAATTAATTAATTATTAATTTATAATTATTAATTCTAATAATAATTATAATAATAATTAATAATATAATTAATTCTTTATGACCGGTTTATACAGGCTGTTCGGTTTTTATTGTTACAAATTTAAGCAGGTGATAGAACATTCAATTTTAAGACCAAAGTTTCCTATGAATTTTTATCGAAAAATACTTCGTAAGTGAGCTACACCCTCTCAAAAGAGTGCTTCTTTTAGAAGGTTTTCCTCAATAATTTTGAAACCATTTCATATAAAATTATAAATTTTGGTACAGTTGATAACCTTTATACGCCTAATCAAATTCGAGGATCAAATGTAGTAACTTTTAATCAGAAGCGTCCCAAACTAGGAGGGCGTAGGTTAAAAAATATAGAGTATTTTGTTTTTGTTTTTTTTAAATCGATTTTACTCAAGAACGGAGACCATTTTTATGTAAAAAACTATGAAATTTAAGGTTTCGTTGCTGAGTTTGTCAAAAAACAGAAGTCGAAATAGTTGAGGTATTTTTTACCCTCCACCCCCACCAGTTTGGGACGACCCTGGTTAAAAATTTTACATTTGGTCTTCGAATTCGATTAGGCGTTCAAAGATTATTACCTGTACCAAATTTTGTAATTTTATATAGCTACCATGGTTTCTGAAATATTAGAGAAAATCTACTATACCGGGTGCTCAAAAACCGGCGCACCAACTCAATGGAGTGTGGTAAAGAATTGCTTACATATAACGGTAAAAATAGTAAAAAAATTCTTTGCATTAAAGTTATTGATAAATAACGAATTTTAAATAAATGATATGTGGCAACGTTGTCTAACAGTCGTGATCGCGATAGAATTTGATCAACAATAAAAATAAATTATTTTTGAAACGGTTTCCTAGGAAATAATTCCCAGCGTTGGCACATCTACAAACTGTGATTTTTTTGATAAATTTTAATTTTTTTAAATTAAAAGAACTGCTAAAGTCTGATGGGAAATTTAAAAATAGTTATTCATCGTTGTGTTAGGGAACGATTACTTAGTGTGAAACATAAAAACATTAAAAAATAATGAAAACTGAAGAAGTTAAGAAAATAAGTTTGTAGCTCCAGATTTTTTAAAATATGACTATAGGAATTTTTTCATGATTTTTCCCGTGATCTACACATGCTTCTCAACAACGTACCACTGAGTTGGTGCGCCAATTTTTGAGCACCCTGTACAAGACATACCCCTTTCAGAGGGTATAGCTCCCTTAGAAAATATTTTTCGATACATGTTTATAGAAAACTTTTGTCTTAGAATTGAATGTTCTATTACCTGTTTAAATTTGTAACAATAAAAACGGAACAGCCTGTATAAACCAGTCGTAAGAAATTAATTATTAAATAATTAATATTACAATTAATAATTTTTAATTAATTAATAATTGATAATTTATTTATTTATTGTGCAATTAAATGTGTGATTACCTGATCACGTGATCAAGTTGAGCCAATTTCATTGGTTTATTCGCGTTGTTAACTTTTAACAATAAATTAAATTTAATAAAGCTTTCTATATACCGAGCCTAAAGACTGTTTAATAAATAATAACAATGTAATTCTTCCAATATTTTTTCGCTTTATTTGCACCATATACAGGATGGTCCAGTTCAGCTCCCGTCTTCTGTAGCTCAGCTATTCCTTATTGATATTGATATTCTGTAGACGTTATTTATACTCTAAGACGTATTTTAGGCAAATATTTTGATTATACAGAGTGTTTAATGTTTAATGAAATGCTATTACAGTAAGAGCTCCCACAAGCGGACAGTTACGCGACCAAAATTTTTGTCCACTTATGGGAGATATCCGTTCATTAGATTGATATTAAAAAAAGCTCAAATTACGAAACTGATGAATTTGGTGTAAGTATGTGTATGTAGTTGGTACAGACGTATGTACATACTTGCCTATAGTGCAAAATAAAATGTATAATATGTAAAATAAAATCTTAATGTACGGTAGTATGTATGTATACTATTTGTACACATTTTCATATTTAATACAATTATAATTATTTATTCGACACTTGAAAAAGGTCCAAAATACTAGTTTGACGTAATTTTGCATTAACTAACGGCCCCGACATAAGCATATTTTGACTCTTAGCTATTCAAAACTATTCAAAACACAATCTATCAAGGCTGGAACTTTTGATTTTAAGAAAACTTTTTTTTGAGACACCTGTTTTTACAATCTCCATTTTTTTGAGGGGTCCATTTTTTTCACAAATACACATTTTTACAGCATATTACTCGTTCGGCGAGAATAGCCGATTGAATGATTTCATTTTCAAGTCTATTTATTGAAGCTTAGTGTCCGCTTATGAGAGATTAAAATAATAATATGTAGAAATATAGTGTCTGTGTCAGTTTACGAAAGCAAACGCTTACAAGATTGGGCTCTAATAAGCGGACATTTCTTTAAACGGCCAAATTTCTTGAAACCATTTTTTCCCTATACAGAGTCGCTAAAAGTATGGATACAGTCAAATATTATAAAAAACTATTTATCAAAACTTATTAAAATTTGGTATATGCTTAAGAGTATATAAATTGTATCGTTTCAGATGTTTATTAAATTTCTATCTCCATTTGTTCTTCGGATACAAAGCTAACTTGATTTTTTTTAATAGCAACAAGAGTCAAATTTAATGTTTTTGAGAAGAGTTCTATGGTATAACACATGCATACCTTAATTTCATCGAAACTTAAAAAAAAAAAACGAAAATTTTGAAAAATGTAAAATTTTATTAGCCTTGGAAACGTTGTCTTTATCTATCGTTACATTATTAACTAAAAAATAAGTAAAAGTTAAAAATAATTGTGAATAACGCTTTTAACTGAAAAAGAACACGTTTTAAGTAAGAGATTTTAAACAGGGAACACTTGATTTTTATGCTACAAACAATGTCCAAACTGATTTCCACTAATTTTTTAGCTTTCTGTTCCCATAATGAACCAAGATGAGAATTGTTTTCGCTCAGTTATACTTAAATGTACTATTATGTAACTAATTATTGCACCCAAGTTTAATTTTTGGCTAATATACAAGTGACGGAAATCGCTAATAACAGTATTTTCGAAGCTAACTTAGTTTTACTATTCCAGAAAAATTTTGAATTTTATTTTTTTTACATTTTAATGAAAGTAAAGGTGGGTATCACGTTACATCATTGAATTCAGAAAAAAATGCTCTTTTAAAAATAATTAAATTAAATCGTGACATTAAAAAAAACACGTTAGCCTTGAATTTTCAAAATAAATGACGATAAAAATTTGAAAAAGCTTTCAGATGATAGAATTTAAACACTTTTAACTGTATCCATACTTTTTAGCGACTCTGTATATTAAATTGAAGTATAAAATACATGGCCGCTTATTAGAGCTGTCCGTTACGAGAGCTTTCACTGTACTTCAACCACTCTGTATTAGAATGTATTAATGCAAAATTTTAATTTCACTTTTAGCCCATAAAATGTATGTAAATTTAAATTATTTATTTATTTATTTTTTAAGTATAAGTAAGTTGTTTAATTTCCAAAATTTGGGCGCAAAACATTTTGAGGAACGGCTTCTTGAGATTGGAATCTCGTGAATGCGATCGTCTTCGGCCGCCTTTATCTCCAATCTAAAACCTTGACCAACAAATTAAAAGAAATGCTGCTCTTTGAAGAAGATGCGATAATTTAATCTACTCGTTAGCATAAGACTAATAAGCAGGGAATGCTGAGTAATTGTGTTAGCCGTCATAAGTGACAAATGCAGCAGATGTTTATATTTTTATGTAGATCTTTCTTATTAATTGTTGAGGATAAAAGAAACAATCCGAGTAACTTGAGTCACAATTCAAAAATAAACAGTGGTAATAGGTTCAAATTGAGCGTGGGATGGTTATTTTTAGTGGCTAATTAGTACTGACAGTCGAATCAAATAAATGAATTGGCCGCAAATACATTTTTGAATTTAATTTATCTTTGACACAACAAATAACTGGGTTAAAAACAGTGGCGTTGTTATTGATTTCTACCGGTCGTAACATCATTTCAAATAAAGATTTTTAGTGCCGGTGTATCATGTCTATTAAAAGTTTGATTGCGAGGCTTAATTGAAGCCAAAATTAGCCACATTTGGCACTACTAATCTACTTACGGTTGCAGTCCATTGCTAACCCACTGCCGCTGAAATATTTGTAATCTGGCGGGTTATAATTAAACCAGAGTCATAAGCTGAAGTTCGACGTCCTACAGTCTGCATTAATGTCTAGCTATTTATATAAATACCATGTGTTTATAGCAATATTTTTCATCAAAATTTTATGTAAACATTCCGACTTAAAATAATTAACAAGAATCAATCTTCTATTTTTGTCACAGAACTACGTAAACTTTGTAGCAAAAATGCCTTACTTGAACTTAAAAGACTTATTTAATTCACGACCCAGTAAAATTGAAACGAGGAAGAGAAAACGAAATACGTAGTTATTAAAAAAGCAAAATTCTTGCAAGCTAAAGTAAATCCAAAACGAGGAACTATGACATTGTCTTTGTGTTCAAAGTTTTCTTGTATAGGTCTTAAAGTTCCTTGAACATCTGATTTGCTGAAGAAATTACAATAAAGTTCTTTTTATTAGTAACAGCTAAACAGATTAATTTTTATTGCGGCGGTTATTATGAGAAAACGTGATTTAATGAAAAAAAAATATTGTGAGTTACTGATAATGGTTAAATTTAATCACGACAACTGGAATTTTGTTATGTAATATTTATCAACAACAATAATAAATACATATACAGGGTGCGGCATTTGGGATGTCCGAATAGGCAATCTCCAAAACTAAGAGGTTAGAGAAAAACGAGTGACACATTCTCGGGTCCGTTTATTGAGAAAATAATTTTGGTCAAAACCGCATCTAGAAATTTCGTGAACGGTTGTTACAGTAAAAAAAATGTGAAATTATAAAAATAAGCTATGTTAAAGTTATTTTCAAATTAACAAATATACGAGCGTCGCAGATTTTAATTACATAAAAAATGTGCAGAAAATTGCAAACGATGTGTCACTACCATTTGATGCCACTTTTTTATGATTTAGTAAAGTGCAATGGAGGTGATGTTGATAATGTTGTGTATTTTTTTACCGCAGATGGAATTTGATTTTAGTGTTTGGATTGATATTTTTTAGTAAAATAAAATTTTATTGACACGCAATCATACAATTATTAAGATTTTTCTTTTCCGACATTTCTTGTTTAAAATTGGCAATTAGAATGACAACGTGAGCTTGCCATTTTAAATATAAAAACAAATAATTTTTATTCTTCGACACTGTCAAAATTTACGGTTTTTCTCCTGTGTAAGGAAGTTTTGACAACTGTTTGGCATCTCAGTACGAAACGTCAGATTATTTTTAACAAATTTAAAGCAATTTTAAGCCTTGCTGAGTCTATTTCGAAGAATAAAATGTTGTATTCAACTCGTTTTTGTGTAAATCGGTTATTTATTTCGCCTCGTGGATGATAAACCACTCGTTTTCACTCGTGGTTTAAAAATCCACTCATGAAATAAAGCGTCCGATTTACACTCAAACTCATTAAATAAATAACTATTATTAATTGCAAAAATTTGATCTAATAAAAATTTATTATGCTGTTTTTGAATTAATTAGGGTTTAAAAATCATTAAGTTATAAATACTTGTTGGGTAGGACAATTTTCATAGTTTTAATAAAAAATACAAAATTTTTTCATGGCCTACTACAAAAAAAGCAAAATGTTTTGTTTTTTTTAAGATTTAAAATTAGTGTATTACACAAATAGACATATCAGATCAGAAAAAATAAGCTTTTCGAAAATGTCACAGCCAACTATGATTCCTATTAAAAAAAAACACTACTTTATGTTATTATAGTTAAACGAATGGTTGAAAACATCGCTGGTCACTGGTTTTTCTCTAAACCTCTTAATTTAGGAGGTCCTGTATTCGAATATCTAAAATGCAGCACCCTGTACTTATAGGTAGTTGTTCCTTTAAAAAGGCAGCTGCTTTAATTTTCACAATATTGGAGATTTTTGTTGACCGAATGTTATTGTAAATATTTGAAATATTTTTATCTAAAAAGAGATATACAGGGCTGTTTTTTAAAAACAAACTACAAAAAATCAGCGTAATCTGGTGGCAGGTCAATTTTTATTTAAAGCTAAAGACCTTTCAGAATCGGTTTACAGAAGCGTTATTAATTTAATCCGCAATTAAATGCGTGATTAACTGATCACGTGACCAACTTGGAGCAAATTTTTTGCATTTTTTTAACAACGAATTAAATTTTAATACAGCTTTCTAAGTCGACCATAGTCTACTTTTGAATGTTGTAGCATTGTAAAACAAACAACCCATCTAGACAGTAGAAATCAGTTCACAGTAGAATTTTGCTCAGCGCATTTAAATTTTTTTTAGTGAAATGGAGCACAAAATGAGGATTTCTGGTAGGTTTTCTCAGCTCAAAACGTGTCGCTGGGATTTACTTTACCACAGAATTTTTTTCTCTTACAGAAACTCTCAATTTGTGCTTTATTTTTCATTTTCTGAAAAATTCAAATGCGCTGCTGCAATTCTACTATGAACTGAAATGGAATATAAAAGAGAAATCTAAACTAGGTCAAAAGAGTAGAAGACAGATTGACAAAATTTGATCAACAAATTATATTGTATCAAATACTACAGGAAAAACTAAACGTATTTACAGAAAAGAATTTAAGTTATACAGAGTGTCGCAGCGAGTTGGTAAAGTCCATTATTCACCTTTAAATATTAGAAAAGTAAAAAAAAATTCCTAAGCCGTAGATACTAAACTTCTGCCTCACCTAAAATTATTTTCAAATATACAGAATATTTCTAAAATGAGTTACAATACAAACTTATGTTTTTTTTAATGAACACCCTATATATTTTGCATTTTTGAATGTAGCTTTTAAAACTAATGATTTTGACCTAATTTTTTATTTGTCGATTTTGCTTAGTTTTTGAAATATTTTAATTTTGCTAATAAAAACATGCTCTTTTTATAAAAAATTATCGTTCAAAAACTAAGATTCCTAGAAAAGTGAAATTTTTACCACTTTAAATAAGAATGCTTAAATTTTTTTGGCCACTGCAATCAAGAAAATAAAAAAAATTAAGAGGTCTGTTAAAAGTTGATTAACTTAAAATTTTTAAATGGAACACCCTATTTTTTATTTTTGCATCTAAAAGACTTTCATATTGTTTATCTAAAAACAATAACAGCTAAGTGTCTGTTGCTGATTACTCAAAAGATATTTAACTTTAAACATTAATAAAATCAATAACAATTGAATACTAATGTTTTAGTAGTCAAAAATTTAAATTTTAAGCTAATAATAACTTTAACGTTAGGCCCTTAGGCCATTTTACAGTAAAAAAAATTAAATTTTAATAATTTTGGCAAATTTTGAATTTCTTGTGTAAACCCTAACAAATGATCTGCGGTGGAGTTGCTATGGTTATGGTATGGTTTACTACTCGTTTGCACAAAAGAAGGGAGGAAAACAGTGCAAATAATAAATAAGGATTTTGCAAAATGTTATATAGAAAAGTTGTTGTACTTGGTGAGATTTTTACGTGATAAAATTAGCACACGTATTTCTGATACACCCTGTATACATTTCTCGTATTTATTTGTAAATGTACACATATTGTTAAGATTGTTGTTATAGTTTTTTAAAGAATATCAAACATATCTAAAGTAAAGACTTAAAGGCGTAATGGCCCTATTAAAGTATGATCAACCTGTTGAAAACACGGTGCCAACCGTATCTGCCAAAAGTATAAATTATCTCGTTACCTCCATCTGGTGCAAACGAGTTAAACGCCCATTTATTTCTATTTATCGCAATGTGCGCGAATGTGAGCATTTAAAATAAAACGCATCCATATTTTAAATTATTTATTTATTTTTATTTAATTACATGTTTTTACAATGATTAATATAAAGTCATATAAAGTTACAATAACCATAAACTGGTCGTCAAGCATATTATTATTTGTAAAATAAATTGAATCCCAAAAACCTCATCCGGAAAATATCACAGCTAAATTACTAAATATTTACAAAAAGAAATAATAAAATTACCTATATCGATCAAGTACAAATTACAGGAAACATTCGAGTTGTAATGACTTAAAGCTCATTAAATCTTTATTTTCAGTAAGTACGTCGATTAGGACCTTAAGCCCATGCCATTTATCATTATATTGGCTAGGGCATTACGCCGTTTCCTCCAAGCTCCCATTCCTTGGGCGTGAAACTGTAATTGACTATACCAGATTTTCGTTTGCTCCTCGTCTTCAGCCTGCAATCAGAAACAAATCGATAACAATTACAGTTAACTCAAATTCATTTCAAATCCTCGTCTGATTTTTTTGAGGAAATGCGAGCTCTAATAACAACTAAATGTTTGAACGAATACATTTTTGCAAAGAAAAATGAACGTGAAGCTAATGAATTACAATTACAAATAACAATAAAAAACTAATGTTTTTTTTCAATAAAGCTTTTTTTTTTAAGATGCACTGAAAAATAAAAAGTAATGTTTTTCTATTAGTAAAGAATATTTTTGCTTACAAATTAGGATTTTACAATTTATAAAAGCTTTGAGAACAGTGCTCAATTTAAGAAAGTAATTCTGTAATGCCGTATTGTTATAACTTTTTTTATTGCTTTTTAGTCTTTACTTATTCTAAACGTCTTTTTCTCAGAGATTTAGTTTCGCCATATTATTGTAACAACATTATTTTTCTGATTTGTGCAAACTTGTTTAGTGGTAGATAGAAAACCGCTGTTAGCTTTAAAAGCACATCCTAACCTCTGTTCTGTGTAGTCTATCGTCGGAGATAAATGAATTTAAAAAAATAGCGACATTTGTTTGTAATGAAACGTAATGAAAATGACTATTTATTAATACAGTGTTCAAAAATGGGTGTTCATCAAGGTGACTATGGAATTTAAATTCAATGTGCCGCTTCATCTCAATGACTATTGTAGTTTATCTGTCAAATCTTTGAATTTCTTTTTGCTTACTTTTTTGCATTTTTCGGCAAAGTTGTTTCAAGTAAAGGGTTTGTGTTGATTTTGTATTATTTTTGTGATTTTTGTTATTGTGTATTTTTTCGTTTTTGGATTCGAAGTCTTTCTGCACTATTTTGACAGATCGCAATTTACATTAAGCGGCACATTACGTTCAAATTTCATAGGCGACTTGATGAACAACCACTTTTGAACACATTGTATATTTCCCAATGACCAACATATATACCCTTAATGTTGGTATAAGTTACGGTATGTACCCATTTGTAAACATAACCTAAAACTTCAAAACCCCTTTAGGGGGTATTTAACGACATAGGATTGCATTGTCACGCAGATTAAGTAAGTATGCAAATTTTCAATTCATTGGAACAACAGGAATCCTTTCAAATTTGGCTCCAAAAATATGAAACAGACAGACAGACAACAAAGCAAGTTATATAAAAGCGTTTAAAAAGACTGTTAGAAAATATTAAATTCTAGTTATTATCCCTTAATTTTACGGCGAAGTGTATAAATTGTGGCATTTTATTTAAAAAAATTGACTTATGGCTGGTAGAAGTTGTCCAAATAGAAAGTGTAAATTTTGAAGTTTGTATTTTTTCCAGTTTTGAACATAGTGAAGAAAAAATATAGGCTTTCTTTTTTTATAGTCCAAATACTGTTTCCAAAACTCTATAAGTGGCAGAATTACCAATTTTTTAAGTGTAAAGTGCAATTCCAAAAATTTTCAAAAAACATTAAATATTGCGAAAACGGATAAATTCAAATGTAGGAAAAGCTAATAAAAATCCCTTTGAAGTTACTCAAGTTATCTAAAAACGCGGTAAAAAACATATTTTTCTATTTCAAACAAGAAAGTTATAATACCAACTTCCGGTATAACCGGAAGTGCCGCCATAATCAAAATATTTTTATTAAACAGGATCCAACGCATTATGAAAGTACATCAATTTTTAGATAAATATTCTATACTTCTAATGTGGACTTTAGACGGAACAGCCTGAATAATTATATTTATTATACTGGGTGAAACAGAAATACGTGTGTTAATTTTAACAGAGATTTTTTTTAATAAAAGTTTCAACAATTTTTATAACATACTGGAGGACAATTTGAACAATTTAAAATAATAATAAAAATTGTTGCTTTGAATACAAAGTAATTGTTAAACAAAATAAAGAAGAAAACAGTGAAAATAATAAATAAAAATTTTGCAAAATGTTATATAGAAAAGTTATATTTGATAAGTTTTATTACATGGTAAAATGAACACACATATTTTTCTGATAACTAATTGAAAATCAGACGAAAATTACAAAAACGATTTAGTAGTATTTAGAAAATTGCATAAGTTTGAATCCAAGCAAATTTGAAATTATAAATAAACTGTTGATAATAATTAAAAATGAAACGAGATTTGATCCAAACATTTAGTTGTTAGAGCTCGTAATAATGGTAAATAACTACCTTAAAAATGAAAGTATCCTTTCCTAGGAGTTCTTGTACTTCGAAGTAGCTTTGCCACGCCGGATCTGCGGCGATGACGCAGCGGTCCAGATAAAGCGGCTCTCGAAGAAGGGAATACCGACCGTTCTTGTCCCGCACCAGAAGAAGAGCCGCTTCACGGGCCGCAGAATGCCGTGAAAATATCAACCCATTCTCGTCGGTTCGTTCCGGTCGATTCATTGATGGCTGTCAAAAAAAAAGGACGTGGCAAATTACTAAAATTGCACACCGGGGATCAAGAGTAATTTCACTATTAAAAAAATTTACACACGATTTAACTAATCGAAATAGCTTCGAGAATCGGCAATTTGACGCCCCATTTTTAGAGGGATTTTTGTAACATGAATGAATTTTGTAGGTAAAAAATATTTGTTGTTTTTTCCAGACAAGTGTTGTAAATAATAATATTTTCCTGTATTGATTTTCACAAGAGTGAACAGTAAAGGCAAGTGACATAGGCAACCAACAATTATCTATTTCCGTACCGTTTAATAAAAAACAACTACTGGCATTGGCATCATTGAATTGTCAATAGAAAAAAGGTGACATTTGATAATTAAAGCCACAGTAGCTAATCTGACGACAAAAAACACATTTTAAGTTTTGTTCCAAAAAATCTTATTATGACTGCAGATGTGTTTAATTTATTTACGATTGCTTTACCAAATGCTGAGTTTTTGCAAAAATACCTTTCTTTTGACGTAATCAGGTGCAAATTTTGCTCTAACGACGTTGTTGTTCACAAATTGCTAATTTAACTAAATTTGAAAACAATTTTTTTATTATTAATATTAAAATGATGACAAAATACTTAAAAAATTCGAGATGTTTATAATAAGCGTCTAAAAACGATTTAAATCGTAGTGTGCCTTGCCAACGTATATCTGAATTAGACCTAGGGATGTTTTTGCTTTATTTAATATTAATCCAGAAAATTGAGACTAGAAAAGCAAGATGTTGTAAGTTTGTCTTGTAACACGTATTTTTCTAATATTTTTTCTATTAAACGCTTTTAAATTATTTTATTAATTGGCATTTACTCACAATGACAATGACAGGAAAAAAAAATCATAGTATCAGCTCCCACACATTTTTCCGCTTTCTACTTGTTTCTGTTTTGCAAAATGATTTTCCAAATTTTTGAAATGTCTTTTGAGGTTTTGTATTTGACGTAGTTATCTTATGAATTATGATACTATATTCCTTTTATAATATCTGAATGTTAAGTTTTCTCATAAAAACTTTAAAAATATTGAGGTCGGCACGGTTTCACCAACTTTCGATAAATAAAATCCAATGGATACTTAAAACAATCGGTACTACATGTGTGATTGTAACAATTAAATCTAGGAACAATATACTTTGTGAAAAACATCATTTCTTCTATTTAGTGAAGAGAATGATCCAAAAGTGAACCATCTCTTGGGTAGTTATAGAATATGACATCTAATAAGTTAAGCTTCTATGTCAAAATTTTTTTTGAAAAACCTTTTTTGTTACAAACTCTTCAAAGTTAAATTATATTATATATAAATTAAATTATATTATATAAGGTCCCTAAAGAAAATAAATAATAGAAAAAAAGTTATTGAAAAAATTTGATATCATAAAAGGGCAACTAAGTAATAAGGTTCCTACAGAAAAAAAATAATAGAAAAAAAGTTACCTACTTGAAAAATATCTCTTTTATGCTTAGTTAAACTTTTTTTATCACCAAGCGAAAGTTGGTCCTTTTGAATCACCCCGTATTTCTTTGTTACTTTTTTTAATAATTGTATTTAAATTATAATTAATTAATTACTAAACTCCCATGAAAATTACTCCAAAACACATTTTTCACAATTTAAAGTCATTCGACGAATGTAAGATCAGTCCAAAAAATGCAGTTAATTATTAATTTTTTATATGTTTAGAATTTCGAACTAGAAGTAAATCAAATTTGTAATGTTATTGCTTTAATAATGATTTTAATGATTTTAGCAACGCCATGCAAGAATTCTCTAGGTAACTTGAAATGAAACCTATTTTTTGATATTTTTTCAACGAAAAAAAAGTAAAAAAAATTAAAAACTAGAAATGTGATAATTATAACAGTGGCATTGGTCAATGATACTAAATATCGTATTTGTTTTTTCTCTCTTATCTTTAATCCTTCTACACTTTTTATAGTTAGTGATTTGTGATATAACAAACAAATTATTTTTCGTTACTTGAAGTTTTATAAAACCCATCTTTTTTTGAAAAAAAAAATTTGAAAGAAGTGAAACCGATATTTTTCTGATCCAGGAATCAAAAACGAAATGTATTTTTTTCGGTTTCGGTTACATTTTTACAAATTGGTAAAGTTACACAATGCAGTTTAAAAACATAATTTATGCATTTCCAAAAAAAGCTTAGGGCGCGGGATTTTAGCAACCCTTTAGGCCCTTTATTTCAATAGTGAGTTAACTTTAGAGTCACATAGCTTTGAGTCAACCTAAACTTCAAATTAACTTATGATTAAATAAAAACATCTTTTTCAATTACAGTAAAACCTCTCGACAACGAACACTAATGAGGAATCTTTAATTGTGCGTTGTGGAAAGGTGTCCACTAATGGGAGGTAGGCAATTTTAATATAAAAAATTGTAACTTCTTTAATGAACAAATGGGTGTTATTTAACATAGGAGTGTGACAAACTGACCACTGAAATTGTACTGGATTTACTAATTACTCAACATAACACCACAAAATTCGAAATAAAGCGCTATTTATAGGACTAGGAAAACATCATTCAATAAACTGCCTACTAAAGATATTCAAATTAAAAACATCAGCAAAAAAATTTTTTTTCAAAAAAAAGCTTCCAAACATTCAGACTAAGGCAAGTTTTCTCTTTTACATACATTCATAGATATTTAATTCCGGATTTTCGGTATATCCTTTTTCATTCATTTCTACAATGTGTTCAAAAATGGATGTTCATCAAGTCACCTATGAAATTTAAACCTAGTGTGCCGCTTATTTTTAAATGTGAATGCCGTCAAAGTGACAGATCCATCAAAATAATAGAAAAAGGCTTGGAATCCAAAAACAAAAAAATACACATCAACAAAAATTACGGAAATATAAAATACAAATCAAGACAAATTCTACACTTGACACCACTTTAAAATAATAAGTAAAAAGCTAATTCAAAGATTTGACAGAAATGACAGTACGCAGAAACTACTATAGTCATTTGAATGAAGCGGAACATTGAATTTGATTTTCATAGTCGACTTGATGAACAATCATTTTTGAACACATTGTACATAATACATGAAACAATTGTTCGTTCTTTGCACAATTATTTTTTGATCTATCCGTTGTAGGAGGTAAATTTATGTGATATTATGGTTATTGGGATTTTTTGTCCTTGTCCGTTATACAGAGAGTCCGTTGTAGAGGAGTTATTTTACATTATTTTTCAAAAATCTCCGTTGTGACGAAGTGTCCGTTATCGGAAAGTTTGACTTTACTACCTTAGATCTGAATTAAAAAAGTCTTAGATAACTCAAGAATCAAGTTTTCTCACTTTAACCTAAAGTTTATACAGCGTGCTCAAAAAATGGCGCACCAACTCAATGGTGTGTGGTAGAGAACTGGTTACATATAAAGGTAAAAATAGTAAAAAAATTCTTTGTATTAAAGTTATTGATAAATAACGGATTTTAGATAAATGATATGTGGCAACGTTGTCTGACAGTCATGATCGCAATAGAATTTAAGCAACAATAAAAATAAATTATTTTTGAAACGGTTTCCTAGGAAATAATTCCTAGTGTTGGCACATCTACACATTGTAATTTTTTTGATGAATTTTAATTTTTTTTAATTAAAAAAACTGCTAAAATGTGATTAAAAATAGTTATTGATCGTTTTGTTACGGAACGATTACCTGGTATGAAACATAAAAACATAAAAAAATAATGAAAACTAAAGAAGTTAACACAATAAGTTTGTAGCTCCAGATTTTTTAAAATATGACTAGGAATTTTTTTAAACATTTTTCCCGTAATCTGCACTTGCTTCTCAATAACGTACCACTGAGTTGGTGCGCCAGTTTTTGAGCACCCTGTATTTAGCTCATAATTAACTCGATATTGAAATAACGGGCCTTGATAGTCAGGTTAGCAACTCTGACAAATTTGTTTAGCATCATGCGCATTGAGTGGGCCATCTGCTTTTGGAACCGAAACCAGAAGTGAAAAATAGCGGTCCCAAACCAAACAAAAAATAGTCTGCGGTAGACTTTTCCTTGGAGCCATTCTAAAATCGAAACCGAAAAAAATCCGGTCTTCCTTTTCAGTTTTGACCAATGTTAGAACCGATACGATTTTTCCTAACGGTTTCATTTCGTGGTTTGCTTTATCTACATTACACAAACTTTATTTTTATTATTTGCACCGTGTTTGATAGTTTTTTTAAGTTCCTTATTTTAGAAGAAAGTTTTTTTCAAATTGATAAAAATACTTTTACTTACCTTGCCATTGATCACAAGAAGGGCATTAACCGGCGTCAGCTTGATCGTCCTCCCCTTCCTCCAATTATTATCCGTCGGTTGTGTAAACAACAATTTCCCCTCCAACGCAAACTTGGCCTCATCATGATTCCACTCCAACACATCAACCGCAATCTTCCTCAACTTTATATTAACCAAATCCATTTCGGTGCTTGACCTCCTCCCGGAACTACTCCCAATCCTCCTCCACAGCTTACTCGGCACGTCCTTCGTTTCGGAATTCATGTGATTCAGATGTAACTCAATCTTGTGTTGCGCTTCCTTTAACTGTTCCCTCGTCTCGTGGTGCACCGGCGTAACCTTATACAACCGCGCCAACAGCAGTGGGTATTTAGTGACACGTTGGACAGGTACCATGAGGAACGAATTCAAATTCATCCTTCTCAGCATCGTGTTCTCCATTTGCGACACCCGGAGGAAAATCCTGAGGAGCTCTTTTTCCTTCTCTAGACTAGCTAAAAGCAGACTTGCTGCGCCTTGCCGGACGCAATAGGTCTCAAATCCGTGCAACATGGGGGCCGCCTCCAGGAAAATCTTCCCGATGTTAACAGTTAGGAGATCTTCATCTCCCTGTTCGACTGCAATTTCCACAGCGTCTCGCAACCGTTCCGCCAGACTTTGACTGTTTTCCAGAAGTTCCTCCACATTGAGGAAAATCGCCGATAGTTGCTCCGGCGTCAATAACCCAGCCACTAACATCGGTTGGTAAAACTCCTCCAAAATAATCTGCAAATCGCGACTGTACTTCTCCTCAGTCTCCACAATCTCGGTGATGATTTCCTTCCGTTCCGAGCGCTTTTTCAAGCACTTGCGGCAAATCAAGGGCTCGGTGTCTTGAGACGACTCAAGAACTGCCTCGCAGTCTTCGCAAGTTGTGGCCGTTTCTTGCTTCATCCGGTATTTGCTGAGGGAACTCTTGCTGGTTTCGGAACCAACGCCGGAGTCGTTTCTCTCGACTTCTGCCGTTTTTTGGAATGGTACTTTGTCGTCGATTAAATTACTCGGCATTATCAGACTGTTGTCTTCACTGGAATCGCTTACAGTGCTCATATGGCAGACTCTGTTGTACGTTTCTTTGGTATCATCGTCAACTGAAATTCCATTGTTGGCGAAATTGTACGAGTAATTGTCTTCTTGGACGATTCCGCGCTCTTTTGCGTCGACCAAGTAACTTAAAATGTCGTATTTCGATGCTCCCTCGAATATGGACCTGCAAATAAATTTATTTTTTACCAACTTTCATAAAAAAAACATACAAACTATTGTTTTTAATAATATGTGAAGTATTACGAGTATTTACCAATAAATAATAAAAAAAAACAAAATTAATAGATACAAACGTTAAAAGGGCGATCAGTAATAGTCTAATGAATGAATTAACTGAATATGTTGGTATTTACTCTTTTTCTATATTTAAAAATGCAAAGTCTGATAATCTCTCCTGACCAACTATGTTTTGCAAATACGTTTTTTTAAATTTTAAAACGTTGAAAACGCAAGACGTCATGGTCACAGGAAGTACAGTCACGATCAAAAAGAATGACACCCCTACCAACCGGGCCGCGTAGCAAAAGTCCGACTAAAATCTTTAAGGTTAGTTTACAAACTGAGCAGTTAGTTTACATATTTTCCAGCTAGCAAACATATGCATTAACCATATCACATCGAAAAGTTTTGTAGGTGCGGTTTTAGGGGTGTCATTCTTTTTGATTGTGACTGTACCATAGTAACTAATGATTTTTCTTTGGACATAGAACATCAGTTTGGGCAATTGGTCATACAAAAACCTTAATATTTTTCGTTTTGGTTTCAAATTTTTAATGAAACTTTTAGCTTGGTATTTCACTACTTGCACTTGGATTGTCGATACTACAAAAATCATAGAATGAGAGAAAATTAAATTTAAAGATACGATGAGAAGTGGGAAAAAGAATTGAAATACTGTTTAAAATATTCAAATTGTCAATTGAAAATCTTTAAATTCACTAAGTAATCCTACAAGTATAGGAAAAAATATGTAGGTATTTTTGAAACTTCGTATCTTTTAAATCCAGATGTAAATTGATGGTAGGTATTTATTTTTGTTTGAGTTTTCATGCAAGTATTTCATGATTTAACAAATTAACAAATTGACACTTTATTCCCATATTTTTTCAAAAAATTAATAAATTATTTCAAAATTTTGTCAAGACTTTAAATGTTCTGTTTCAAAAATTAGGTACAGTATAAAGATACGCCGCCAGTGCCTACAGATTTTTCATTTTTGGATGTAGCTTTTAATACCCATGTTTGTGACCTAAACTTCCAAGCACTTTTGTTCAATTTGGTGAGGTGATCAGTTAATCACACATTTAATAGCGAATTAAATTTATGACGCTTCTATAAACCGGTCCATAATATTTAATTTTTGAAAATTTAACGCATAGCTATTAAAAACGTAAAAATGAAAAAGTTTGTTAAAAATTGTATTACTTAAAAAAATTAACTGAAACATTTATTTTTAGTTTTTCCTTCTCAGGGATTATTAAATTGACTTTCTAACGACACAGGCTCGGATTATCGCAGCGTCTTTAATTCAATAGCAATTAAATGCGTGATTATTGATCATGTGACCAAATTGAACCAATCCGAGGCCACATTCATGAATTTAATTTTTAAAAATGCATTTAATTTTAACTGAGCCTCCTGTAAACCGGCCCATAAAGTTTTAAAATTTTAAAAGTCGATTTATAAAAAGAAACGCCATTAAAGTATATTCCAGGATTAAACTAATTCGGAATTAAGTTTATTAATATTTATTAAAATTTTATTGCAAATTTAGGGTCGGTATGTAGAAAAGTTCAATTGTTCAATTGAAACTAGAATTTAATGCGCAGTTAAAAGTTCATTTTGTAAATCAGAGCTTCTGATTAGGTCACTTTGGTCACGTGATCATTAATCCGCAATTTAATGCCCGATTAATTCATCACGTGGCCAAATTAAACCAATCAGATGCTGTGAGCATTCATGATTCACTAAACTAGAATGATAAATTAACTTTTAAGAACTCATTCATAAATGTTCTATTAACCGACCCTAAAAATATTTTACTTTAAATATCAACTTTAGCAACAATATTCATCATTTAATAAGACCATCTATTGAGGTTTATTCAAGGGTTTAAGTTATGTGACTCTAAAATCTCGCCTAAAAGCAACATTTAAATTATTATTATTATAACGTATTATAAAATATCGGAAAAATTTATTTTTTGACTACTGAAACCACAGTTTTTTAACGTTAAAAGTTTTAAAGATATTTAATCTTTGGAGTAACAGATACTTACCTACCTGTTTATATAGTTTATTTATATACAGGGTCGCTAAAAAGTATGGATACAGTTAAATATTTTCAGAACGATTTAACACAGAATCCTGAAATTTGAGAAACAGTTCAAAGTGCTGAAATTCTATCATCTGAGAACTTTTTCAAATTTCTATTGTCATTTATTTTAAAAATACAAAGCTAACTTGATTTTTTTAAATGGCACGAAGGGTCAAATTTAATCATTTTTTAAAAAGCCTTTTTTCGTGAATTCAGTGATGTTACATAATACCCACCTTTACTTTTATTAAAAAGTAAAAAAATTAAAATTCATAAATTTTCAGGAATAGTGAAACTGATTTATCTTTGAAAATACTGCTGTTAGCGAAATCTGTCACTCATATATTAGCCAAAAATTAAACTTGGGTGCAGTAATTTGTTTAATAATAGTACATTTAAGTAACACTGAGCGAAAAAAATTCTCATGTTACTTTATCATGGAGTCAGAAATCCAAGAAGTTAGTGGAAATCATTTTGAACATCTTTGTAGCATACAAATCAAGTATTTTTAACTTTTACTTATTTTTTGGTTAATGTTTAAACAGCAAAGAGGTAACGATAGATAAAGACAACATTTTAAAGGCTAACAAAATTTTTTATTTTTCAAAATTTTCGATGTTTTTTCTAATTTCGATTAAATTAAGGTATACAACCCAGAAAAAAATGCTCTTCTCGAAAATATTAAATTTGACCCTTGTTGCTATTCAAAAAAAATCAAGTTAGCCTTGTATCCGAAGAATAAATGGAGATAAAATTTTAAATAAACACCTGAAACGATAAGAATTATACACTTTTTAGGATACACCAAATTTTATTAAGTTTTGATGAATAGTTTTTATAATATTTAACTGTATCTATACTTTTTAGTTAATTTGTAGTTAGATATTTAATAAACTAATTTATTAATAAAGAAAATAAACAAACCATATTTTTTAAAACACGAACGAGCAGTAATGAGTAAGTGCCTTTAATAGTTGAGGTATTAATCGCCAATTAAAACAAACGAGTCGATTACAACGTATTTGCGTTGGCCGTAATTCTAAATTAATACCAAATTCATTTTAAAATTCACTGTGAAATTAATGCAAAATAACAGTGTAAATTCGGCGACAAAATTGTGGGTGATTTGAAAGGAATAAAATGTTGATAATTTATGTGAGACGTATTTTTTTAAGTTATCTATTCAACTGTTAAAAAATACTCGTATCGTAATTGTTTAACGTTTCGATTGTGGCTCTTTTTCTCTCGATGGCAGTAAAGTTCATAGTTTCTTTTTAAAGTTTACTTAATTATTTTTTTTATTATTCTCTGTTTTGGAGTAACAATAAATTATTGGAAAGTATGTTTTCGTTCAAAAATTAAATTATTTCAAAAACTATGGAAAAATTTAAAACAATATAGTGTTTTATTTAATAAACAAATTTGTACTGTAGCATTTCTGGAAACACCCTGTACACTTGAAAATAATTTTATATAAAAATAAATTGTTTATACGTAGAAATTGTGTACAAAGTTATATAAGAGTTATTATAATACGAATGCGAAAACACTCGAGGGTTGTTGTTATGCAACGAGCGTTTGCGAGAACGATAACCGTTTTCGCATAAGTGTTATTCAATTTTTTTATGTTGAAACATTTTAATTTAAAACACGTAGCTATAGGAAGCGTGTTTTAAAACAGTGAAAACATTAATTTAAAACACATTGCTATGGGGAGCGTGTCTTAAAAAAGTGTTCATAAGCTAGAAGTCACGTTACCTCGTGGTGTATTCCTTGTCCAGATGCAGATCGTCTAGAAGACTCAACGGTGGGGGGTTTGCCGGCAGTGGCGGCGGAATCTCAATTTCTTCATAAATCGGGTCCGAATTATTCTTAATACTTTCGTAATGATGATCCTCACTTTCTGAGACTTCAACAACCGCCGAGTCAGCCAACAACTCATAAAACTTCGTCCTATTTGCCAATTCTTCCTCAGTAACCGAGCTACGATTACTGTGATCTGTATAACACTCAGAACTGGCGTCCATGAGCTCGTACTGAGTCGACGAACTATGTTCCGAGTTTAGATCATCATTCAAATCCAAATTCTTCATTCTGAGGAGCGACTCTTCGATGAAGTTGTTGATACCGTTCGTGTTATCACTCGCTTCCAGATGCGTTTCTTCAAAAACGAACTTCTTGGGCCTTGGTCTCCTTGACACGTCTGATTTACCACAGACATGAGGGACTAAATTCCGCCGCACGGCTTCAACGGGGTCTTTGAGCAGCTCCTTGAGCAGCTCCGAGGAGGGAATATTGGTTTGGTCGAACGTGTCCAAGAGGATATTATTCTCCTGTTTGTGCGTTATTTGTGCAG
Source organism: Tribolium castaneum (assembly GCF_031307605.1). NCBI lineage: Eukaryota > Metazoa > Arthropoda > Insecta > Coleoptera > Tenebrionidae > Tribolium > Tribolium castaneum. Next base: position 14,719,244 of record NC_087394.1, on the reverse strand, counting down.
TTTCGATTAATTCGCAATCGTCGTACTTATGGCTTCCGTTTTTGTTCGATTCATTGGCTTTGGGCTCTTTCGAGCATTCGCTGCTTTCAGACGCGGCGAAATTACCGGTGATGTAAACGGAACTGCTCTTTTTGGTATTTTGAATTACAGTTTTCTCGTTCGCCGTATCGTTCACAACGACCGAAGATTGATAAAGTGGAACGTCATCATTAACGTTTACGGTTGAATAACAATCGTCACCTGTTATCATGATGGATGTCTTCCTTTGCGGATTATCAAGCACGGAAACCGTTTGAACGTTCACGACATCTGCGAATTCGTTCTTAATCTGCAATTTGTGAACCGTCGGCGAGCCGTTAATTTGAACCACCGTTTTGTTTGCGGGTTCACTTATCAAAGCCGATGACTCAATTTGAACAGAATGAACACTTGGTGACTCAACATGGACGGACTGAACACTCGCAGACGTCTGAATTATATTCACGTGGGGTTGTTTATTGTTGCTCCTTTTCCGAGGAGGAACAGACGGTGGAACCGCAACTTCCTGCGTTTTCTCCTCAACTTTTCCCTTAATCTCGTCCACATTTCCAACTTCTTGCTTTTCCATTGGTTCTTTGACTGCAACCTTCTTAGCTTTTTGTGTTTTCACATTTGGTTCTTCTTGAGGTGCGACCTTCGCTGGTTTCGCACATTTCGATGTGGGTTTGGGTTTTTCAACCGGGGGCGAGGCGGGCGGCGGCGGCGGGGGCGGTTGAGTTGGCCGTGGATTTGTGGGGCTTTTTCGCCTGGTTTTCGAAGGCAGGCCGTCTAATCGCTCGAGATCTTCCTCGCCTAAGTCTAGTCTCAGTTCGCTCCGGGAGGGACGTGAACGTAATGCCATTGTATCATGGAATACAACTTTCTTCGAGCCATGATTGAACCGTTCGCTGACGCTCCGTCGCAACTTGCAGACTTTTTGATCGGAGGTTTCTGGAAAAATGAGAAAAAAATTGTAATTTGATGTGCGACAGTTGTTTAATTTTATTTGGTTGTTGCATTGTCTGCTGTTTGTGGTGTGGTATGGCAAGGATCAAGACAATGCCTATTTTTATGCATTGTCATTTCATTACATTGAAAGCGTGCAAGTGAGACTCATTCAAAGTTTATTTACATGTACCATTTCAACACGCTAATAAAGGTAATCGCATGAATCGAAACGGTACATTAAAAAATCGGTTTTTAGATCCCGTTTTTGTTCCACTTTGTCACGTTTTGACTGAGCATTAAGGTTTTTTGTTGACTGTTCTTATTTACGTTGTTCTATTTTCCTACAAACTGATATTTTCTCGAAATTACTTTATTTGTTAATTCTTTTCAGTTATTTGACTCGTAGATAGGATAAAGAATCATGTGGTACTAATACGTGTCTGAAGGACTCAAAAATCAGAAATCAGTCATCTTATCTAAATAACTAGGTAGGTGTATGTGACTTTTTTTAAACTCTGCATTGTTAAATTTCCACTATCTGAAGCAACAACAAGTAAATGCAGCTTTGGTTTTCACACGAAATCGATACAAAGAATTATATTTGATAGTATACGAGGTGAAATTGATAGTTTTGTATATATTTTAAGAGATTATAGTAGAGCTCAAAAAAAGTCAAAATATCTCAACTTGCCTTATTCAAATGTTTATAATTTCTGTGATATCGAGAGTGAAACCTCCACTTAAGCGTCGAAATATTCGTCAAAAAAATGCAATATAATGTAAACGAAGGGCACGTATTTTAAGTACCTTATTCCCAAGATTACATGGATAATAGATTGAAAGAATAAAATTCGGTGCTAACTGCGTCAAAAAAAAATTAATGCCAAATTTCGACCTTTTTTCATAATTTCTTGATTGTGAAGACACTTTTTTCACTTTTTTTCGGTAGCTGTTTTTGCAAATTATAACAATTTAAAAAAAATGTAATAAGTTTAGAAGAACTAAGCATTCTTTTTATAATTTTTGTTGCTAAAGTTTAAGGCTTCCCCGTAAGTCTAAATTTATTTGCTGACAAAAACTCTACAGGGTCTCCGTTTTTCGAGCTCCACCATTAAGATCTTAGTATTCTTAGTTATTGTAAGAGATACGAGATCGTTTCGATTATGGCAAGGTTGCGCATTTTTATGGTTAACAATTATCTGAATGAAAACTTGATGTGTTATTTTTAGTTTTTAAATTATTGGAGAAAAACAGAAATTTGTAATTTTCTTTTTTATTTTTTCAAGAAAATAAAAGAACGAGACGTTTTTAAGTAAGACCTTTTTTTCATTTTTTTACAAGAAATCAAATTACAACGATGTATCAAATGATATATATATATATATATATATATATATATATATATATATATATATATGACTGAAACTTACATGCTGATTAAAATTAAAAAAAAGCGTTTTTGCAAAGAGTGCTTTAAAAAAACGCCAAAAATTTTCTTTAACAAACTAGATTTTGACAGTTCTATTAAATATGCGAGCAGAATTTTTATAACTTTGTCTTGTTTTGTTTTGCGAAGAAGAAACTTCTAGCTTATCATGTCATTTAGTTTTTAAATAAGTAAGCTTGGTGAAAAAGTCAACCTTCCATATCCAAATTCAATTAAACCTTCAATATCTAGTTTGTATAAAAACAAAATTGTTGGCGTTTTTTTCAAAGCACTCTTGGAAAAAATGCTTTTTCTCCATTTTGATCAGCACGTAAGATTCAATCATATCAAGTGATACATTGTTGAAATCAGGAATAAAAATACTTTTCAAAAATATATAAAGCGAATATGGCTTTCATAAAAAACAGAGTAGAGTGTTGTAATTCTTACATCAAGAACGCCTTGGAAAATACGATGACAGATTTAGATTCCTTATAAAAAAGTGCCTGAAAAACGTTCTAGTTAGACATTTTTAGTTCTTTTGATTTTAGCTATATTAACTAAAAATAAAAATTACAAATTTAACTTCTTTTCCAATCATTCAAAAACTAAAAATAATACATCAATTTTTCTTTCAGATAATTGTTCAGCTTAAAAATGTGCAATTTTGCATTATTTTAGTGGACCTCGTATCTCTTATAGTAACTGAGAACGGACACCATGGATATCTCAAAAACTATAAACATTCGGCATTCGGACAAGGCAAGTTAATTTATTTTGACTTCTTTTGAGCTCTCTATAACTTCCATTTGGAGAACTTTAAGATCTACTTGAGATTATTCAAACACATAGTAAATATCTAATATCATGTTTTAGAGATTATGGTTAATATTATTCCAAATACATATTTTGTTGATACTGTGGAAGGAATTGCATTTTTAGAATTAGCCCCCTTTGTTTTTAGAATGTTAAAAATTCCGAACACAACTATAAGAAAATTTTTAAAACCAAAAGAGTAATATGATTTGGCAAATGTAGAAGAAGTGTGTATAAAATAATTTTGAATGGATTCTTTAAAATCTGTAATTCCAAAGAAGAATCTAAAGATTACTAAAAAAAATTTATAAAATAATCTATATTTAAATAGAATCATAAGAGTAACTTAGGAAAGTCTAGAGAAGAGTACAGAAACAATGCTAAAGAAAAACCTAGAGAGAATAGTAGTAGAGTCTCAGCAGAGTTTTATTAGAGTCTAGAGTTTAATAAAGAAGCATCTGAAGAAGGATTTATAAAAGAATCTAAACATGGGTTTATAAAGTACTCTAAAGTAGAGTTCAGATCAATAATCTAGGATCAGAGAAAAACTTGGAGGAGAGTACAGAGGCAATGCCAAATTACAAATTATAAAAGAATTTTCAAAAAAAACTGAATATGAAGAGTAATTTTAGAGAATGTTTGTGTATTTATTTGTTTTACGTTGTTTTTTGATATTAGTCTTTAGTGCAATAAATCAGTCTGTTTTTTTACTTTTTGTATTTCTAAAATCAATTCTTATTTAAAAATCGAGAATTTTAGTGATTTTTGGCAAGCTCGTTTAAGGATATACAGGCTGCTCAAAAACTGGCGCACCAACTCAGTGGTAAGTTATTGAGAAGCAACTGCAGATTACGGGAAAAATGTGGAAAAAATTTCTAAAGTCATATTTTAAAAAATCTGAAGCTACAAACGTATTTTGTTAACTTTCTTAGTTTTCATTATTTATTAATGTTTTTTGCTTCACACTAGGTAATCGTTCCCTAACAAAACGATGAATAATTATTTTTAAATTTTCTATCAGACTTTAGCAGTTTCTTTAATTTAAAAAATTAAAATTCATCAAAAAAATCACAATGTGTCGATATGCCAACACTGGGAATTATTTCCTAGGAAACCGTTTCAAAAATAATTTATTTTTATTGTTGATCAAATTCTATTGCGATCATGACTGTTAGACAACGTTGCCACATATCATTTATCTAAAATCCGTTACTTATCAATGACTTTAATACAAATAATTTTTTTACTATTTTTACCTTTATATGTAACCAGTTCTCTACCACACACCATTGAGTTGGTGCATTAGTTTTTGAGCACGCTGTAGAAAAGTGCTACTGTTAGCAACTTTGGTGGTCATATCCTTATACAATCGAAATGCACTAGCACAAGGGGAAGTGCTATTACCACCGACTAGAAGAATTTAATTGCAAAATATTATGATTTACTTCACAATTTGAATAAAAAAATGCTATTATTTTTGCAATCGTAACTTTGGCAGTCATGCATATTCCTACCCAAAGAATGAAATTAAATTAATAAACGTAAGGTTTCATGACCCGTTTCCCAACTTTTTAATGGTTAATAATCGGAACATTACATTAGTAATAGTTAATAGTAAAGAAAAATCAATTATGTACTATGTACATACCCTGTGTAAGAATATCTGCAAAAATTTTACACTTATCTACTCGTACCTACTGCACTGGTTGTGTCAACAGAAGTGCTCTACTAAGGCAAACTAAATACCTCGAAGAACGAGAAATTGTTTAATTAAATATCGTAAAAGATGCAAAAATACTAATTACAAACTAAGTTTTTGTACAAGTCCCAGTAATTACTTTACACGTATCTATCCTTTTATGTGAAAAAATCACACACTTTAATTACCTTTCAAGCAATTCAACGACAAAAATGTTTCTAATTACGCCAAATCTAGTAAAAGCTTTTAAATAAGAGAGAGGATGCACAAAAAGTTACTGCTGGAGCCTATTTTCTCTTATATAAGAAAAGTGTTTTTTACAGTGAAACGTCAGTCATTCGAAACAAGGTGACAAAATAGCATCACCTAAAAATTTGTAATTTCTATTAATGGAAGTAATGATGCAAGTTATTAAATATCAACGTCCACCCACAAGTTGATTGTTTTCAAAATACCGGTCATCACTTGATTATGTTGATGAGTATGAGGTAATGAAACGAAAACGACACATCTTTTTAATTTGGGAGACAAAAGTTGTCAACTTCCTTATTACAGTTTCCAACAATTTGGGCTTGATTTATGCAAGCTCCGTTCACGTAAGAAATTCCATTTGTGTTTTTACAGTCACCCTGCCGTTCTAATTAACATGAAATTGTTGACTGCAAAAAGTGAAATTTTTGCAGATCCTCTCGTTTTTCAAGGTCTGCCAAAATCCTACCTTGTCCTTCCTCGTTTGACATTTCGGCGTCTTCCGACGCCTCCTCCTCCTTTCGATTTTGGTCCACTTCAAGTTCATTTTCAACCAAAAACTGCACTTTTTTCCTGGGTGTGTTGCCGGGCATTGGCAGGTAAAAGTGTGACCCACTTTTGTGCGCGGGCGAGGGGCTGCGCTCACGGCTGTTTGAATCCGTGTCACTGAAAGTTGTTGGTTTCTTTAATATAGACTTGAACCGGTTGCACTCAGATTCCTTTTCGTTTGGCTTTTTGTTCGGGGGCACTTTTGGGGCCGGTCTCTTCACCTGCACGTCCTCGTACTCCTGGTCCGCCGTCGGGGGCCGCACCCTGATCCTCTGGCCGTTGACCAGCGTGATGCTGGGGGAGCTCTCGGCCGTCATGAGCTCGTAGGGGTTGATGTCGCACTCGAGGATGGAGCGCCGCCCCCGAGGGGCCCCCTTGGGGGAGGCGGAGCGCGAGGCGAGGCGCGAGCGCCGCATGAGGTCGTAGGGGTCGGCGGCCGGCAGGATGGAGGGCCTGGAGGAGCTCAGCACCCGCATGGTGCCGGCCCGCGCGGGCGTGGAGGTGGTGGAGGTGGGGTAGCATCGCACGGTCCCGAACTTGCTCTCGGAGGGGGAGAGCGGGAGGCGCGTGCCTTTGCACTTTTTGCATGTCGTTGGGGCCTTCTTGGAGGAGCGTTTGGTGCCGTTGACGTAGTCGGAGCAGGTGCAGAGGACGAACGCTGGGGCGAGGACTAGGCCAGCTGGTGCGCGCACGCTGCCGTAGAGCCAGGGGTCGGCATAACGCATCGAGCGGGATAGAGCGCTCTCTCCGTCTTCGGATGGAGACCAGGGTTTGCGAGATCCTTCGGGCTGGAAGTTGAAGACGAGTGGTTAGCTTTGATTGGATTGAAAGTAAGGAAGTGAAGGAGGTAGACAAGGAAATTATTGTGATTAAAGACAATCCCATACGGAGAACAAAGAATCGTAGGTTTTATTGTAACTCGGAGGAGTTAATTTAGTTTACGTGAAGAGGTGTCAAAGGGAATTGATTGCACCTTTCTGCACAAAACTAACATTATTCTCGATTTAAATTTCACTATCAACAACTTGTGTTTAAAACGAAATTAAATGAGACACGAAATCGAAAAGTTTCTTTTAAGTCAGCTAGCAATTTCATTTAGTTAAAAGTTTTAAGTAAACTATCCTGTTGGGTTTGGAGACCCTGTTTCAAAACACATGACTTATTAGATGAGTACTATGAGATGCGTTCCTTTTATACAGGGTTTTAGGGATTGGGTTAGCAAAATTTGGATGTGAATTTGTTATGATCAGATGAGTTAAAAATCCTTATATAATTTTTTCAAAAAGTGTATATTTTTTTCAAAATTTTCATTAACCCATCTGTTGAGAGGCACTGTGTGGTTTATGGTCGTTATTCGGAAGTAAAGTTACCGTTGGGGGCGCCACTGAGCTAGGTCGAAAACAGTAACCATAAATGGCGGGAAAATGTTTATTCGAATATTTTGAGCGTTGTACGAATTTTGAGCCTTCACAATTATTGCATTGCCTATGCGGAATGACTATTGTATCTTTGGTGGAAGAAACGAATGTTGACAAATTAGAGATGACGAGAAAAACACGAATAACGAATGAGAATGAACAAAGACATTGAAAAGCCTACCTTTTGGAATAATTTACGTTTAAGTGTATTAGCAGTTGTTAATCTTAATTGTATTTTTGTTGATTTATCAAAGTATTTCATGACTTTATCAGTGGAAAAATTCTAACCTAAAATTCACAAACTTCACTAATTTATTAGTTTCTTGAGCCCAACTTTATGTTCGCTGTGATCCATTACTTATAGTCTTTAATTAGACAACTGTTTGATAACACTTTGTAATGAAAATTTAAATCTTTTTCACTTTTAATCCACTTTCAAATTCCAACAATAAACACTTTATACCACGAAAAACCGCAGAACCAAAGTGAACGCTAGTATTTACCACCACGTACTCTTAAAGTGATTCTCTCTGTAAGTAGTTAACACTATGCACGCAAAATTGTTAAACAATTCATTAAATTCAATTAAATGTGGAATTACGAAAATCTCGTTACTGTTTTCGAGATAGTTCAAAAGTCATCACCAGAGGGCGTCTAGTTAATTTTATTTCCGAATTCGGAAATAAAATTACCGTTGGGGGCGCCACTGAGCTAGGTCGAAAACAGTAACCATAAATGGCGGGAAAATGTTTATTTGGATATTTTGAGTGTTGTACGAATTTTGAGGCTTCACAATTATTGCATTGCCTAGGCGGAATACCTATTGTATATTTGATGCAAGAAACTTATGTTGACAAATGAGAGATGACGAGTAAAACACGAATAACGAATGACTGTTTGGTTCACTTTCTTTATTGGAAAATTATTACAAAGATATTGAAAAGCCTACCTTTTGGCATAATTTACGTTTAAATGTATCAGCAGTTGTTAATCTTTATTGTAGTTTTGTAGATTTACAGCAGCATTTCATGATTTTTTCAGTGGAAAATTCTAACCTAAAATTCACACACTTCACTAATTTATTGGTTTCTTGAGCCAAACTTTGTGTTCGCTGTGATCCATTACTTATAATCTTTAATTAGACAACTGCTTGTTAACACTTCGTAATCAAAATTAAAATATTTTTCACTTTTTATCTACTTTCAAGTTCCAACACTTTATACCACGAAAAACTACAGAACCAAAGTCAACGCTAGTATTTACCACCACGTACTTTTAAAGTGATTCTTTCTATTGTAAATAATTAACACTATACACGCAAAATTGTTGAACAATTCATTAAATGTCAGTTAAATGTGGAATTACGAAAATTTCTTTACTGTTTTCGACATAGTTCAAAAGTCATCACCAGAGGGCGTCTAGTTAATTTTATTTCCGAATACCTAAGGTAGTGGATGCTGTCATGGACAGAGGTACTGCGGTACTGCCATCATATGATTTTGACAATGACAGCGGCTTTTTGTCAGATCAACTATAATGTCATAAAAAAATATTTAGGTTAATTTTTGTGTCAATAATTTGTGACAACATGTGACACTGACACTAACAGGCTTATTTTGTAACTTATAACGATATCGCTATTTACCGAGAATCGAAATAATAACAATTTTTGTTATAAAGCTATTTTGTATCTGATTATCGATCGAATAATAACGAGAACATTATTATTTCAATCGCTTAAATAACGTTAGGCTGTCAACGAGTAGATATAACGATCTTTGACCAACTGTCGCAGAACATCAAAATTTACCATCAAATTCAACACTCTTGTACTCCTGGAGCTATATCACAATAAAAAATATTAGCAAGAGTTTTACTTCAAGAAAAAAGCTCGGTTGTTTAATCGTATCTCGAAACACATTGTTTATTAAAAATTAAATGATAAATATAATAATAGCACACACTTGTACTGGGAGGTATGTACATCTATTGAAAATTCACGTTTTTCCTCTAAACACACCACTCCTAATTTACCAACACCGGATAGCCCTGAGATAACTACGTTTCCAGTAAGTTGTAGAAGTTTTTCTTCTAAATCGTTAAGGGGTTTCCCAGCTTCGCCACCTCTTCTTTGGTTCATATTCTATTCAATTTTGTACTCAATCTTTCTTTTGCACCAAACATTTCCAATCTGTGAATTCTGTTCGGGTAGGACCACCAGAAATATTTAACTTTTGACATAATTATTTGGGTCGCATTTGTTTGTGCGAGGTACTTCATGTTGGTCCAATAATAAAAGAAGATAAATACCAAACTGTGCTCTCGTGTTTTTTCCCTCGCGTTTCTTTAACGAATTGAGCATTTTGACGGTACATTGGCGAGTTTGTCATTTTTGTAAAAAATAAATATTGTTACTAGAAAAATTATTTAAAAATGTACTACCCATTTTAATTTTTTTTAACTGTGTGGTTATTTTTTAGATCGTTATGAAAAAATATCGATCACAGTTACAAAATCACCTTTTTCTCAAAAATCGTTATCTGATCGATATTCTCACATAGCGATTCTCGTTAAATAACGGTCTCGATAAAATAACGATAAACTTACAAAATAAGCCCGTAAACCTTTCAAATTTTGTCACTTTTTGGCACTTTGTCAAGGTCAAAAAGCCGCTGTCATTATGATGGCAGTATCTCTGTCCACGACAGCAGTTATGCCGTTTTGTCAATTATTTTAAAAAGCACGTGCACGCGAACTTTTAATTATTCTATGCAGCAGTTCTCAAAATTTGGGACCTTAAGGCGGCCCCCAAGACCTGTCAAAATCAAATTGTCAAATCAAAAAAATATGTGTTTTTACCCTTTTTTACTTTTATACATATCTCAATATCGACAACAATTTTCAACCGGAAACCATTGTGGCGCCTCCAACTGGCAAATAAATTTTGAAAGCGGTAAGTTTTAAAAAATCTCATTCTCAAAGAAATTTTTCTAATGGTTGTTTTTTTCTTCCTATTGCTAGTATTGGGTTCAGTTTTTGCATGCATATTGCTGTCTGGTTTGATCTAAATACAGGAAGCTCAAAAACTGGCGCACCAACTCAGTCGTACGTTGTTGAGAAGCATGTGTAGATCACGGGAAAAATATTGACAAAATTCCTAGTCACATTTTAAAAAATCTGGAGCTACAATTTTATTTTGTTAACTTCTTCAGTTTTTATTATTTTTTAATGTTTCTATGTTTCACACTAAATAATCGTTCCCTAACACAACGATGAATAACTATTTTTAAATGTCCCATCAGACTTTAGCAGTCTTTAAAAAAATTAAAATTCATCAAAAAAATCACAGTTTGTAAATGTGCCAATGCTGGGAATTATTTCTTAGGAAACCGTTTCAAAAATAATTTATTTTTAATGTTGGTCAAATTCTATTGCGATCACGACTGTTAGACAACGTTGCCAGATATCATTTATTTAAAATTCGTTGTTTATCAATAACTTTAATGCAAAGAATTTTTTTACTACTTTTACCTGTATATATAAGCAATTCTTTACCACACTCCATTGAGTTGGTGCGCCGGAATTTTGTTATATTTAGATTTTAAATTTAGATTTAGATCAGATGTTATATAAAATATTTAGACCTTTCGAAAATGTCGATTCAAAAGTTTTGTGAAATTGATTATGAATGGTTATTGATCTATATAACATAATTTTTTGAGCCTTTGTTCTTGTTGGTTGGTATAATCTTTGACTTTCTTAAAGACTCAGGAAATGTACAAGTGGAGAAAGATTCATTGATTAAATAAGATAACAGGACACATCAATTCTTTAACGGCTTTTATTCAATTACCTGGTAGATCATCAACACCATTTGCCTTTTTACACAAGTTTTATTATTAAATTAATGATAAAGATATCTCATCAGGTGTGGTAGGTGTTAAAAAAACTTTTTCCTTTACGTGTACCGAACTTTGGTTGGGAACTTGTATCTCCCATCTGAATCTAGAAGGTATCAGAAGAAAAATCACTAAACTTAATTTATGTAATCAATCAGCCACAATTTCTTGTTACTTCAAAAAGTAGAGATTAGTGTAGATAAGATAACTAAACTTTTTCTCAGTCCATCTATTTGATTTAAAAAAAAATCGTTCAAAATTAAAAAAAAAAACTATTGTTGCATAGACAATTTTATGAAATCAGCTTTAAAATGATGTCACACTAAATTTCTTGAAGTGGTGTTTTTTTGGCTTGAAAGATGCAAAAGCATCCTTGAAGCTTAGATAAAATTTAGTTTCTCTTTACGTTAGTAAGTTTGGCCTGTTTCAGCATTTTTCCCAAACTATTAGAAATTAGAGATATTTGGGGGTGCACATTTCAGTTTGGACACTCTGTATGTTGTTTCTACTGTAATGAGGAGACTTTGTACAAAATGCATCGTAGATTTTTTCTCTTATCTCCGGTAAATTTTGCGAATATCTGATTCATACATAAACATAATAGACAAAGTTATTTATTCTTCAACTAACTGGTCGTAAAACTAAAATATAAAAGCTCATATTTATCCTCGTATTTATCTGTTCAGAATAGTAAAAATACAAATAAATAATTCACATAGCACATTTCGCAGTAAAAAAAATGATACTGTAGTTAGGTTACTTCTTCTCGTAAGTCATAAGAGAAATAATTCAAACCTGAATTAATTTTTGTTTGCTAATTAGAAATATAAACATTCACCAACACTTTTTTGGGTATTGAGAAAGTTTGCTAATCAAGAACCTTGTCGTTAATTTTTTAATTACAGTATTGTAGGTAGACCTAAACTTTTAGCTACTTTTTCCGTTTTGAATTACGTGTCCAACAAGAAATAAGAAAATTGTTACATTTTTTATGACATAACTTGTGAGAGTCCATTTAAGCCTACAATAAATGTTGGTTACAGATGAATTTTGAACACATTAGCATAAAAATCTGTACAGTGTACACAAAAACATTATTGTTTCCTAATATGTTAGAAGTTTATTAAAATTGAATAATAAACAAATTGCAACCAGAAGATTAATTTTAAAAGTTTCAAACACCGTCGATAAGGTACATGTACACGTCACTGAATATTCATTCACACTTGGGAAATTCTTGTTAAGAAATAACAATAAATAATCCACATTGTAAATTTTGACAATGATGTTTACTTAAAAAATCCCAGCTTAACTAAATATTTTCACTTTTCATTATAAAAGCCATTTGGCTGTTGTTATTAAGTGCTTTAATATGGTCACACTACAAAATTTTATTCCGTTGTATTAATCACAATGTGGCTATAAATTTCATTGAAGAGAAACACTAGAGTTAAGCCAAGAGAAAACTTCGCGCATTTTACATAAAATTAAGAGGAAAAGCGTCCTAAATACCCACATTATAATATAGTTTTATAAATTATTTATCACATCAAAATATATTAACCCATTATGTAACGACTATTATGTTGCAAATAGATTTATATAAAATGATTCTCCGTTTTGCAGAATTGCAATTTCCATAATAATGACTCAAAGTGCTCAACACAGTGTAGAAACTTTCCGTTTTATAATTAGGTAACTTTCTTGCTAATATTGACATTGTAACAATCATATGAGTATTTTTTAGGAAAAGACAAACTTGGACTTGGACAATGTATATTAGCAATAGCATGTCTTGTGCAAGCACAGCCTTTTTATATTGACCTCAAATGTACAAATTTCAAGGTTCAAAACTATAAAGTATTTCACTGTGTTATAATTAAAAGGTTAGTTTTTTAATTTCGTGCGTTGAAACACTTCCTTATAGCCTATGCACACGTAACTGTTTGTGGCAAAAAATGGCAAACTATTTTGGAGCAAACAACACTATTACGAGGTTTTATTTAATCCACCCAGAATATTATGAAAGAAAAGATATAAAATAATCTAAAAAAGTGAATTTTATAGCTTATACAGGGTGTCCGTTTTTTGAGCTCCATCATGAGGATCTCAGTTGCTATAAGAGGTACATACAAGGTCGGTTAAATTAAGGCAAAGTTGCGCATTTTTATGCTGAACAATTATGTGAAAGAAAAAATTATTTGTCATTTTTAGTTTTTGAGTTATTGAAAAGAGAGAAAAATTTGCAATTTTCGTTTTGATTGTTTATAACTAAAACCAAACAATCTAGAAATTTTTAATTAGAACGTTCTGAAGGTACTTTTTTACAAGGAATCCAAATCTGTCGTCATATTTTCCAAGGCGTTCTTGATGTCAGAGTTACAACATTCAACTTTGGTTTTTCTTATGGAAGCCATATTCGCTTTTTGTATTTTTGAAAAATGTTTTTATTTCTGATTACAACGATGTATCACATGATATGATCGAATCCTACATGCTGATTAAAATGGAGAAAAAAGCATTTTTGCAAAGGGTGCTTTGAAAAAAACGTCAACAATTTTGTTTTTAAACAAACTAGATTTTGGAGGTTTAATTGAATTTGGATATGGAAGGTTCACTTTTTCGCCAACCTTAAAAACTAAATGACATGATAAGCTACAAGTTTATTCTTTACAGAACAAAACAAGATAAAGTTATAAAAATTCTGTTCGCATATTTAACAGAACTGTCAAAATCTATTTTATTAAATAAAATTTTTTGCGTTTTTTTTTCAAAGCACTCTACAAAAAAGCTTTTTTCCTAATTTTAATTAACATGTAAGTTTCAATCATATCATGTGATACATCGTTGTAATCAAGAACGAAAAGAATATTTAAAAATACAAATGTCAAACATGGCGTCCATAAGAAAAACTAAAGTTGAGTGTTGTAACTCTAACATCAAGAACGCTTTGGAAAAGATGATGACAGATACAGATTTCTTGTACAAGAGTGCCTGAACAATGTCCTACTTAAAAACGTTTTCTTCTTTTCGTTTTCGCTTAAAAAAATAAAAACGAAAATTACAAATTTCCGTTTTTTTCCAATAATGAAAAAACTAAAAATGACACCTTAATTTTTTTTTCAGATAATTATTTACCATAAAAATGTGCAACTTTGTCCTAATTTAATCGACGTCGTATCTCTTACAATAACTAAGATCCCCATGGTGGAGCTCGAAAAACGGATGCCCTTATACAGGGTGTCTCTGCAAAGACTTTCGAGCTTAATATCTCAATTATTTGTCAACGGATTGTTATGAAATTTAGAATACACATATTTTAGGAGGTGGTCTTTCAATTTCAAAATGACCTCAACTTAAAAAATTAAATTTTAAAACACATTTCTTTTATTTAAAATTAAGCTAAATTACCGTTGGATCATTAAACCCCAAAAAATAAATGACCACACAAAAAATTAACCAAATCGCTCGGCTGATCCAAAAAAAAAATTAAATTTTCTTGTTAGAAACTTAATACACATTTTGATAGTAATTTGGGCAGTCACCCTTTAAAACAATTGATGAAGCATTTCTATGTGGCATTTTGTGTACCACTGAAAAAAACTGTCAAAAGTGTGCGCGCTCTCAGAAAAGTAAAATTGTTTTAATTTGGTGAAATTACTTTAGAAACCAACAACAGTGGCTGAAATTTCTGTGTTGTTGAAAAAGGAATCCATATTCGCCTATGGAAAATAGGACAGCATGTTTCACTGAAGATAATTTTTTAAATATTTTTTTTAAATATTTTTAATTTTTTTAATCTTTATCTTCTAAAATATCTGCATTTTAAATTTCATAAAAATCCGTTGACAAATATCTAAGATATCAGGCTCGAATTTTTTTGCTGAGACACCCTGTATAGAAGTTTAATTGCTCTTAAATTTTCTATAAATATGAGACATTTATTTTCAGTGGAAAAAATGAAAAATAAAAAATTTAAATTCTAAAAACAACTTAACGACACAACAATAAATCAGAATATGGAAAAAATTCGAAGGTTGTCGTTAGGAAAAAAGTTGAGTAGGGTCATGGAATAAAGAACGACCTTCTTGGTCAAAAAGAATTTTAATTAATCTTGCTTTGGCAACCACTTAGTTATTTATGTTAAAATTAAACGGAGAAATGTACAAATGCAAAGACTGAACACACGACTCAAGTACTTAAAAATAAACACCCTGTAGAGATGCACACTAATAAATACCTACCTACCTAGATACCTAGATTTTATGATCACTTTTGTCGGCATTTGAAACCGTAGTTAAATTTCAGAGTAAATTAATTCTCTAATTGAATTTGATGCAAATGACCATTAGGAATCTTATGAATTCCTTTATGCTTCAATGTCATAAACTAAATAATGATTTTATAAATGAGTTTGAGTCGATAATATTTATTTAGTACAAGAATTTGCAGTCGAATCAACATTGTCTATATTTAAAACTAAAGTAGACGATAGGAGTAATAAATTATGAAATAATTGTACAAGTGGTGAGAGTTGGATTTCCTTTAATTAGTCAACAGATGTTTGTACCAACAGTTAAATTTGGTGGAAAGCAAGTACCGCAGCCTTGACATCTTCAAATCTGGATTTTTCAATTGTGCAATGTTACGTACTTCCCACCAAAACAACACAAAAGTGGAACCACAACATGATGAGACATCGGATACCGTTTCTTACAAAATTCGCTTATTCATGGCGGGAATAACGGACTGAATACTGAAACTTTGTTATCAGACCATCAACCGATGAATGGACAGCGTTTAAATTCACATTTGTAAAGAAACACCGCATTCTTCACAGCTCCTCGCAAAAGCAAATATGAACTGTGTGAAATTATTACGCAATCTTCCGTGTTTGTTATTTGTTAAAGCAAATAACGGTGCTAACATTTTTGACTTAAATTTTTTGCCATTAACTAATCTTACATAAGACAATAATTTGAGTAAATCACCACTGGGATACTGGATAAAAGGCTTTTTCGTCCATTGTTCGCTTCGTCTGGTAAACCGCAGAAAAACTGTTAAAACCGCATTTTTCAGATTAAGACAAGATGGCTTTTTGGATGGTTAACGAGGTTGGAGGCTTTAGCGCAACAAATTAATTGTCATGATCACGATAGAGGCATGAGAGTATTGAAGACTAGCAAATGTGAAGGTTTAAACGGTTAAGACTCAATATTTTGATTGTTGCATAATGTTTTCTAACATTTCAGTTCCTAATTCCTTAAGCTTCCGTATTCCCCCAATAAATTAAGTGACTTATTATAACAACAAAAGGTAAGGTAAGATACCATATAATTTTTGTGCTTACGAGTATATTAGACTCATTGGACAAAAAAATGTAAAATATTTCAAAATTTGTAATTTTTTTTAATGATTTATCAAAGTCTAAAAAATGCCGATTAAATTGTACTTTTCTTTTGAAAACACTATAAAGTTAGTTCATCAGTAGAACAGGACAATTTTATTTGTTCTGTTGTATTGTTTGTGATTTCAAATTTCAACAAATTACTTAATTTATTATATTGAGCACGCACAACCCATAACGATGCAGTTAAAGATTCTTTGGAGATGCCGAATTTTTTCCGATTGTTCAATTTTTTTTCTACTCCAACACTTCGATAATAAAGAATTTCTAACATTAACTTTGACACCTCTTTCAAATAAACGAGGGGAATGTAGACTCGATGCAATACAATTTAGAAAACAACAATTTAGAGAAAAGGAGGTATAATGCATTTTTTTTTATTTATTGGAATTCAAATTTGGATGATACAAAGTGCAAATTTTTTTCCTTTCTAAAATAATATTCTATAAATTACCGGAGAAGTATTTTTCAGTAAAAAACATTTTTTTAAACAATGCAAAAATCTTACGATTCCCCCAGAAGTTACAAAAATATCTATGCTAAAATGTTGGAAAACGATAAATCTTTTTTGAGTGAATGCAAAAAAATGATGTAAAAAACTGAAAATAAAAAACAGTAATTTTGTAAAAAAAAAATGATAGGGGCTGCATACATAACTTCGCACCCCGGCGGGTGTAAAACTAGAGAAGGCCTAATATTTTAATAAAGACTTACAGGGCTTCTAAAATATCGTTTTTCACCTTTCAACTATTCCACGACTAAAATATTATTTATGTCTTTCCGAGACAGCAAAATAAGAAGAAGGTACAGTCAAACACAGTGAAAATGACGCCTCGATAAACCTGTCCTTGCTGTGGTCTTCTACGTCAAGTTAAATGAAAATGTAACTTTTTTTATGAAAAATTTAACAACCATGAAAAACCAGCAGTTTTTTATGTATATGTTTATTCAAATTAAAATTATAATTTATAAAATTATAACATAACACAAACTGATTCGAGAAGCTCATTTGTTTCGATGTCAAACTTAAAGAAACGTTTGAATTATTGTTACTACATAAGCGGAAATAAGACTATTTAAAAACAATTATTTATGACTATAAATAATTGCATTTTTTAAATTTTAGAAAATAAAAATAAGTAACATATTTAATTTTATAAATCTTTTAAAATATCATTGTTTTACATAAAATAAAGAGAGCTTATTTCGTACATAAATTATGTTACTTAATTTAATTTTGGAAAACAGTCTATCAAAAAAATATTAAATTAATAATAATTTGACTTATGTCAATTTTATTTTACTATTATTAATGCATAATTTTTTTTAAGAAATGATTTTTGTTAAATCGTTTACTATTTAAAAAACTCATTTTTTATTGAATTTAAAAATAACACAGTTATCAAAAAATAAATTTTGTAGCAGAACTAAAAAATTTCAAATAATTTTGTAAATTTTTTTCTGGTTAAATTAATAAGTAATTTTTAAAATAAATAGTTTTTAATTACAAGAAAACTTAGGGCCGGCTTACAGAACGTGTTAATCGCACCTAAATTTAAATTCGCGATTAACTTTACGTTTGTCAAAGCAAAATAAATGGTAACTTGATTCGAATTAGTTTAATTCTGAAGTAAATTTTAATTTCACTTTCTGCTTAATGAATTAAACAACTCATATAAACTCACACGTGGAATTAAACCTTCTTCACGCAAATAAACAATGGTTTAAGTCATTTGGTATTTTCGAGGTTATTTTACATAAAATCAAGCTTAAAATATAAAAAGCTTATTTCGTACAAAAATTACAGAGTGGTAGTCCAAATATAGAAAAAAATATATTAAAGATTTGAGGCTCCCCTATAAAGAAACATTGGTTTGAAGATCATTCTTTTGAACTGCCTTTTTTTTTCAATTGCAGGCTAAAAGTTTCAGTGTTTATGCCCCACTTATAGTAAAGATGATTGTCAAAAATAATAATGTAAAACAATTTTTCAAAAAAATTGCTTTATGTAAGAAAATCGTAAATTATTGTAATTTTTAGTTTGGTTTTTAAAAAAAATTACAAAAATTTAAAAAAAAATTACTCCAAAATGAAAGCACAATTTTCTCTAAGAATTGGTTTGTAAATTTTTTCATTAAAAAAACTCAACATTTTCATTTGATTAACCTGATGTTTGCAAAATAAGTAGCATCCTAATTCTAATTAGTTTAATTCTGAATTAAATTTTCATTTCGCTTATTGTAAACCGCTTCCAATAGTAATTTTTGTATTAAGTGCGCGAAATGAGTGTTTTTTTAATGGCGCCTGAGAATGTTATTTTAGTCGAGACCGCCAGGTCGAGACCTAAAAGACATTCGAAGGCGCCATTAAAACATGAATTTCGCCACGAAATACAAACAACGTTTTTTCTACAGCCTCCAGATGAAGAAAAAAGTAACAGAAATTAGTTGGAACAAAATGGTCTGATAAATCGAGTTGCTTGCATGGTTACGATGATAAATAAAAGTGATAGTTGCGAAAAATTTGTCACAATAGGTATTTTTGTTGAAGAAGTGTGATGGATTTTAGCAGCGAAAACGAAATAGATGCAATTGCAAGCGCGGCAGTGTCGAATCTTTTGCCTGCTAAATCAAGACCGCAGTACGAAAAAACGTATCTTCAGTTTCGGCAGTGGTGTTCTATGAAAAAGATTGATCAAGTAACGGAAAATGTTTTGTTGGCGTATTTGGAAGAAAAGTCTACCACCTTAAAGCCACCAACACTCTGGGCCCTTTATGCGATGTTGAAAGGATAAACGGGGGCACGTTTTCGTCATGCACATTTAATTTTCATATGTCAAAGTAAATATCTATTATTATTGTTTTGTAATATTGTTCTGTATAATTATAAAACCTTTAAAACTACCTCTCATTATCGATCCGTCTCTTCATTTCGGTTGCTGTTGATGTCTTTTCGTGTTACTAAAATTGTAACAGAAATAAGTTGGAACAAAATGATCTGAAAAATCGAGTTGCCTGCACAGTTAAAAAATATTATTTTTTCACTGTGAAACCGTGAAAAAATAATATTTTTTCACAGTGAAAAAACGTCAAACTTCGCGCATAGGTAACCATGCATAAATGTCACGATTTTTTGACGGCTGTAGAAAAAAAACATTTATCTTGAAACTACGTCAAGTTTGCAATTCGATAATTTAAAATCTTGACTGCTTGGGGTTACAAAGGTCAGCATCCACAGGAAAGGTACATACAGTCGTCCACAGTGAAAATGACGCCTTAGTAAACCAGTCCTTGTTATGGATGCCGACTTTTCTACGTAAAGTTAAATGAAAATATAATTTTTTTATTGAAAAATTTAACCAGCAATTTTTTATGTTTAAGTTTATTTATCAATGTTTGAAAATTATTAATTCCACATAGTATTTTGAGAAATTCAACATCAACAGATTCAAATCTCATTTGTTTCGATATCAATTTAAAAAAAAAACGCGTAAGTTGTTACTACATAAGTAAATAAGTCGGAAAATTTTAGAAAATTAAAATAAGTAAGATATTAATTTTTGTAAATCAAGTTTGAAATAAAGAAAGCTTTTTGTTACTTAATTTAATTTTGGAAAACAGTTTATCAAAAGAAATATTACATTAATAATAGTTTGTCTTTTGTCAACTTCATTTTTTAATGCATAATTTTCTTTAAGAAATAATTTTTGTTAAATTAATTACTATTTAAAAAACAAAAAAATTTCATCTAATGTAAAATTATACCATGAGATCGAAATTGTTCTGAAATAGAGCACTTTTGAGGTTATGTTATCTTACACAGCAAAAGATGTGGCTAAAGTTGCACTTCTCTTTTAAGACTGGCTCTTATCCAAAACATTTTCGATTTAATGAAATTAATTAACTTTAAAAAAATTCAAAAAAAATTAGGTTAATTAATAAAATAAATATTAATATAATATTAATTTGTTTTAATTTATTTTTTAAAGCCGCATTTTCTTAAAGAAATGGTTTGTTAAATTTTTCGTGAAAAAACTCAACTGCAGTCCGATAATAATTTACAAGCCTTCCTGCAAAAGGTTAAAATGGTCGGCTCATTTATTGAGGCGTCATTTTCACTTTGTTCAACTGTACGTGCTTTCCTCCCGAGGAAGGAACTCTAGAGAAGAAGTGACGCACTTTCATGGAATATTTGAAGCGTGTCAAACGATTTTTGTGATGGGGTCTTAATTTTTTTTACTTACCCTTAGACCGTAAGAATACACGGCATCAGGCTGAGTCGTTGGAAATCGTCGCATTGCATGGCTAACCACTGCAGCCATGAGAATGTGTCCGCTTTGGCATCACTGAAACAAAAAGACCAATTTTGAGAAATAATTAATAAATAAAAATCAGTCGCAGCAAATTGTTGTTTTATACAACGGTGGAAAAAATATCGGTAAATACTTTCAAGCTTTAATTGAAAAGTGTTTACAGTTTTTCGATTACGGTTACTTTGTGGTCCTGGTGATTCGGTTCAAGGAAAATTAACTAAACACCGTAACTAATACCGTGCCAGATTAGTTTAAAATTGTATTGTCATTGCAAACTTTTATTATTTTCATAAATATTGTGGATGTGGACATTACAGGTCAACCTTCAAGCTGGATAAAGTTAATTAATTCGTTTTTAATTCTTTATTGTTACAACATTTGCCATTTGCCATAATTTTGTAACAAGTTCTCGAATTTAAAGAAACTGCCATTAGCTGGATGGTCACCATAATAGGTTCTCGTAACATTTACTCATTACTGAAGCCACTTCAATATTTTTCAAATGTGGTAATAACGTAGCCACCAAAGCAATTTTCTCAGGGAAAAAATTGGAAATATTTACATTATTTAACTGTATTAAAAATTGGAAAAAACCAAACGAGGTTAACAGCTCCTGTCTTCTTACTTAGTTCTATATGGTTTGAAACAGTGTGGACAACTTTCAAGATACCGCCTGCGCAATTAAATCACAACTTAAACATAATATCTCATTAAATACTTAAGGAGATAATAGCAAAACCACACATTAACCATTTTTTATTTAGTATAACAACCATGAAATGTTAACTACTGCAATTTAAAAGGAGATCATGTCGCATTTTTACCTACACAACTAATTTAACTCATCACTGCACAAAGTGTTTTCCTATTAAAACGAATTGTGCTCAGGCCAATCACTTTATCTACTTTATTACCTAAATATACAGGGTAATATAAAAGTCTCAAACCATCTCTTGGTTAGTGATAAATAAAGACCGGATTTTAGAAAACGTCCCGAACCCAGAATTTTTCTTGAAAATCAAAATAAATCTGTTTTGTTAAAAATGTAATTATTATTTGTCATAATTTTCATTTTTTCTAAATTTTTAAATTGACTATTTTAAACATCCCGCAGTTGTGTAAAAATAAGATATCTTTTCTAATCAAATCAGTAATTAGTTTAAATAACTTATACATCAGTTTTTTAATCACTTAGTTCTACGGAATTACGGAACTGTTTCAGCTTTTCAGTTTCTCAGTGTATTGGTTTTTTATTTAAAATACAGTTTTAGAATTTTTTCAGTTTCCCAGATTCTCAGTTACTTAGTTTTTTAGAATTTCAATCTCATTATTTTTAAGACCGGTTTGTAGAAAGCTCCATTAAATTTTAATTCGTCGTTAAAAGTTAACAAGTCGAATAGACCAATCAAATTGGTTCAGTTTGATCACGTGATCAGTGAATCATGCATTTAATTGCGAATTAAATTAATGACGCTTCTATAAACCGTTCCTTGGGGCCCTTGTTAAATTTAATTCGTTGTTAAAAGTTAACAAAGCGAAGAGACCAATCAAATTTGTTCAATTTGGTCACGTGGGCAGTTAATCACGCATTTAATTGCAGATTAACTTAATGACGCGTCATTAATTTTATCCGAGTAGAATTTTTTTCAATTTATATAAATGTACAATGTGTTCAAAAATGGTCGTTTATCAAGTCACCTGTGAAATTTGGACGTAATGTGCCGCTTAGTTTAAATTGTAAATGCCATCAAAGTGACAGATCCGTCAAAATAACGTAAAAAGACTTCGAATCTAAAAACAAAAGTATACACAAATTAAAACAATCCCTACATTTGAAATAACTTTGCCTAAAAATGCAAAAAATGAGTAAAAAGTTAATTCAATGATTTGACACAGATGACAGTACTGAAACTACAATAATCATTTAAACAAAGCGGCACATTGAATTTAAATTTCACAGTCGACTTGATGAACAATCATTTTTGAACACATTGTATTTATTTTTTTGTATACTCATACAAGAAAATAAATATTATCTTAATCAAATCAAAAAGACAGTTTTAAGTACATATTATGTTTGAAATTCATATTTTTTTAAATACTTAAGAATTACTTATGACAACGTGTTAAAAACAAATAGGTGTATTTTTCACAAATTTCCATTAACCTACTTTAGGAATAACTATTCTAAATTGTTGAATGTTTTCCCATTAAAATACTACATATGGTGAATTACAATAAATTAGAATGCAGAAAATGTTGCAGCTTATTGTTTGACAATGTGAACACCCATTATAAACATCTTTTCACTTTAATTAAGCAAACTACAAGTCTGTGTATTTTTTGTAGTATTAATTAAGTTCTTTATTTTAGAATAAGAAGTACACATTGAATGAAAATGTAACAATTTTAATAGTAATCATCCAGAAAAACAAACATTTAAAATCAGAATAAAATAAATAAATAAACAAATCCTTAATTAAATTAATTAAATAGTAGCAAGAATAAATTAACCGTGTTATCACCTCAGCGATCCACTGTTTGATGAAATAAATTAAGGATGCTAAAAGCAATGAGGTGTTAAGCCTTTAAAACAGCATAATTACAATTTAAATAATAGTTATGTGGTGAAAAAATCCCCTTCAGAAAAACTTTCATGGTGATGGTTTTTAACACATACCTGGCATAGTATGCTAATCACTCTATTATGCTACTATTTACAATAGCGATGTAGTAGAATAGATAGAGTGTGGATTAAAACGAGGCAAATGCAAATGAGTAAAATTCGTACATTTTGAATGACGGAAAGTAAAATTTGGAGACAAGATTTGGTTGGAGGCTGATATGAAGCACTTTCGCTAAGGTTTACAAGCTATCAGGTGCGGATCATTGGATCTTCTATTCCTGAAAATAGCCTCAAGGCTTAAATATCTCTCCATCGACACACTTACCCACATCAACAACCGTTTCGTTTCTTTATCAACCATTAAAGTCTGCAGCGACGATTGTAACATTTTGCTACAACATCGTGGGCTATAGAAAGTGATAACTTTAATTAATTTCAGTTTTGAACTAATCTCAATTTATGGTCGAAAGTGTAATTAAATAACAAAACTATGAAAAGTAGACAGATTATTTCCCGATTTTATCTGATACACATTTTATTGCCCAAGCCAACTGATTCGGAATTCACGGCGTTTTACGTCCATGTTGCAATTTTGCGCGACTGTCACCACGTCCATAAAATTAAATTTAGCAACGAGATTTTTGTTAATTAAATTATTAAGTGCAGGTAATTTATGCTAATTTAATATGACAACAAGATGTTGGGTAACTGATAAAAAGAGAGTGAAATTGAAAGTCCAAAGCTGGATGAAATGTTGCATCGCATGAAAATATTTAAATCCTTCTAATTGAAAGTAAAAATATTTATTAAAAATGGACTTTCTCAGGACGATGTACAAGGTTAAGCAAATTACACATATTTGCGTAGGTAGATAAGTAAAAATATTTGCATTTATATGAAATATAGAAAAAATGTAATAAATTGATTTGCATAAAGAAAACGTCAATGTAACCTTTTTTTGCAGATAGTTAATAGTTTTTTCTACTGGTATAGTAATGCGTAGAGACCGGATTTTTGAGAAGTTAAAAACTTTATTTAGGTATTAAAAAAGGTTGTAAAGAGCAGAAATTAAGTATTAATCTAGTAATTTAGGTTACATTTATAATTAATTCCTACAGTAGGAAAAATAAAAACACATTTTTATTGCAATCAGTTCCATTGCAAAAACAAACAAAACGACTTACGTTTCGTTAAAAACTTAAAATTCTCTATTGCACAAACAAGCAGTTAATCGTTGAAACTAAATACTTATTGTTCTAAATTTGCTGCTTTCAAATTTCTTAGTTTATTTCTTAAAAATTTAGCTCAAAACCTAGAAAATGTACTCACTATATGGAAATACATAGTAGTATACTAAAATCAGGTACAGTCACCATAAAAAAGAATGTCCCCCTACCAACTGGGCCGAATGATAGCAAAAGTCCGACTAAAAAAATTTTTTAGGTTGTAAATTTCAACAAATAAGTTACTTTTCGAACTGTTCAGTTTACACAATCTCCAGCTGGTTTATAAATTAGTCAAACATACGCAATAACCGTGTTATATCGAAAAGATTTGTGGCTACGGTTTTAAGGGTGTCATTCTTTTTGATTGTGACTGTACCTCTGCACTACCAAGATATTTTCATCCAATTAACATATTTATTTTCAATAACATTTTATATACAGAGTATTTTTGAACAGTTAGTTTTAATGTGTCACTATTTTTTCCAATTCCTGGAAAAATATTTATAAAAATGTACACTATATTTACAAGTCCAATTGTCATCACTAGTGACAGTGATTTTGTTATGCTATTTAGTAAAATTTCAAAATGAGAAAATAAGTAATTTTTTTATATTAAATTTAACATTCAAGAAGTTTTTCCAACTGTAAAGTAGAAAACTTAAAAGTTCAAAAACTAACATTCTAAACTTCTTTAACGTTGAGAAACTAAAAAGCTGTATCACGAATCAACTAAAAAATAGTGACACTGAAATTCTAAAGAACTAAGTGACTGAAAGAGTGAGAAATAAAAAAAGTAAGATTACAATACAATAAAACCACAAAAAACTGAAAACAAATATGAAATATGAGAAAACTAAAAAACAAAAAGCTCAATTTCTGATAAACTTTAAAAACTGTTTGAAGCACTAAGAAACCATGAGATTAAAAGAGAGAAAGCTCGTCATAAACCAAAAATCTTTCGTTGTAGTATTGTTTTTTTAAACTAAATACCAACAGGGTGAGTCAATAGTGGGTTATTTCTGGTATGTCCTAAGATGCAACCAAAAATACTAATTTCACTTCCCATTTGAATACTTTGATTTTTAAAAACACTTATTGAATCAACATTGGGTTTTTATCCTTCTAAGTAACATTGACGCTGAGAGTCTAAAAAGCTGAAATACAAAGCAACTAAAAAATAGTGGGACTAAAATACTGAAAATTCTGAAGTAAGTGACTAAAAGGGTAAAAAATTAAAAAACTGAGATTATAAAACCACATAAACTGAAAAATTTGGGAAAGAAATATGAAATATGGAGAAACTAAAAAACAAAAAACTCAATTTCTGAGAAACTTAAAAAACTGTTTGAAGCACCAAGACACCATGAGATTAAAAGACAGGAAACTTGTCAGAAACAAAAAATCTTTAGTTGTAGATTTAAAAGAACTATTAAATTGAAAAATCTAAAGTATTGTTTTTTTAAACCAAATACCTACAGAGTGAGTCAATAGTGGGTTAATTCTTGCATGTCCTAAGATGTAACCAAAAATAATAATGCACTTCCCACTTGGATACTTTGTTTGATTTTTAAAAACATTAATTAAATCAACATTACTTTTTTATCTTTTAAATAATCATAGTCCACAATAAAATTTTAGCAAAATGTCAAGGCAGACTTGACAATACTCAAAACAAAGTAATTGTGGATTTTTTGAGTTTTTTTTAAAGATTTCCAATCTGGTCAGCTGGAATCAGTATTTTTGATTCCATATTAAAAAAAATTCGGAACTAACTTATTTTTGACTCACCCTGTATAAAAAAATTAAAAAATAAATGTAGAAACTTGGGAACAATTAAAATTTTGTCAAATGTTAACATTTTTAACAAAACATATTTATTTCCAGTTTTAAAAAAACGTTGAGAGTCAGTAAGGTTTTCTAACATCTGGCCTCTTGACAACGTAATATTTCTTACATTTTTTGTTATTTCCGAGCTTACTTCCTACTTACTAATTCATTGGACACAGCAATGTGTAGTAAAGGATATCATAAATTCGTAGTAAAACAATTTTTTCAGAAATTATTGTTTGAGGATACATAAAATATTTGATGTGTAAAATGACTATAGACTTCCAGCTATCTATATTCTTCCATTTTCCGGTATAAAATTATGCGTGCGTAAAAATCATAATTAAATAAGTTGAATGACTCGAAAATGTATACAAGTGTGTTGCTGCATGTATTTATTATTTAGGTAATTGTGTTGTACGTTCATAATAATTATTAAATTATTAATTGAACAATGCAATTTAATAGAATTATAGAAAAGTTCCAATTAAATCTATAGGTTATTTGTGTAAAAAAGATGAAAAACAAATAACGCTGTCAATTAATTATTAGCATTATCGTGAAAGAAATCATCTCGCGAGAGGAAAGTGAAGGGTGCATTCCTCGATTATTAATATCAGATAAATTTATAAATGATCCATTTTTATTTTTGCTGCGTGATCGGCAAATTATAGATTTTTTGGTTGCACGTTTTTCGATCGCTTTCCTTTAAATATACAGGGTGTCTCAGCTAAGACTTTCGAGCTCAATATCTCAGTTATTTGTCAACGGATTATTATGAAATTTAGAATGCACATATTTTAGGAGGTGGTCTTTCAATTAGGGTCAAAAAAATGACCTCAAGTTAAAAAACGAAATTTTAAAACACATTTCTTTTATTTAAAATTAAGCCAAATTACCGTTGGATCATTAAACCCCGAAAAATAAATGGCCACACAAAAAATTAATCAAATCGCTTGACTGATCCAAGAAAAAAATTAAATTTTGTTGTTAAAAACTTAATCTAAATTTTGATAGCAATTTGGGCAGTTACCTTTTGAAACAGTTGATAAAGCATTTCTATGCGGCATTTTGTGTACCACTGAAAAAAACTGTCAAAAGTGTGTGTGCTGTCAGAAAAGTAAAATTGTTTTAATTTGGTGAAATTACTTTACAAACCAAGAACAGTGGCTGAAATTTCTGTGTTGTTGAAAAAGGAATCACTATCGCTATGGAAAGTGTCGTTTGACTTTTTGTGAAATGTTATTTATGAAATTTAAAGTTCAAAGAATCGTCAATAATTTGAAGACACAGGAAGCGAACCTGAACTAAATGGAGTGAGGACAAAACACGTCACTGGAAACGAAGCAATAGTTGGGGCTGTAATTCAAGCTTTTGAAGAGAATCCAATCAGCAGTGTACGAAACATTTCCAAAGTCCTGAATGTTCAAGTGTCTAGAATTTTTCAGTTGTTGTTCAGTCTTTTAGTCCTTTTTGAAAGAATTAAAGCATCCAGTACCAAAAGTAAGTCACAAATATTGTTTTTTAACTTTGTATAGGTGAGAGATAATTGTGAAATGTCCCTTGCGTGACAGTTACGTTTCTGCGAGTAGGGGTGACCAAAATTCAATGGTAGTGCTCATTTGTCTCATAGAGATCTACATTTTTGCATCTGTGCCCACGTTTAACAGTTTGTTTCTCATTTTTCTCGCGAAACAGACGTCTTCCACGAACGAGTTTCTTCTGTCAGCATTTTTCACTGACGATAAATTTCTTAATATAAGTTTTAATATAACATTCTAAAAAGGCATGTAAAAATTACGTTTTTAAAACTTGAGTTGTTGCATTAATTGGATTTTATTCTTTATCTTCTAAAATATCTGCATTTTAAATTTCATAAAAATCCGGTGACAAATATCTGAGATATCAGGCTCGAAAGTCTTAGCTGAGACACCCTGTACATTTGATAAAATGCACAACACTGTTTTGGGCAGGCTGTTATTATTAAATCGAGTACCGAAACTAAATAGAGGAAAAGGAAAGGTGAATCTTAACTTTCTACTAGGCCAAGTTCAGCTTTGAATACTTTTAATTTTATCCCACTCTGTATTATTTTGGGTGTGTCGCGTGTTGTAGGACTCTTTTACATTTCACTGTGCCTTTAGGTGGTTTGATTCAGTCGTCCATGACCTACACGTTCAAAGAAAGAAAATGTAATAATATGCTACCTCCGCGTTATTTATAACGCAACGTTTCATTTTTTCGATTTAAAAGTGCATTAATCACTTCCTGTACCACTCAAGTGATGGGTAAATGAAAGTGGTGACAACAAATTGTCGAAGTTTGCCTCACATTTCATGAAATTTATATCTCGGTACTAATTGCCCAAAACTGCTTTCACTTTTTATTGAAAATTGTGACGAATAATCCAAATGAAATGACACAAAATTTTCGTGGGCGATTCAACTGATTTAAATTTTCTAATTGGTACAACTTTTTTCCATTTATTAACATAAATAAATGATTAGTTGTTTTGGCAGAATGTTACAAGCGTTTACTCACACCTGTGATCTGAGATAACTGAGTGAAAGATATGAAAGTAATATACAAATATTTTTTTTTGTAAAATTTTACTTGCAAAATGACATCAGGTTATTGACGTTGGCCTGTAGATTGTTACTAGTTTTATCTGCTTGTGTCAAGTCGAAAATTTGTTTTGAATTTGCCATATTTCCAGCAAGAGATATGTTTCTGTCAACGTCTTATCTTTCGAAATTTTTAAATCTGCACATTGGATTTGTACAGAATATAAAACAATCCAACAGAATCTGTTTCAATGTTTGTTGTATTGTTATTTTTTACAATACTTGTACCTTTCGGCCTACTTTACCAAAATATAAAAAAATATTTAGGTCACAACGCAACATGAAATATCTCTTTGTAAAACCACAAAACGCTGTTTTCATTTTCTAGAACTGACAACCAATGCCAAAGCAATAATTCAACTTTTAACTTTTGTTCTTATTATTTCTTACTTTATACTACGGATGACTATAACTTAGGAGACAAATCGCAGGATGATTTTTTGAACGCTAAAAAATAGTACAACAGAGTAAAAATGAGGGCGCTTTAAGCGTCACACCGTTTCAGCGCCAAATCGTTTTAAATTAATTTAAATTCAACCAATTCACTAATTACATGAAAAAAAATGCAGAAATGTTGTGCTTGGCATTTTTAATAGACTAGGAAAAACTGACGACTAAAATTCTCATTAGAAACAGAAAAAATATATTTAAAATTTAAAATTCACGTTTCGTCACGTATTTTTCAAAACGCTGCGAATACGGTTAAAGATACAAGAAAAAAGTTAAAAAGAAAATTATGCATAATTAAATTTTCTTTAAAAAAGTCAGCGACGTCATATGTTTATCTTCAACGGTTTAGGCCCCAAGGTCATTCAAAGACGCTCAAGCGACGAATGTGTTTCGTTTTACCGGTGCCGAAGTAACAGAAAATTAATTTAAACCTAAACCGTAAAAGATAGAAATATAGTGTCGCGGACTTTTTTATAGGAAATTTAATTCTCTACAACTTTATTTCTTACACTTTTTTCGTATCTTCAACCGTATTCCCAGCGTTTTGATAAACATGCGACGGTGCGCAAAAAATATCGCTTAGAATTATCAATTTGTGTTCCACTTGATATGTTTGCAAACGCAGCAAAGATACAAAAAAAATTGTAAGAAACAAAGTTGTATAAAATTAAATTTTCTACAAAAAAGTCCGCGACTCCATATTTCTATCTTCAACGGTTTAGGTATAAATTAACTTTCCGATACTTGACCACCGGCAAAATGAAACAAATTCGTCGTATGGGCGTTTTTGGACGACTTTGGGGCCTAAATGGTTAAAGACAAAAATATGATTTCACAGACGTTTTGTAGGAAATTTAATTCTCTACAACTTTCATCCTAAAATTTTTCTTGAACCTGTGACCGTATTCGTAGGATTTTGAAAAATATGCGGCAGAGTGTACATTGGTAAAATTTGAATTTTTTTAAATCTAATTTTCAACAATTTTTTTGCATTATGTTTATATTACTATTTAGAATTTAATGCTTTGTCTGTCTAAATTTTTTTGTTTTCCTCGTGCTAACTGTTACACTAACAAAACAATTTTTTTTAATAATTACTCCGAAAACTTAGTAACGGAACGTTTTATTTGTACGTCATTTCGTATCCTAACCGTTAGATATCCGTACTTTATACAAAATAGGCATTTTTAGAAAAAAACAATAATTTGACGAAAAGTATTAGCTATGCCAGCAGTTGAATTATAAAGTAGGAATTTTTGTTACAAATCTTTAGAAAAAAGTTTTGTAATTTTGTATAAATGAGTGGAAATTTTGAATTATTCAAGCTTGATATTATTTTGTTGTTTAATGGATATCAAACTTTATTATACCCACAGTCCTATTCTTCTCACCCACGCTTTACTAACCATGCACGATTTTTGCTAGCAAATACGCGTAATAAACACCAGACAGAAATTTATTCAAGTCGAACGATTATGAAAAATTTTTATTTGCAAAAAGTATGTCGGTGTATTGTGTAGTAATACGAATTACAAATACAGTGATATAATTCTAGTTATAAATTCACCACACTATTGAATTTAAAGTGGGTGCATAACTCATCTTCTTTTTGTAGTTGTTTGGATGGAGGGATTTAAATTGTGAACGCGGACGTCATCTGGATTGACTTAAAGGGGAAATGATTAAAAAATTATCCTTGAAAGAATAATTACTGAAACTATTCCACTAAATTCAATTCGAAACAATTTTGCTAAAACCTGGAATACAATAAAAAAGGTTCAAAACCTGATAGACCTTCTAAAGATAAAGCTAATGATCAGAGATATAACAATTTTTTTAATCGTACATTATTTTACTTATTTAAAGCACATAGCTGCGTGGATAAAACTAACTTTTGAAAACGCGCGTTTTTTTAAATGGCCATGGCTACATCAATAACCCAAGAAATGTGAAAATAAATGGTAACTTTTTAATAATAATTTTTTAATCTCACATTAGATTATTTCCAATAATATTAATATCAGTACTGATGAAATGTACCAATAAAAAAATAACGTGGATAACTGGTCTTTAAAACACTTGCTCTATTTCGAGCACTCCGGCTACGCCGTCGTGCTCGAAAAAATGCGCGTGTTTTAAAGATCATAATAACCATTTATATTTTAATATACTAATGTTTCGTCTAATAATTGTTCTGGTCAGATCGCCTATGTGTGGTAATTGCCACAAAAAACGTATGTATCGGTTAACATTACAAAACAATGACAGATGACAGCTGTCAGTGTCAGGCCAAAAATTCACACGTTCAACTGAACTTGCAGAGTAAATTCTTGAACGTCTGCATACAATTATCATGATTTTCAATGTAATTTTTATCAAAAACTCCTAAATGCAAAAATAAGACAACATTTAAACAGTTGACAGCAAACCATATGAACTTATCACACAACCTACGTTCATGCTAGAAAGAGAAAACCACAGCAAACCACGACCAGAACAATTATTGAACACTTGTTAGTTGTAATGCTTGAAAATGTAATTTTTCTTGAAAATTCAAATTAATTTTGTACATGGATTTTTTCAACTTAACAACAAATGAAATTAAAAGAACGAAGGTGGGCCCAAGATTGCAGCAACTGAACCTACGGCAAGACAAAAACAATCTGACTTTCCAAAGCGGTAATTTACATGATGTTGGTGCATACACCGTTATCGAAACACATATTTGTTTTATAAATAACAAATCCAGCATCCACGCAAATTCCTGATTGAAAATAAAAATGTATAGATTACCATAAGTTATCCCATCTAGGCGGATGCAGTACGGTATCATTCTTCAAACATGAAATGTCAGATAGATCAGTAAGAAGGAGGCATGGGTGGAGTGAGTGAATGGAATTGTAACGGTTCCACGCATGCCCTTGATGAAGTATTGTCTTAAGGCCGGGTTTTCTCGCCCCCGAGTGTCATTAGCTTTGTTTTCTTGAAGAAAACTGTAAATGTGCACGCGATGCAAAAACGGAAACAATATAATAATACTGTTTACAAACTGCTCAACAAGAAATATTACGAGGATTATTGTTCATTTTTTTTTGTCTCAGAATTATTAAGGATATGGGTTTAGCAACGCTTGTTTCCTAATTTTAAATTGGGTAGGGACACCCACATCGTATTAAAATAACAGTTTAATGTATTTTGCCTACGGGTTAACAGTTCCTTATCCGTAACAGTTATAGGAACTCGACATTGTGATCTCATAACACCTTATTATTATTTATTGTTGAAAAGCAGTCAAAAATCGCCCATGGGCTGATTTTTAAACAAACAATCAATTATAAACATTTGAAGGATATTTAATTTATTCTGAGGATTTAAAAAACCTTCATTAAGATTTAAGGTACAGAGTGTTCCAAAAGTCGGACTAACTTTACTGAAACTTATTTTTTTAGTCAGACCAATTCTCAAGTGGTGATAAAAAAGTGGTGATTTAATTTTTTATCGAATTTACAAGTGTGTTAAATGTTTTGTAGACATTGGTATTTTTTTTCGTTTCCGTTAACCAAATTCAAAAAAACATGACCCGGAAAGAGAAAAACATAATCAAAAAATTTAACATTTTTTTGAACAATTTTGCCATCAGAACTTTTAAATCAGTAAGATGTCTTCTATCACTAATTCACTATTAAAGAGATGGTCCAAGACTGTTGAGTGACTCTAGAATAAGAAACAAAACTTCTGGCAAAATTTGTAGTAACAGTAATTTTTTGAAAAATCTTTGTTTTAAGAAATCTTTTTTTTAAGAAAAGTTGCCGATTTTTTTGATGTTTTTAACAAATACCTAAATAAATGTATAAGCAATCCCACATAATTCTTATTAGTATCTTTTTACATTACTATATTGAAGAAATTTATTATAATTATGAGCAATTCTTTTAGAATAGCAAGATTTGAAAAAATATATACAGACTGAACCAAAAGTAACGCACAAAATTCATATCTTTGCTATGAGCCTTTTTTCGAAAAAATCCTGGAACATATTAAGTTTGTTATTTTTCTGAATGCTACATTTTGACACAATTTATGACGTCATTCATTTTTGAGAAACGAGTTTTGAGTTACTTTTTTAAATGTCAACCGACATTTTCGATTAAGATATAGTACACAGATAGTTTTAGAAGTAGGGAATTATCTTGCTGGTAAGTATGAAAAAATACAAAAAAATGAAGAAACTAAACAAAAAAGTTATTGTAAGTTTTATACAAAAAGTTTTATCTTTTCGTTCTTGCTTTTTTGTGTTTAAGTTTCATATTAAATGTTTTAATGTAATTAATATTTATGCAAAAAACATATAAAAAACAACAGTCCGAATAAAATAAGACAAAAACGAAAAAATAATGCGTTTTGTATTTGATTGTTAATAATTTTTGGATTTTACTAAATTATTCATTTTACTTTTTAGTTTCTTATTATTTCGTTTTATTAAAAAGATAATAAAATAATATTATTAATAATAATAAGATAAACAGTATCTAAAACAGTAAACAAAAAAGTCGGTTGTCATTAAAAAAAATTGAAAATGACGTATCAAATGTCACTATTATGTCAAAATGTAGCATTTAAAAAAATAAGCTCTGTTCATAGATTTTTGAAAAAGGTCCAATAATTTTGTGCGTTATTTTTGGTTCAGTCTGTATGCACCAAAAATAGAAACAAACATAGAACTTTTTTATGATTTTCGCTATATTTAAAAAAAAAAACAAAAAAGTGAGCTACATTTTAAACAATTTATCTAATTTTGTGACATCTGACACTAGCTCAGTAAAAAACAAGTTAATTCTTATTTATAAAGAAAGATAGATCAAACTCAACATTTTTTTTATTTTCGTATAAATTAGAAAATCTCTTTTTTTAATAAGAACAATTTTTCTTGAAAAATGAGCAAAATCGAACAAAATTATCCGAAGAAAATATAAAATCGAAAACTCACATCTGTGTTTTGCGTAGATATAGTAACATAATAGTTATTTATTCGACGAGTTTGAGTGTAAATCGGACGTTTTATTTCACGAGTGGTTTTTTAAACCTCGAGTGATAACGAGAGGTTTACCATCCACGAGGTGAAATAAATGAACCGATTTACACGAAAACAAGTTGAATACAACATTTTATTCTTCGAGTTAGACTCAATAAGGCTTAAAATTGCTTAAAATCTGTTAAAAATAATCTGACGTTTCGTATTGAGAAATGCCAAACAGTTGTCAAAACTGTCTTACACAGGAGAAAAATCCGAAATTTTGACAGTGTCGAAGAATAAAATGTCTTAAAATTCAAAAAATAATCCGATTTTTGGTCACTAATTCATTCAACGAAATAAAGACTTTTTTTGCATAAATTAAACCGCTATCGCTAATCCAAATTATATTTTTTACTTTAAGAATAAAATGTTTTAGATACACAGACATTTACATTAAGCAAGAATAAAACGAAGAAATGTTTTTTCGCGTAATTTTGTAGTGAACTCGGCAGTCTATCGAACCAGCAAATGAAGAATCAATTAATCAAGAACATCAAACTTTTTTTGTTAATTTAAATCGTTTCAATTCTGTAGAATTCAAATTTTTCTCTTACACTTTCGCTCTTTTTTTGTTCCTAGACATTACATTTTCGCTTGTCACTTTTCTGTTTCCATATCTAGTATTGTATTATCGTGAGAATTGTATTACAATAGACCGTTAGAAATTATAGTATCGTAGACATTGCAGCAAATTAAAAAAATTACCCTCGTTTTCGTTTTTTGACCACTCAAGCCGCCATAAATTAAAAAAATGATATTTGAGACCAAGAGAAAGTATAACTTTAATTACAATAAGCATTTATATCATAACAGAGCAGGAACAGAGGCTGTAATTCTGTAACATTAAAATAAAACGAAACTGTAATAGATATAGGTAGACAGATTTCTTGATTCTTCTAGAACAGCTATAAAGTGAAACTATTGGCAAACACAGTTTTACTTCAAAAATCT
The DNA here is from genome assembly GCF_031307605.1 of Tribolium castaneum. Classification (NCBI taxonomy): domain Eukaryota; kingdom Metazoa; phylum Arthropoda; class Insecta; order Coleoptera; family Tenebrionidae; genus Tribolium; species Tribolium castaneum. The sequence continues at coordinate 14,683,725 of NC_087394.1, read as the reverse complement.
TTTACATTTTCTCTCTGACAGGTATATAAATGCTTTGTATCGCTAATTTGATTTTAAAAATGTTGTTTTTTAAACATAATAATTACAAGTTGTAATTGCACGTCAATCCAAAACTCACGTCTTTATATTTCGTTTTCATTATTCAGTATAGACCCTTCACCGAATAAATGTTTCAACCTGCAATTACCATTCAACATTCACGGAAGATTGGAATGTCTACTTGAATGAAGGACAAGGAAATTTCGATTTAATGTCATGTTTTCACATGCTATGACAGCACACTGACATATTCCTACAGGAAAAAATGCACCAGTGACTCCATCATGGGCATGGTTTATGGGCAAGGCGGCCATCTATATTCATTTCAAGGAGAAATCCACGGCTGACTAATAATTTTTAGATTTATACAGGGTGTCTCAGCTAAGGCTTTCGCGCCTGATATCTCGGATATTTGTCAACGGATTTTTATGAAATTTAAAATGTAGATATTTTAGAAGATAAAGATTAAAATCCAATTGATGCAACAACTCAAGTCTTGAAAACGTAATTTTTACATGCCTTTTTAAAATGTTAAGTCTTTTAAGACTTATATTAAAAAAATTATCGGCAGTGAAAAATGCTGTCAGAAAAAACTTGTTCGTGGAAGATGTCTATTTCGCGAGAAAAATGAGAAACAAACTGTTAAACGTGGGTACAGATGCAAAAGCGTAGATCTCTATGAGATAAATGAGCACTACCATTGAATTTTGGTCACCCCTACTCGCAGAAACGTAACTGTCACGCAAGGGACATTTCACAATTATCTCTCACCCATACAAAGTTGAAAAACAATATTTTTGACTTACTTTTGGTACTGGATGCTTTTATTCTTTCAAAAAGGACTAAAAGACTGAACAACAACTGAAAAATTCTAGACACTTGAACATTCAGGACTTTGGAAATGTTTCGTACACTGCTGATTGGATTCTTTTCGAAAGCTTGAATTACAGCCCCAACTATTGCTTCGTTTCCAGTGACGTGTTTTGTCCTCACTCGATTTAGTTCAGGTACGAATCGTGTGTCTTCAAATTATTGACGATTCTTTGAACTTTAAATTTCATAAATAACATTTCACAAAAAGTCCAACGACACTTTCCATAGGCGAATATTGATTCCTTTTTCAACAACACTGAAATTTCAGCCACTGTTGTTGGTTTTTAAAGTAATTTCACCAAATTAAAATAATTTTACTTTTCTGACAGCGCGCACACTTTTGACAGTTTTTTCAGTGGTACACAAAATGCCGCATAGAAATGCTTCATCAATTGTTTTAAAGGCTGACTGACTGCCCAAATACTATCAAAATTTGTATTAAGTTTTTAACAACAAAATTTAATTTTTTTCTTGGATCAGCCGAGCGATTTGGTTAATTTTTTGTGTGGCTATTTATTTTTCAGGGTTTAATGATCCAACGGTAATTTGGTTTAATTTTAAGTAAAAGAAATGTGTTTCAAAATTTCAAAATTTAAAGTATGTGCATTCTAAATTTCATAAAAATCCGTTGACAAATAACTGAGATATTAAACCCGAAAGTCTTAGCTGAGACAGCCTGTACAAATCACAAAAAATCTATTGGCAATATAAATCAGCTTGCCGACAAAAAAGTCTTGACACTTTGCGAAATTATAGTCCTGTCCCTAAACATTACTGGCCGTGTTATTATCAAACAATTTAATTTAACCTTCTACCACTGAAATTGTTATTGTTGTTTTAATAACAAGGAACTGAAATATCGTGTACCACTGTAATACTTCTCTCAGGAAAAATCCATTAAATACGTCACAACCTTTAACCAGAACGCCAAAAATTGCACAATAAGTCCAACTAATCCAAGCTTAGGCAATCGATATTAACAATAATAAGACCTAAATGTCAAACAAAAATTGCACTTGCTTTGTTCACTTAAATTTGCAAACAGGTTTGCAGTGAAAGTAAGTTAGGTGATAACGTTATTATATGATTAAATAAGGTACTAACTGTGGCAAATCAAAGAGCAGGAATTTGGATTTTAGTTTTTCAATTTAACTTAACGTAACCTTCGACACTATAAACAATAAAGTGGTGGTTATAATCCCGTCACGAGTTTAAGTGCAGATAGGTACTAGACAATTTCTTGATCGATATTTTATGGGCACTTCCTTATTATTGCCCGAATGTGTGTAATGATAATTTATGGTTGAAACTATAATCGATTTAAGACATGTAAAGCCCATAATCCACCAAGCTGTTACGATATTTTGTGTAAAATAGTTAACCCACTTTGAACCGCAAGATAATTACACAGATCAGCTTGCTAATTATAATCGAAAGACCAATAAAACATGAGTTATTTGAAACTAACTAAGACACACACGTTTAATTTAGAAACTTCGCCATTTGAACTGTACAGCGTTTCTCACCTAAGATTTTCGAGCTTAATATCTTAGTTATGCACATATTTTAGGAGGTGGTTTTTCAATTAGAAGCAAAAAAATGACCTCAAGTTAAAAAAATAATTTTAAAACACTTTTTTTTATTTAAAATTAATTAAATTAATAAATGAAAAATTAACCAAGTCAAATTAGATCTTGTTAAAAACTTGACCTAATTTTTGAAAGTATTTGAGCAGTCACCTTTTGAAACAATTGATGAAGCATTGCTAAGCAGCACTTTGTGCACCACTGAAAAAGCTGTCAAAAGGGTGTGTGCTCTTGGAAAAGTAAAATTGTATTAATTTTGTGCAATTACTCTAAAAGCAAACAACAGTGGTATGAAATTTCTGTGTCGTAAAAAAAGGAAAAAGGAGTTCTTGTGAAATGTTTTTCAAATAAAGCCTTCATAAAATTTTAAGTTAAAAAATTTGGAAATAATTTGTAGACACAGAAAGCGTACGTGGACTAAATACAAGCTGAATCTTTTAGGGCTTACATTAGAAACTTTTTGACTCGCAATATAGCTAGTGCTTAAAGATTTTGTATACAATCAATTAAATAGTTTGTATACGATAGAAATCGACCATTCTGAGTTCAACCAAATTATGTTCAAAATGACTGAATTTCCGAAACTACGAGAAATTGGCGCCAAATTTTAAATAGTAACCACCTATTTTTATGGCATTTTTGAATTTGCCTTTTGGAACTGAGTAAAATTTACCCAGTTGTTAAAACTGATCTGTCACAGTTTTCGACCTATGTCAATTTTTTCATACAAATTTTCATTCGCAAGGGTTCATTTAAAATATTACAGCTCATGAACTCTCTAAAATAAGGAAACAATTCTTTCTGCATTTGATAACCAAAGATTCATAGGGAAATGATGATCAAAAAATGATAATAAAAAGTATTATCAAATAGAATGACCCTGTTTTTTCAATCGTAAACAAAAACCAAAACCAAAACAAAAACAAAGACCCTGTTTTTAACGGCAATCAAAAGAACATCATTTTTTATGCAAATTTTTATTAACCTCCGCTATATCTATCGCTTACAGTTTTTGAAATAATCGCAAAAAACAGAATTTTAGCTCATTATTTTCATTCAGCAAGTAAACTTTCGAAAAATACACTAAGATTGTGCTATTAATTAAAAAAAATGTCCTATTTGTTCACCATTTCAAAAAAAAAGTTCAAAATTTGATGACAGACTGACTGAGTTACTTTACATAATTTACTAAGTTATAACATAAACTATAATTAAATATTATTGTTTTACTACTTATTCAATAATAGCTAAAAACTAAATAATAACATATTGAAGTTTGACAATTGTTTACCATTTTGCAAAGTCTACGAAGTAATTACGAAGTAAAATCTCTTTTTTTGTAATTTTTTCAAAAACTGTAAGAGCAGATAGGTATAGGACGTATTGATAAAAGTCACCGTAAATATCGATATTCTTTCGATTGCCGTTAAGAAAATAGTCGTTCCATTTGAAAAAACTAAGTTATAGCAGCTTCTTGAAAACCATTTTGAAAAAATCATACTAGCCATGAATTGTAATAGTTCACAATTTCGAAAATTCTAGAAACTTTTCAAACCTTAGATTATCGAATGCAAAAAAATTACTTATCGCAAAGGCTGTGATATCTTAGATAAACTCTTGCAAATAAAAATTTTAACCAATAATTTGACATATGTCAAAAATTATAACAGATAAGTACCAACAACTTAAATAAATTTTACTCAGGTTGAGAAGTTGAATTGAAATATACAATAAAAATGTGTAGTTAGTATTTATAGTTTCAAATTTGGCGCCAATTTTTTGTAGTTCTTAAAGCTCAGCCATTTTGAAAATAATTTAGTTAAACTCAGAATGGTCGATTTAGATGGTATACAAAATTTTTAAGCTCTAGCTATATCAAAAGTTAAAAAGTTTCTAATGTAGGCCTTAAAAGAATCACCCTGTATAATGCGGACAAAATACGTCACTGAAAACAAAAAAATTGTAATTCAGGCTTTTGAAGAGAATCCAATCAGCAGTGCACGAAATATTTCCAAACTCCTAAACTTTCAAGTATCTAAAATTTTTCAGTTGTTATTGTCTTTTAGTCCTTTTTGAAAGAATTAAATCATCCAATACAACAAGTAAGTCAAAAATATGGTTTTTTAACTGTGTAAAAGTGAGAGAAATGTGAAATGTCACTTGCGTGACACTTACGTTAGGGCTGACCAAAATTCAGTGGTAGTGCGCATCTGTTTCATAGGAATCTATGCTCTTGCATCTGTATACACGTTTAACAGTTTTTTTTTGTTTTTTTACGTGTTTCAAGGATGAGTTTTTCCTTACAGAATTTTTTAATTTTTAATTAAAAAATTTACTAATTTTAAGTCTAAAATGATTTAACATTTTAAGAAACTTACGTTTTTAAGACTTGAGTTATTGCATTAATTGGATTTTAATCTTTTTTTAAATTTCATAAAAATCCGTTAACAAATATCTGAGATATCAGGCTCGAATGTCTTGGGTGAGACACCCTGTAGAATAGAATTTTCATTAATTGAGGCACATCGAGTTAGATAATGGCGAAGAAACGTTACAGAAACAACGGTACTTGGAACCAGGTGTTTGTGTCACGAACTCTTGGGTTCCCAGACGGGAACCAAACGGATTATAGGTTACGCATATTGACTGATACAATATGTTGCCATCAAGAAGTTGTTAACTACAAAAACATTACCGGTTTACTACCGATGGCTTGACCTACGCACCTATACCGTATGTTTGTAATTATAGGGTGAATTAGGGTAACTGTTACTCCTGATGTCTATTATTTTCCATTTAATTCGTATTGGAAATTTAGTATTTGTGCCAATGTCCGAAGTAGCAATCATGCCATTTAAAAATATAATGTGAGACAAAGTTAATTAATGCTGGCAATTAATAAATAATCAATAAGCTAGATTAGCCGGAAACAGAAGATGGTAATAAAACAATACATAATAACGCAGAAAAAACATTTCTAATGACTTTACGACTTCAAGTTTAGAGAAAACAAACAAATCATTGTTCTGCAAGAAACTAATCACCAAGTCATCAGAGTTGAGGTATAAGAAAACTTCCTAAGGCCATTACCGTGATTTTGTATTAACTAGGCAATAAAATAAGTTCTCAAAGAAAATCCCTTCATTCCTTATTTATTCGCAATCAATTAAGTTGATTTATTGCAATATTATGTTTGTATTTAGTGCTTATTCATCAAAGTTTTGCTTTTTCTGTTGCCTCTTCTACAAGTCTATCGGTTTTTTCAACACTTCATACATTTTAAGTGTTGCAAAAATTCTGTTTATTTTTACTGTTTAAAAAACATAATCATAAAAAATAGGGCAATTATTGTAACACCCTTCAGGACGTTTTAAAGAAAAAATTATTGTTATTTCTTTTTTTCAAGTTGAACAAACTGTTTAAGTAAAATCTCATGTCATAAAATATAAAGGCCATATCACCAGCATTGGCAAATTTACACAGACAGAACTAAAAATTCGTTCGAAAATGCTCTTATTTTTGAATTTTTCGTGTGTGTAAGTATTTTTTGGTGCTAGAACCCATGTTTTTGCATTTTTAACACGTTTTCTTAGAAGAAACAACATTATCACGCATTTCAGTTAAAAAATCACCGAAATGAATTAACAAAAATAATGTTAGGTATTATTTAGCGTTTTTTCGCTTTTACTAGTTTATTTTTTGAGAAATTTCGTAAAATCAATAAATTTCTCGGTGATAAACGTATCAGTATGTTTAACACAAAAATGAAAAATAATGTGTATTATTTTCGGCCTAACTTAGTGCAAACTACGTTTTGTTAATAGATTTTGAATAGATTTTGCCAGTTTTTTTTCGAATTTTGGCGAAATTTGTAATTCTCAATAAAGATTGCTTGATAAAAGGCAAAAAGTTTTTTTTGATAGGATTTTAAAGATAAACGAAAATACTCGTAATATGAAATTTTTGACTCAAATCCGCATTTTTATTTATAGTTAAAACTTGGTGATTTTCGCACAATGCGTTTTTTTCTAAAAAAATTTAAATTTAAATTTTCAAAAAGTAATTTTTAAACTAATTTTTTGACATTGAAATTGTTTTAAAAAGGCGAGGTTAAACCGCCATAAATAGTAACTTGAATAATTAATAGTAATGTTATTTTTCGTATTATTATTTTGTTTTTTGACGAGGGGTACACAGCACTTAAGTTTAAGACACCAGGTTTTCTCTGGATGTTCTTTGATTTCTCCTAATATTCTCAAGAAATTACCTTATACTTTTTAAGAGATTTTCTGTAATTTTTTTCAATATTTCTTTTAATTTTTGTACTTTTTTGCACCGATTTAATCTGCGGTTTAATGAAGAATACAAAAAAAGCAAAAATAACACAAAACACAAAAATAATAGAAATCTTTTTTCATTTTTTTGTTAATAGTTTTTATTTATTTAATTGACCTTTATAAAGCTTCACTTACTTTCGGTTCACTTTCATAAAAACCATTGTGGTGCAAATAAGGTACTCTCAGCATTAGTTTTTATATGAGTTGTCATGGTAACAGCTTCGCCATTTGCACCACAATGGTTTTTATGAAAGTGAACCAAGTATACGTTAATTTTATCTATTCAAGAGAGTTTTAGCATTATTTTAAATTAAACAAAAACAAAAATAGCTTTCAAAAAAAGATTATATTTTTGACTCTTAATAAGAACATTTTAGCAAGAAATGTAATTATTTAGAGGACTTTCCCAGTTTCCCCAACAATAAAACAAAAAATCACCAAATTATATTATAAATTAATTACCACACAGTGTTATGTTGGACAAACCCTAATAGTATACATCATTTTCTGTAGATATATTCTGGACAGAACTTACAAAACAAAGTGTAGAAGCTTTACAGATTTTTTCATTTTTGATATTCTGACTCGATAAAGAGGGTATTTTAGCGCAAAAGTAAAAATCAAATTTTCAAATTCGTCACGACGTTTCAATATTTTTGTTGTATCTTCTTCAGGCTTTAATAAATTATTACTATTCAGTTTTATACGTAATGGGATAATTTATTTATTTTTATTTATAGGATAAAATTTTAAATGGTGCAAGCTGGCCTTAACGCTTGCAATTTTTGACGCATATAACTAAACTATTTTTTTTTGAAGCTACAAAATTGTTTCTACATATTTCTCAAAAATATGGTAAAGTTCAGAATGGAGGAATGTTCAAAAGAAAAAAATTAATCTTAAATTTTTTGGAAAAATAATAAAGTCGATTTTTCAAGTGGATGAGAATTCTAAATTAAGCCATTACCTTATTTATCTTATCTTATGTGAAGTATGTATTTGACATCCAATTTATGACGAGATGGGGAATTTAATTTATATGAATGGAAATGAGAACGTTTTGTTAAAACATATATATAAGAACAAGTTCCATTTTTGGATATTTTATTTTTTATTAAAAAACAGAACACATTTTTTTCTTTAATTGTATCACTACTTATTCATAAGATTTGAACGTTAAAATTAATCTAAAAAAAAATACAAAAAATTAATCTTAAATTTTTGGGAAAAATAATAAAGTCGATTTTTTAAGTGGATGAGAATTCAAAATTAAACCACTACCTTATTTATCTTATCTTATGTGAAATATGTGTTTGACCTCCAATTTATGACGAGATGGGGAATTTAATTTATATGAATGGAAATGAGAACATTTTGTTAAAAAATATAAGTTCCATTTTTGGATATTTTATTTTTTATTAAAAAACAAGACATATTTTTTTTCTTTAATTGTATCACTACTTATCCATAAGATTTGAACGTTAAAATTAATCTCAAAACAAAAGTACTATAAAAGAAATCATTTTGGTTAGTGTTTTTTTAATTCAATTTTTTTTTCATTTGAAGATTAATTGGTTAAACAATTCCCTTTTAGGCATTAACTATTAAGAGTTCAGCTGTTCAGTATTAGTATTATGCCTACAGTTGTTGGTAATTTTTACTTTATTTATTTCGTAAGAGATCAGGATCATAAAATGCTAAAATTCTTTACATTGCGATATTAAAAGCTAAAAATGTGGTATTTTTATCATAAAATATAATCTTGTGATTTAATTATTATTATGATGTTACTCATAAAACCAGAGCTCGTATCGCCGATAATAATCATATAATTTCTTGCATGAGCATAGAATATTCCAATCACATTATCCTTCTGGGAATATGTAATATCATAGTGTTTTTTTTTACCGAACTAAACCTTTCAATATCCATTATCAACAAGACGGGCTCTTTTCGTATTTTGGGATCAAAAGATCATTGTTCTCAATCTCCAGTCATTAATTTAAAATTTGTGAAATACACGATTTTTTCATTAAATTACTCCATAATTCCGATCATGCTTTCGTACTTAAGCAAGTAAAGTAACGTCATGATATGAATTAAAATCATCATTCAACCTGATGTAACTAATCTAGTGAAAAGTCAAAGAGCATTCGAATAAATCGTGTATAGTTGATCTCGTGCTTAACGATCACTTTTCAGCACTATAAAGTATAAGTATATAAATTTTAATGTCGTCTTTCTTCGCTAAATAAGCTTCTCGGTTAAAGCCCATTGAATCATCGTGGTCAAAGACAGCCGTTTTGACTTAATTTATAGTGCAACATGCAGATGCTTTAAATGAGAAAAATTGCTAAGCAAACGTCTGCTTGAAAGTGAATTACGTTACATAACTTTGAAAAAACGAAAAGCCAAATAGTTACTAGAACTTACCTTTGTTTGTAATGGTTTTCTACCTCTTCCAGTTTCACTTTCCTGTAACAAAAAACTCGGTTATTATCAGGTAGACACCTACATTTTGTTCATTTGTTATGCCTCACTGCTCCTGCTATCACAATAATTGTGACAAGTTTTAATTTTTTACTGTTATTACATTACTACCGGATATTACAGAGTCATTAAACCCGTGCTTGAAACTACTTCTATTCGCTTTTTATCTCTGAAATGGGCAAAAATCATCCATCATTCCAGTTACGACAGCTAAATTCAAAGTCAAAACTAGCATAATTTATCGTCAATATAATGAAACATTTACGAGCGAATTAAAAACGTGGATTCTAAATGAGGCATACCATGACCGTGTACTTTCGCATGATGACTTTTATGCCTACATTATTTTACCATCCTCAATATCAACTTTTACTAAGTCATCAAAGTTGGACAGCAACAGTAATTACAGGGAATTAAGGTTAGAAGTTAAATAATGGCTTCAATCTGGCTATAAATTTCAATTACTATAAAGGTCGTAAAGTAGCTAGTAGCCACGTCAAGCAGCGAAATTGGCTCATTTTGAGATCAGATAAATTGCCAAAATTGCTCTGACACACTATATCCAAACAATTTAGATTCGAATCCAATTTAATTCGAAATTTGCAACCTACAAAAAGATAAATCAAACTTGTCAGCTGTCCCAATTAATTAGTTTTTATAATGAAACGTATTTTTATTTTGAGTTGAATTCCTCGGTCCAGGCTTCTGTAACAGTTCAAGGCTGCGGCGCCTCAAGTTTGTATGCAAATAAAAGCAGTTCTGAACAATATTTAATGGCATATTGTTGTAAACTTGTAATAAATTAGAACGGCAACTATCTAATTTACGGTTGCTCGAAACTTGATTGAATAATTTGATGTTTTTATGAACTGTCAATCAACTGACGAAAAACAATAATAACAAATGCAAACAAATCAAATTGCAATTACTCACAAGTAGTTAAAAATTTGCTTAATTTTGTGGTGTTTCCAGAAATCAAAATCTGATTTAAAATAAACAAGACAAGACTTTTTTTTAATAGATTATTTTTAATTAATATTTTTTTAATAATTTTTTTTTAGAATTCATAATAATTTTTTAAACAGATTATTTTTAATAGATCAAATGAGACATTATGCTGAAAAAATTTATTGCATTGCGAATTCAAAAAATGTACCCGTAAAAAAGGTTCATATTTTTTAACCAGTTTCATACTAAATAGCAACCATCTCTAAGGACCGGTTTACAGAAAACGTAATTAAGATTTAATTCAGAATTAAACTAATTCGAGTTAAGTTACCATTGACAAATGTCAAGTTAATCTCGAATTAAAATATGTTTGCAATTAAAATGTTCTGTAAACCCTTTAAGGGTAATTTTCCAAAAAAATTCTCAAACAAATCGATTTTAATTTTTTAAAAACTATGTTTTGATATCAAGATGATATCTACGTATAATCATTAGTTTAATTGTTTCAAATGATAACCGACATTTTTGTTGACTGTTTTAGGTCCTAATCATCCATATCTTTCTAGTAATCTGAAAAAAAAATTAAAAAAAAATAAAAAAACTATATTAGTTAGTTAATTATTATACCAGACGATAAGGAGATTGTTTATCTACTATTGAAAAGTTTAAGTTCAAAGTGACAAAGTCACGAGTAGATAATCACCCTTTATCGTCGTGCATAATGTAACATTTTTTTCTATAGTATAGAACTTCAAGTTTAAGAGACAGAGAAAAAACTGATTGTTAACTCTTCATATGAATGTGCTGGAATTTGTAAATTCAATTGATTAAAAGAAATTTGAAACATTATCTATCCTTGTAATTAAAGTGCTATTTTATCTACTTAAAAGAGTTGAAAAAAAATAGTTTTGGTATCGAAAAAAATAAAAAAAATACTGACAATTAAACACTAATATCAACACTTCCGTCATTTTTATTTTTTTAAACTGACGTTTCTGTTCATTGTTGCAGATACTACCTACATATATCTTTGTAATAATAAGAAAAAGTAGATTTAATAAATTTAAAAAATGACATTTAACACAAAAACGCTTAATCTGTCTATTTTTGCTTTATTCTAAAATGGTCAATAATTGTTTTTTTATGTTTTTTTAATAATCTGCATAAAAACGCATTCTTTTTTAATCCTTTTTAATTTTTTCTGCTATACTTTTTAAATTTTTTTTTATACTTAACACTAAAAAAGTAAAATGTTAATTAAAAATATAGGTGGAAAAATTAAAAAAAATATAAATGACGTCATTACTCAAAAAATGGTGTCAAAAGCTAGCATTTAAAAAATAAAATCGACCTGTTCGAGTATTTTTTTGAAAAATTAATTAAAACAAAGATTTATCTTCTGTATTTATTTAAATAATAATTAGAATAAAAATACTTAATAGGAAATATAGATACAAAAAAATTAAAAAAAAACAGTCACCCAATTAAAAAAGCAACAGAAAAATAAAACTTTTTGTATAAAATTTTCAATAACTTTTTTATCTTATTTATTTTGTTTTCTCCTTTTTTTAATTTCATTATATTTACTAGAAAGATAAAGATGTGTGCTGTCTAAAAAACTAATCAATACTTCAAATGTCATTTAAAAAAATTAAATTGACCTGTTGGAGTATTTTTTTAAATGACTCATACTAAAAATATGAATTTTGTGCTTTACTTTGTGTTCAGTTTGTATACAGTGTGTTAGGACTGTTAGGAAATGGTTTAGCAAAATTTTAAAAGTAGACAGAGAATGGCATCAATTTAGCAAAATTTATGTAAATCAAAAATGCATAGATTTCCCATAAAATCGTTCTGAAATTAAAGTCCCAAATTTTTTGAACCGCTGAACTAGAATTATAAAAATTAGCGTGAATTTTAATATTATTGACAAAACGGCAGAGATAAATTAATTTCTTGATCCTTTTTTTATTTTTCTATTTCAATTTGTATTTTGTTAAATTTTACGGAAAAAAAACTTTTTTTGCACACAAATGAACATAGCCACAATTTTGAAAAATTCTCAAAACGCCTATGCGCTACTATCTACTTTGTTTAATGAAAAACACACACAGTGGGTCTCAACAGGTGGGTTAATAAAAAAATTTGAAGAAAGTAGGCACTTTTTGGAAAAATAATATAAGGGTTTTTAACTCGTTTTAACCATATAAATTAATGCTAAGCCATTCCCTAACACCCTGTATAACTTCGTAGCATGTTTTTCTATTTTTTCTTGTAGAGAATCGATTTTTCAAAAACCCAAGATGTCCACATTTAAATTTTTCCTTTAATTATATCGATTATCCTCCAGTTGTATTTGGAATTAAGAAAGTTCAAGCGACAAGATCATTTTTTAAAGGGAAAGCTGCTCTTGTTTTCCTTATAGAAGAAGCTTCGATTAAGTAAAAAAAAATGAAGTGAAACTAATAATAATAAACAAGCTCGAAAAAATAGTTTAGATATTAAAAAGATGGAAAACTTTGAAATAACATTGCGTAGAAACACTTCCTAAATCTTTTAAATGCTGCCTACGTTGTTCGGCTTTACAGTTAGATAATTTCACTTTTGGACTGACGCTAACAATAATTATTTTGCTTGTTTATGTGTCACACGCAATGATGTCAACAAGCGTCTTCCTCGTTAAAATTGAGTTGTTTTTTTTCCTTATTTTTTAAACACCGCTTTACAGGCCTTCGAATCATTATTATCACTGGTTTTTAACACACTTTTGGGAAACACAACCAAACGTACTTATTACAAAAATTTAACTTATTATTGATTGGGGAAAAGTGTGGCAGATGTATAATACTTTTTTAAACAGGTGGCCAAAAATCTCCACATATGGCAAAGGAAACGCTGCGGTTTATCAATATGATTTTTTCATCGGTCTGTGCCTTCAATGGCAAAGACACGCAACACAATAACACAAATAATCTTTGTCTGACCTTTCATAAACCAATTTACTGAATCACGTTTTCAAAATTCTATTTCAAACGAGTTTCAAATAACGAAAAAATGTTTTGGTGATGGTGACTGTCTTATAATTAAGTCACAAAATCAATAACCGGGTGTAGAAAATTAGCCTTAATTGGTTGTTTGCATTTGCCAATCAATTAGGCGTGAAAATTTTTTCTACGACAGTTTTCCAACCTTTTGTGCTCCAGGTCGTCGAATGCTTGCAGCTCAGGTGAATGTCGTCATTAAAATCACCAATTAATTAAATCCTCAATACTTCTTTTAAAGACGTCCTCAGAGACCAACTAAGAAAATGAAAAGTTTTAATTATAAAAAGAAACTTCACACGTGATTGACAATGCAATGTAAATATTGTTCGTCTTGATTAACATTTGGTTTCAAGAAGAGACATCGGTCGTTTCCTTTAATTAGTGCGGACAAAAACACTTAGTTATCTTTCTGCAATTTTGTCTTTTTAAAGCACCTACTTGTAGCCATACAATTGAAGGCTTTAGAATGGCTGTATATTACGTCAACTTGCTCTCCTTTTGTCTAGTGATACGCATTAGACTAGCTGCGGTTGACCTACCTTCATAAATCCAATCATCTTGCAAAGATAAATTATTGCTTTCTTGATGCTGTTAAGATTATCTTCAATTTGATAAATGTTTGGAGGAAAAAAACAAAAAGTAGAATAATGCAGGGTGATTTTTTAGGGCCCCCATTAGAAACTTTTTAACTTCTAATATAGCTAGAGCTTTAAGATTTTGAGTTCAACCAAAATATTTTCAAAATGGCTGACTTTTAGGAACTACGGGAAATCGGCGACTTTGAAATTTTCATTTATTGCATTTTTGAAATTGAAACTGAGTAAAATGTATTCAAGTTGTTAGTACTTATCTGGCATAGTTTTTAACCAATGTGATTTTTTTTATACAAATTTTCATTTGCAGGAGTTTATTTAAATTATCACAGTTCGTGAAACCTTTATAATAAATGTATAATTCTTTTTGCAATTGATAGTCAAAGTTTCTAAGAGTCTTCTCAAATCTCGGGATTGTCAGTTGTCAAATTGCAAGGCTACTATGGTTTTATGAAAATGATGATTAAAAAATGATTATAAAACAGTTTTTTCAAATGAAATGACCCTGTTTTTTAACGGCAATCAAAAGAACATCAATTTTTATGCAGACTTCTATTAACATCTTCTATATCTATCTCTTACAATTTTTTAAATAATCGCAAAAAACAGAATTTTAGCTCATTATTTTAATTTTTAATCAAATAAATTTTATAATTTTATCAAATAAATAATTATAAGAAATGTTCGATTTGTTCACCATTTTCATTTAAGAAGTTCAAAATTCGATGCTAGACTGACTGAGTTACTTTACATAATTCACTAAGTTATAATAAACTATAATTAAATATTATTATTTTACTGCTTATTCGATAATAAACCAGCCAAAAACTAAATAAAATATTGAAGTTTGATAATTGTTGACCATTTTGCAAGGTCTACTTGATTACTTGATTACTTGATTACTTGATGAAGTAAAATCAGTTTTTGGTGATTTTTTTCAAAAACTGCAAGAGATAGGTGGAGGACGTATTGATAAAAGTCACCATAAATATCATGTTCTTTCGATTACCGTTAAGAAAATAGAGTTATTCTATTTAAAAAACTGAGTTATACCCGTTTTTTGATAACCATTAAAAAAACCATACTAGCCTTGAATTTTGACAGTTAACAATTTTGAAAACTCTGGAAGACTCTTCGAACTTTCGGCTATGAAATGCAAAAAAAATCTCTTATTGCAAAAGGTTCAAGAGCTGTGATATTTTAAATAAACCCTTTAGATAAAAATTTTAACAAAAAAATTGACATGTCAAAAACCATACAAGATAGGACGTATTGATAAAAGTTACCATAAATATCCATGTTCTTTCGATTACCGATTTTTCGATTAGGGTCGTTCTATTTAAAAAAAAAACTGAGTTATAGCCGTTTTTTGATTACCATTAAAAAAAATCATACTAGCCTTAAATTTTGACAGTTGACAATTTTGAAAATTCTGGAAAACTCTTTGAACTTTCGGCTATGGAATGCAAAATAAATAATCACTTATTGCAAAGGGTTCAAGGGCTGTGATATTTTAAACAAACCATTTAGATAAAAATTTTAACAAAAAAATTAACATATATCAAAAACCATACCAGATAGGACGTATTGATAAAAGTCACCATAAATATCGATGTTCTTTCGATTACCGTTAAGAAAATGGGGTCATTCTATTTAAAAAAAACTGAGTTATAGCCGATTTTTGATAACCATTAAAAAAATCATACTAGCCTTGAATTTTGACACTTGACAATTTTGAAAATTCTGGAAGATTCTTCGAACTTTCGGCTATTAAATACAAACAAAATTCACATATTGCAAAAGGTTCAAGGGTTGTGATATTTTAAATAAACCCTTTAGATAAAAAA
Source organism: Tribolium castaneum (assembly GCF_031307605.1). NCBI lineage: Eukaryota > Metazoa > Arthropoda > Insecta > Coleoptera > Tenebrionidae > Tribolium > Tribolium castaneum. The sequence goes on along the minus strand of NC_087394.1, from coordinate 14,667,968 downwards.
TTTGACAAAAAAATTGACATGTGTCAAAAACCATACCAGATAGGACGTATTGATAAAGGTCACCATAAATATCGATGTTCTTTCGATTACCGTTAAGAAAATAGGGTCATACTATTTAAAAAAACTGAGTTATAGCCGTTTTTTGATAACCATTAAAACAAATCATACTAGCCTTGAATTTTGACAGTTAACAATTTTGAAAACTCTAGAAGACTCTTCGAACTTTCGGCTATAGAATGCAAAATAAATATTCACTTATTGCAAAGGGTTCAAGGGCTGTGATATTTTAAATAAACACTTTAGATAAAAAATTTAACAGAAAAATTGTCATATGTCAAAAACCATACCAGATAGGACGTATTGGTACAAGTCACCATAAATATATCGATGTTCTTTCGATTACCGTTAAAAAATAGGGTCATTCTATTTAAAAAAACTGAGTTATAGCCGTTTTTTAATAACCATTATAAAAAATCATACTAGCCTTGAATTTTGACAGTTAACAATTTTGAAAACTCTGGAAGACTCTTCGAACTTTCGGCTATAGAATGCAAAATAAATATTCACTTATTGCAAAGGGTTCAAGGGCTGTGATATTTTAAGTAAACACTTTAGATAAAAATTTTAACAGAAAAATTGTCATATGTCAAAAACCATACCATATAGGACGTATTGATAAAAGTGACCATAAATATCGATGTTCTTTCGATTGCCGTTAAGAAAATAGGGTCATTCTATTAAAAAAAAACTGAGTTATAGCCGTTTTTTGATAACCAGTAAAAAATCAAACTAGCTTTGAATTTTGACAGTTGACAATTTTGAAAATTCTGGAAGACTCTTCGAACTTTCGGCTATGGAATGCAAACTAAATATTCACTTACTGCAAAGGGTTCAAGGGCTGTGATATTTTAAATAAACCCTATAGACGAAAATTTTAACAAAAAAATTGACATATGTCAAAAACCATACCAGAGAGGACGTATTAATAAAAGTCACCATAAATATCAATGTCCTTTCGATTGCCGTTAAGAAAATAGGGTTATACCATTTGAAAATTCTGAGTTATAGCAGTTTTCTGATAACCATTTTGAAAAACATCTAATTTTGAAAGTTGATACTTTTGAAAATTGTAGAAGACTCTTCGCACCTTCGGCTATCGAAAAATGTAAATGAAAATTTTAAGAAATAAAATGACATATTTCAAGGGCTATGACAGATAAGTACCGACTACTTGGTATAAATTTTACTCTGCTTGAGAAGTTGAATTCAAAAATGTAATAAAAATGTATGGTTACTGTTTAAAATTTCAAACTTGGCGCCAAGTTTTTGTAGTTCGGAAGCTCAGCCAATTTGAAAATAATTTAGTTGAATGATCGATTTGAAACGTACACAAAATTTTATAGCAATATTTGAGTTTAAAAATTTCTAATGTAGGCCCTAAAAGAATTACCCTGTATAATTAATTAATTAACGAATTCAAAAAATCCTTTTCTGATCCAAATCACTGAAAACCCGTTGACGATTTTTTGTATCTATTACGGAAGTGACCGTGAGTATAAGTAGCCAAGTGTGTGTATTAAGAAACAGTTATGAGTGGCTGAGAATTGCTCCTTTGTCCCACTTTTTAAATTTCATTAGTTGGCAAAGATAAGACCGCGTCTCAAAATGAATCTCAATTGACTGTTTCTATTGAAAATTGCGGTAAATTTCCATCACGTAATCACGTTTTCCTCATTGTGTCTAGTTTAGCGTCTAACAATTACATAAATCCTTGCACTTGGATGCGCTCGTCCAAGCGACATCACAATGACATCCATTCGTTAGGAGTACTATAAACACGCGGCTTGAATTATGTGAAAAGTCGCCATAAATACGTGAAATTTACATACGTAATGTCAAGTTCAGGATCATGAACATGGTGACACGCATCACTATGCTTTGGAAAAGTATTAAATTACCGAGCTTTCTCAAAACAATTAAAATGAGTGGGAGATGGTTGACAAATCGCTAACTCCACAAAGAGAACTACTTGTTTCTTTACCAATATTTTTGTAATTAATAAACAAAAAACAACAATATTTTCAAATTACTCAATCAATTTGCTTGTTGTAGAAAAGAAAAATATTTAGAGCCTCGATATTTTTTCGGATAATTGTAACCTTATTTTGTAAAAAATTGTAAAAAAACTGTTTATTCCAAGAAAACTCAAATCTTAAATTTAAGAAAACTGTTGTAGCTGTAATTTTCACAATTTCCTCAGATAAAGAGATATTTCTCTGGTTTGCTTGATGACACAAAACTCAAAATTTTCTCTCTGTTGAATTTCGCGTTTCCATTTTCATCTGTGGTTTAGTGACTTCGATCAAGTTCTTAAAAAATTCTCCTTTGAGAAATATGTGTCTAAGGCTGAAATGTAATAAAAAATGTGAAACTGTGAGTCAAACTAGACTTACACTATTAAAACAAAAAAGCAGTTGAGAGCGAAATTTCTCAGGTAATACCCGACATAAATATACATAAACTTTTTGAGTAACCATCTAATTTTTTTTCATTTGAACATAAAAGCATTTTTAATAACAGCTGTTGTATGAATTACTAACATAGGTATGTTAAAATATGTAGAAAAAATTCTAATTCTTCATTTCCTAATATTCTTTTATGTAACATATCTTATTAAAGTTTTTGTTTTAACTAAATTCTTCTTTACGATTTTCCTATTTAAAAATCAACGTGCTCCTGCACTTTTTGCAAAAAACAAAACGTATTCAAAAGGCTTTCTACCACAAAAAATAGTACTTTATTAATTTTTATTTTTATCTCTTTTTTTTCATTTTTTCATAGGCTCGTTTGTAGACGAATTAGTTTTTAGTAAATTTTCCGCAGATTTTTAATTTTTGCAGAAAAGCAATAAAGTACCTTCCTTTTTAAAACCGACTGTGTATTTTTCGGACTTTTTGAGTTTTTTCCTATTTTTGTAGAAAACAAAGCTTACTCAAAAGGCCTTCTATTGCAAAAATAGTAAACCTTCATTAAATCTCTTTCTAGGTGAATTATTTTTTGACGATTTATCCGCGGAATTTCTATTTTTTGCAGGAAAAAATGCTTAGATAAAGGTCTTTCGTCTTTAAAACCGATTGTGGCTTCTTTGGGCTTTAATTTGATACATTTTTTATAATATATTTTTTTGCAAATCATCCGTTAAATTTTTCAGATTTTTGTAGAAAACAAAGCTTGCTCAAAAGGCTTTTTGTTGCAAAAAATAGTAAATCATCATTATGCTCTTAGGTCTTTAATAAATGTTTTGAATTTTTCAAAATACTTTGTCATAAGCTCGTGTCTAGACAAATTATTTTTTGGCGATTTATCCGCAGAATTTTTCTAAATTTTGCAGGAAAAGATTGAAGCTTAAACAAAAGGAATTTCCTCGGGCTTTAATTTAATAAATTTTTGAGTTTTCTCAAAAGAACATGATTGTCTTGTTTAAAAAAAATATTTTTTTGCAAATTATCCATAAAATTATTGTAGAAAACAAAGCTTACTTACAAAACTTTCTATTGCAAAAAATAGTAACCCTTTCTAAGTGAATTATTTTTTGGCAATTAATTGGCTTAATTGTTCTATTTTTTGCAGGAAAAAATGCTTAGACAAAATCTTTCATCTGTAAAACCGACGATGGCTTCTTAGGGCTTTAATAATTTTTGAGCTTTCTTAAAATATTGTTATAGCTCGTTCTTAGAAAAATAATGTTTTGTCAAAAAGACCTTCGGATGCAAATAAATTATAAACCTGCAACAGGCGGCTTTTTGGACTTGAATACATTTTAGTGTTTTTCAATGGATCATTTTTACTAGAATTTTTCTAATTCTTGCAGAAAACCTTATCAAGAGGTTTTTATAGGGCTTCAAAAACTTTTTGGTGAGTAGTCAAGTTTTAATTAGAGAAATTATTTTTGGCAAATCATCTGAACAATTTCTCTGATTTTTATAAAAAACAATTAGTTCTTGTCTGGTTTCATCAAATTTTGGAAACCGTGCTAAAAAAAGTTGAGTAGTCAATTTTCCTAGAGATTGCATAATGGAAGGTAAAATTTTTTTGGGTGATATTTTTGAGAAAAAATGAGTTCAGAAAGAATTTGTCACCGCTCTGATGATGTTGACACGACTGACGAAACACGTGGTGACGAGTCTATGACTCCTGAGGTTTTCATGGAACTACTTTTTCTGTTTTCGTATTTGTGAGATTAATGAAACAAATTAAAAACCCTTTTCAAAAATGTAGATTTGCGAGTTGCGAAAAAAACACCAACCGATAGAAAAAACTGTGATAACTGTTATCTCAAGAGTAGTGTTTACTTTTTTTTTAATTAGAAAATGAAAACAATGAAAACATAATTGATAAAATCATTGTGAGTTGAATCTAAGAAAATTTTTAATTAAGTACTGGAATTACCAGGATCTGATTAGTGATTACAATGATTCGATGATATGATCGAATCTTACATGCTGATCAAAATCAAAAAATTAATTAAAACTAAATGACATGATATGCTAGTTTATTCTTGGACAAAAGAAAAAACGACGAAGTTATAAAAATTCTGCTCGCATATTTAATAGAACTGTAAAAATCTAGTTGGTTAAACAAAATTTTTGACGTTTTTTTCTAAAACACTCTTTGCAAAACAGATTTTTTCTTAATTTTAATGTATCATGTGATACATTATTATAATCAGAAACAAAAAGACTTTTCAAAAAAAGTGCCAAATATGGCGTCAAATTTGAGTGTTGTAACTCTGACATCAAGAACGCCTTGGAAAACGCAATGACAGATTTAAATTTCTGGTAAAAATGTGCTTCAAGAAAGTCCTTCTTAAAAATGTCTAGTTCTTTTAGTTTTTGCTTAAAAAAAATAAAAACGAAGATTTCAAAAAATTATTTTTCTTTACAGCGCGCTCAAAAAACATAAAAAAATAATGAAGTTAACACAATATGTTGTAGCTCCAGATTTTTAAAAATATGACTTTAGGAGTTTTTTCAACATTTTTCCCGTAATCTGCACTTGCTTCTCAATAACGTACCACTGAGTTGGTGCGCCAGTTTTTGAGCACCCTGTATAATTCAAAATCTAAAAATTTTCTTTCAAATAATTGTTATGTAACCGACCTCGTATCTCTTATAATAACTGAGATCGGTGCAGTTCGAAAAACGGACACCCTGTATCTCTATAAGTTTTAGTTTAACTACTTGTACCATACAAGATGAATTTCCGTTCATTGTAAAATTTTGCGTGAAAATAAAGCTCTAATATCCCCACACTTTCTTCACGTATGTGAAGTTATTGCCAACAATTACAAAACCTCAAACAAGATGTTGCGGTCAACGCTATTTATGAGGCTACAAAATATGAAGCGCCTTAAAACCATAGACAGACTGCATCATAAAAACTAACCCGCATAAAACCACAAATGGTCCACATTTTGATTTGAGAAATTTTTTATTCCCTCATTCTTCTCTACATTTTGTTACGAACGTCACAATTCTCTTTCACATTCTTGCCTTAATTAGGGATTCAGCTGAAGAATTTCCCTTAATTAAACTAAATCTACTGTTTACAGATGTTTTGCAATTTACAAACAAGGACAATCGAAAATCATTTGCGGTTAAGGTATTAGAGGAAAGTGATGAATGCTCGTTGGAATGTTGCATTCATTGATAATGTAAAATCGGAATGCTCTAGATAGCATAAGAGATTGACACACCTAATCTGCCATCTTTAGAGAATTCGAGGTTAGTTCTAGATGGTGATCGGAAGAACACAAGGGCACGAGCTTTACGATCACGTTCAAGAAAACAAGAGAAATTCAAATTGTTTTTAAAATACGGTGCGTTTAAAAAGTCTTTAGATCAACTCTTGCTGTGGAATTTAGATTGACAGATTATCGTCTCATTCTGTTGAAGTGTCAAACGCGCTACTTGCGATTTTCTCCAACGCCAGTATTTTTGTTTGTAGTGATCGTAAGAAATCAACATACCTATGTTCAAAATTTCACAGCAAGAGTTGATCTAAAGACTCTTTGGACGCACTGTATTAGCAACACTTGACGTCAAAGTAGAAGGTTCAAAATCCTAAAATAGTTTGTTAGATAGGTTCAAGGTGCTCTCATTTAATAATGTGTCAAATGCCTCCATGTCCAACTAATTTTCGAACGAGCATTACCAAGTAATAAATATAAGAGCAACAGCTTTTAATGCCAGACGTGCGTTGGAGGACCACACCTCATTCTCTTATTTACATACCGACTTGCCCTACTGACATTACATAACTGTATTTAATACCAAACTTCGAGCATGATTTTATGACGTATTCTAATTAGACAATAGGAGTAATTGTCTTCACCTAGAAAACACAACCGGATACAGGAAGTGGTTTTAAATAAAACGCCATTTATTTATCGAATCTTTTAGTGTCACTCGAGTGAAAATTGTTTAATAATTATTAAACAAAATGGGAAAGTTGCGGTCGTTCGTTTGGGTTAGTCTTTAGACGATGGAGAAAAAAATTACTTTTTTATTACTTCCAAATGAATAGTTTCGGAATATTTTAATTTGATGACTAAATGCATAACAGTATTATGTGATCACGAAAAATTGATTTTTAACTTGAAATTTATTAAAGGAATTTTTGGATCATAGAAAAAGAAGGGTAAAAGTTATGAAAAAAGAACACAAATTTCGGGTGGCAACAACTATGTTTACTCAAATCTCTACGTGATGAACAAACATACAGGGTTATTCATATTTGTGCGACAAAAAATGAACCTCAAAAAGGACCTATAAAATGATGCTAATTGAGATTATAAGTCGTGTCCTATCGAAACTGATAAGAATTTTACAGCCCTGGGAAGTAGGGGTATGGAAAGACGTTTTTGTACAATAACTTTGGAATCATTTGACCAAATATTACAAAACTTGGTAGACTTACTAAAGAGCACATGCCTTTTAATCTGGTAGTTATGAAAACCGGATACATCCACCCAGTTTCCGGTTGCAGCATTTCCGGTTCACATTTTTTGTGATTTTCTAATTTTTTGCCCTCTTAACACTACTTTTTTATTGCCTAAATCGATAGAGTAATCAATTGCGAATAAAAAAGGTATAACCTTTTACACCGCTAAAATGCACCATTTAATAGTTATTTTAATTTAAACAGAGACATGCACTTGACCAAAATCAAAAAAGTATAAATTTTGAGCAGACGATATCTGTAGCAACTAAAGTGCATCTGCACTCAAAGCGCTGTCACACTTGTCAACTTTAACTTTGGATAATTTGGGGCTCTAAATTAAAAATATTTAATAAAAGGAGTTTATTTCAACCTCTTAACATAACCTACATTAAATTTGAACTAATTTGGTAGCATTTTTCTTTGATTAATTCACCGAAAATTCGCAAAAAACTCATTAGTCTGCTCAAAATTTATACTTTTTTGATTTTGGTCAGGTGCAAGCCTCTATTGAAATTAAAATAACTATTAAACGGTCCATTTTAACGGTGTAGAAGGTTATAACTTTTTTATTCGCAATTGATTACTCTATCGATTTAAGCAATAAAAAAGTAGTGTTAAGAGGGCAAAAACATAAAAAAACACAAAAAATGTGACCCGGAAATGCTGCAACCGGAAACTGGGTGGATGTATCCGGTTTTCATAATTACCAGATTAAAAGGCATGTTTTCTTTAGTAAGTCTACCAAGTTTTGTAATATTTGGTCAAATGATTCCAAAGTTATGGTGCAAAAACGTCTTTCCATACCTCTACTTCCCAGGGCTGTAAAATTCTTATCAGTTTCGATAGGACACGACTTATAATCTCAATTAGCTTCATTTTATAGGTCCTTTTTGAGGTTCATTTTTTGTCTCACAAATATGAATAACCCTGTAAGTATTATTGCTGATGGTTATTCTTCAAATACTCTATGAATCCTTGCTTAACATTGGCAGCCAATAACTGACAACACTTTTGTTTCACGAGATCCACAAACGTTGTTATGGAATCCTCCTTGATAGTAAAATCATCAATGTCATCAATCAAAGTATTCAAAGTCTCTTTATCTGAATCGTCAGCTTTCTCCCACAGTTCTAGAATTTTTCTCAGCTTTGGTAGGCTCTTTAAATTCTCATTAACGTAGTGATTTAAGACACTTCGGCACTTCTCATCTTTCAAACAATTTTCAATTTTGTCATTGAAACTGTCAATTCTTTGACGTGTGAATTTTATTTCTTCAGCCATGTTAGGGACCGAACTCACAAAATTCGACGCAAAACGGTGCTAATCAAAAAACTTTTCTGAGCTGCCTCTGATCAAAATGGTACTTTTAGGATGATAGTGAGAGACTGAATCTTTAATCACAGATTCGAGTTTTTAATCATCAGTTAAAAGAGCAATTGTGCGCAACTTAGATTTTTTAGATGTGTTTTGATAAAATGTTTATCAGTCATAAGAATATGTTACTTCGCTTTCTTATCGGTTTTATTTTATTTAAACAAATTAAAATTCACTGGCAATAGTTTTTAATCTAACCCCTATCCGGGAAGAACAATTAACAGGCGATGATAATCATTTGGATGTTGCCCAATTATTTTAAATTAGGCCACTCAGGTAATAAGTTTTATGATTTTATTCATCACCACCGGAGGAAATGACTCCGTTTATGGAAACAGGAAGATTATTAATTGGGAGCCTTCTAAAATAATGAAGAAAATTAAAAATATCAAATATACTCAGTGTCATAAAAATTGCAACACCAAGAAGAAACAGGAATTTTTTGATGAAACTTGGCACAAGTGTTAGACTATTAGCAGGTATTACATGATTTAAATTTGAACGTTTTCAATCAAGTGGTAAAAGAGTTTTTAACACTTAAACTCTTTTACCAGCAAGTGTTTTCTTCCCATTTTTTGCGTTTTTGACAATTTTTGAAGTATTTTTTTTAATTCGTTTAGTTTAATGTTAAGTTAAGAATACAGAGAAACCGAATAAAATTGTAATATCATCTAAATAAATTGAATTAATAATTAATATTGAATTAATAAGTTTCTGGGAATATGCATTGACTATAAGTTAAGGTGAACTAATCATATACAGGATGCTCAAAAACTGGCGCACCAACTCAGTGGTACGTTACTAAGAAGCAAGTGCAGATTACGGAAAAAATGTTGAAAAAACTCCTAAAGTCATATTTTAAAAAATCTGGAGCTACAAATTTATTGTGTTAACTTCTTTAGTTTTCATTATTTTTTTATGTTTTTATGATTCATACCAGGTAATCGTTCCGTAATAAAACTATGAATAATTATTTTTAAATTTGCTATCAGATTTTAGTAGTTTTTTTATTTTAAAAAAATTACAATTCATCCAAAAAATCACATTCTGTAGATGTGCCAACACTAGGAATTATTTCCTAGGAAACCATTTCAAAAATAATTTATTTTTATTGTTGCTCAAATTGTAGCGATCATAACTGTTAGACAACGTTGCCACATTATCATTTATCTAAAATCCGTTATGTATCAATAACTTTAATGCAAAGAATTTTTTTACTATCTTTACCTTTATATGTAACCACTTCTCTACCACACACCATTGAGTTGGTGCACCATTTTTTGAGCACGCTATAGATGATTTATTAAAAAAATTAAACTCAATACATTTTACAATACGTGTTTTAAAAAAATATAATTACATTGGACAACTAAGAATAGTATATTTCGCGAATTTTCAATCATTACAAAGCTACGGCATAATTTTGTGGGGGCAAAGTGAAAAGATATCAAAAGTATTTGTTGCTCAAAAACAAGTCATGAGAACTATGTTTAACTTAAAGTATAATGAAACTTGTACGAACATCTTTAAAAGCAATAACTTCTTGACAGTAACTGGTTTATACATATATAGATTACTTTTATTTTTCTTTAAACAGAATCTAATATTTAATGTCACTAACGACCATAAGTACAACACTCACAAAGTAGACTTACAGTATCCAAGACACAAACTTACGCTGACGGAAAAAAATAGTTATTATGCAGGAATAAAACTATTCAATGGTTTACCTGTACATCTACGCACACCTTGTAATTTAAATTTATTTAAAAAGAAAATATTTGATTACATTTTTAAATGAATTCTATAATAGACAGGTTTTTTGACTTATGTCTTAAAATTATTTTTGTTATTGTTATTTCTGTGTATAATATTGACGTTTTTCGTATCAATTTTGTAACTACATCTGTATAAATTGATAGAAATAAATTAATATTTTTATCATTAAAAACTCCCTTATCACTTGATTAAAATCGTTCAAATTTTAATTAATTGTTACTCGCTAATAGTCGACCATTTGTGCCAAGTTTCGTCAAAATATTCAAATTCCTTCTTGGTGTCGCAAGTTTTATGACATTGAATATATGTTTAAAAAAAAGCACAGTGATTGTTGTATAATAACCGTGATCTCAATAGAAAATCGTCAAAAAAATTCAAACACTTTCCTGAAATTTTTTTTAACTAATTTTAATTTTTTTATATTGAAAACAAAAAACGGCTAGCGTCAAACATATGAAACGTATGAAACATACAAACTAAAACAAATATTAAAAACTGAACAAGTTAACAAAATACGTTTGGAGCTTAAAATTTTCTAAAATATGATCTTATCAATTTTTTAAAGATTTTTCCCCTAACCTACACTTGTTTCTCAACAATGTACCACCAGTTTTTAAGCACCTGTATAGTGTTGAAGGTTCTGGAGTCTATCAACTCACTCGACCTGTTTTTGGACAAAAACAAAATTATTCCTCCTGAGCATTGACTGTACAAAATGTAAATCAGTTGAAACTATAACTTGTTGGACAGTGTTAATACATAAGTGGAGCGAGATGTTGGATAATTCTCTAAATTATAATTTCTCTATCTTACGCAATGATTTAAATTTTATCTAATCTTAATGTTTCTAAATACGTCGTACTTCATTTTGGAAAAAAACTGTTATTTATTTAGTCACCTGGTCTAATATAATCATACTAATCATATAATAAAACAAATTAAAAAAGCTAATTCTAAATTATATCTTATTCTTCACTCATTTAATGTTGTGTAAAACTTTTATTCGACCTATAAGGACCCCCGAGAGGCTTTAGGATCTTCAGGAAGATTTACTCGATGGTGTTTCAAGAAACAAAGGCCTTCTTATCATAGATTAGATTAAATAGATTAAGTACAATGTGTGATAAAATGATTCTGATCTAGTCGTCTGTGAATTTCCCATGTAAAATCAAAAATGCCGCTTTATAGAATTAATGACAGGCATTTACCATTATCCATTTATTAAGTCTCCAAGTCGGAAATAAGCTTCGACAATAAAAGTGTTTCCCTGCACTTGTAACAATTTAGGTATATTTTTAATGAAATTTTTAAAATAATTAATTAACAATTTGTGAACTTCACAACTGACAGTTTTTGATATTTATTGACAGAAAATTTAATTGAGCAGAGCGGCACAAATTTTTTACATGTAAATCAATTTCAAAGTTAACTAGATGACAATCATTTAAAAACACATTGTACTTAATATGTATAATGTATAATCAAAAGAAGTGATTTAATTATACGTGGTCCCGACAGAAACTCTGCTCTGTTATGACGTATTGTTATGACTATGACAATATTCTCCTTGGATAAAAAAACATTCTTTTTCTTTTTTAGTGCATTTTTTTGAACAAAAGCTTCTTTTAAAGGTTTTTTCTATATTTTCGCTTTTAAGTCTTTACTTATTTTAATCGTCTTTTTCTCTGAGTTGCAGTTTCACTGAATTGTAACACCATTATTTATGCTGCTGTTAGCATATGACAGAACATCCAAATCTCTGCTCTGTGTCTGTCATGCAAGATAAATAAATTTAAAAAAATAGCAACATTTCTTTTTAATAAAACGTAATGAAAATGATTAGGTCGAAGATTAAGTATTAATATATTATATATTTCATAAATGAGCAAACAGTGAGCTGTATATACACGTACAGTCACGATCATAAAGAATGACACCCCTATAAACCCGACCGGCGGACAAGGGGTTGAACTCAAACCGCAACAATAAATATTTTGGGTCATAAACATCCACAAATATTCCTTGGAAAATGATTTCGTGCTGTTAGCCTTTGTAACATCAATGATATTTTAAAAATTTTAAAATGTAATAATATTTTAATTAATAAATGTAGGTATTTAATTCAATTTTTACCTAAAATGATTAAAACTGTATTACGTTAATTAGACGACGAGTTATTTGATGTGCCAACTTTTCAAGTAAAGTAAAATTTTAATTTTACAAAGTAATTGTTTGTGTCGCCTACTAGTAAGAGTCGATTGCCAAATTAAGATTTAATAATTTGAATTGTCAGAAATGTTGATTGCAAGTATAAATGTTGTGTAAACGATTAAAGGGTTTTAGTTGTCTAATAAAAAAATAGTAACGTCATAAAATCCAAAATACCGTGTATGTTGATTGTTGGTACAAGTGCGGTACGTACCCTTTTATGACCTAACCTAAAAGTTTAACACCTTATTAATACCTTCTTTAGATTACGTAAGTATGCAAAATTTCAATTCATTCAGACAACAGGAAAATATGAAATTTGGCTCAAAAAATGTAAAACAGACAGACAGACAACAAAGCAAGTTAAATAAAAAAATTTAATTACTATTGATGGGAGACTGGTGACTAGAAATAAAACCACTTTAGCAAAGTCACCAAAAGTTTCCTTTTTTCTTAAAAAACTGCAACAAAGTGCACAGATCAAAAAGCCAAAACCCCAAACCCGATTTCTCGGTTTCGTTCGACAGTCTTTCTAATCTATTTGTCCCGTGTCAAATTCATTAAACCACAAACTAATGAACCGTGTATGTAAAGCATGTCTGCTTGTTGTTGCATAAATGATTTATTCTTATGCAGTTCATTTACTCAGCACATGCTCAAAAATTCGTTGCGAATAAATCAGCGATCGACTAACCCACTTATCGTTCCTTTAAACCTCTTCAAAGTGTGATTTTTGCAAAACTTTCCATTATTGCAAGAAATAAATGCCTAATAATGCAATTTTGTAATCGGCATATGAGGCATAAATCTGCAATAACGGTTTCTACTTACAGAGCATGACGGCTATAATTTAATATTCCGCCAAAGTGTTTGAAGTGGAACAATGGGAAACAATACGATTTAAAAGTTTATTACAGGAAATAAAACTTTTAACAAAGTTATTTTCAATATTTCACACACTTCCACCTCAAGTTTATTCACGAAGCCAAACTTGTACTTTTACAATGTTATCTAAAAGATCTTTGATGAGCAGTGGCACAGAAAGAAACTTTCCCTTTTGTAGTTTGTTCTCATCATCACCATCAGTATCGAACCAACATCCCTGCACACGCAAACAGCATCTCAGTGAAAATAAAATCGGCAATTAATATCGTGGAGAATTACAGCCATTATGAGGCGACCTAGACCCAAATTTCGTTCCCATGTCATTATCCTCACATATCTCAAAAAGGAGCTGCCGTGATTTCAGACAATTAATTCGGCGGAAAGTAAAACACTTTCTTTGTATAGGAACTCATGAAAGTTACCATGTTTGGCTATAAATCAACACACATTTTTGGCGGAAAACCTGTAATTATAAAATTTGTGCCCGATTAACCACACATTCATCATTCGAAAGCGTTTTTTATTTATAAATGATGCGTCACATAATTAAGGACAGCGATGCTATATTTATTCGCAGCACCTTAAACTTTACGAAATGACTAAAAGTTCAAGTCAAGGCTTGCAACCGTTATCTTCATAACAAATGAAGAAATTATAAACAGATAAATATCGCTGCAGTATTATGTTCCTGCCAACCTAAGTGTAACTCCTACTTTCTTAAACAACGTATGTTGTAACACAGTTTGTTAATTATTCTCACTTTAGTCCGTGGTTAAGAACCATGAAGAAACTTCCTTGACTGTTTGTTCTTTGCTGCCCCTTGGAGAACTTGGCCAAATAATTATTTAAAGCAACGGAAATTTTAAAGAAAAAATATACAAAAATTAAAGCATAAATAACCGCACTATACAGAAAATTTTATTGTAGCAATTACCTACGTATAGCTTTTAGCATCAATATTTAAACATTACATTTGCATTTTTTTATTTTTGAAAGATCAAACTCAGCCTCCTATTATTATTGTTTATAATATTATTATTATTTATACATTGTAAAAATTAACAAAATTAAAATTACTTTTTTCAGTAACAAATTTTATAGATGGTTATTTTAAATCGTTAAAAAATACAACCTCTTAAAAAATTTGCAAAATAAAAAGTTTTTTAACTCAAACCTAAAACTATACTTGATATATTTGTGAAAAAAAACGTGTTAGTTATACAGGGTGGGTCTACTCAAAGTATTTTTCACTAGATCTCAGGAACTAATAATCGCTCAGAATTCTGCTTGTGCTATTAAATATTTTGTATTTTTCTCTATGCGTGTAACTTGTTTCAGATTTTTTCTACGATTTTTACAATTAAAATTAACTGGTTAATTAATTAATTACTATTAAGCAGCAAGAAATTGTTATTTCTTGTTTCATCTGAGAACAAACATTGATTTGTGACACAAATCCTTAAAAAATATCGCTAAACCCAAAAAAATTATTTATGTAATTAGTAAAAATTAAAAACTCACATACACGTAATTTTGATACTGACAAAAATCTTTATTAGAATTTTTAGCTAGAAAACATCATTTAAGCATCGTTTTAGAATTTTAGTATGGAAATCGTAAAATTTCAATTAAATAATTATTTTTATATTTTTCATTTTATTGATAATAATATTCTCATTTAATTAATTTTAATTATGAAAAAGGGTAGAAAAATTACAAAAAAATTACATAAATACATAGTACAATTATAAGTATTTAATAGCAAACACTGCGAATTCGGTGCGAAATTAATTTCTCACATATAGTGGAAGATACTTTTAGCATACTCACCCTGTATGTAGGTAATTATTTCGTCTAAAAAAAAAAACGATGTAAGCATCGTTTTAGAATAACATTATGTAAATCAGAAATTTTCTATAAATTAATATTTTTATATTTTTCATTTTATTGATAATAATATTCTCAATTAATTATATTTTAATATTAAGAAGGGTAAAAAAATTGAAAAAAAATCACGTAAGTACATAGTACAATTATAAGTATTTAATAGCAAACACTGCGAATTCGGTGCGAAATTAGTTTCTGACATATAATAAAAGATACTTTTATCATACTCACCCTGTATGTTGGTAATTAATTCATCTAAAAAAGAATGACTTAAGCATCGTTTTAGAATAACATTATGTAAATCAGAAAATTTCTATAAACTAATATTTCTATTTTTAATTTTATTGATACTAATATTCTCAATTAATTAATTTCAATATTAAGAGTGTAAAGAAAATTTCAAAAAATTCACATAAGTACATAGTACAATTACAAGTATTTAACAGCAAACTCTGCGAATTCGATGCGAAATTAGTTTCTGGCATATAGTGAAAGATACTTTTAGCATAATCACCCTGTATGTAGGTAATTAATTCGTCTAAAAAAAATTAGGCCTATTTGTCTGAGCGCCAAACTTAAGCTCCTTTACAAAAAACAACACTAAGTGGTTATTAAAAAAATCATTAGCACTTTAAACTTAGTAAACCACGTTATTTTGGACTATGGTAACAAAAATTATAATACAACAGAATTTAAAATAAAACCCAAAAATGTAGTTCTATATTATTTATTGTTTAATTTTCCATTCACTACTTTTCAACTTTAAAAATAACATCATTGCCTACAATGTACTACTCAACAGTCAAACAAAAGTGAAATTATTTAGTTTTCTTTATTTCCAAAAAAACCGATTTAAATGCGGTAGCAGTTGCTGTAAACTGATATGATTTCGTATGTGATATGTGTACAAAACCAGGAATTTGATGTAAACACATTTTTTACCATTCACGGGCTTAACGGTATAGCATTTAAAAAAATAAAATACAACACGCGCTGTGAGAATGTTTTATTCGAGATTGACGTGAGATGTTTAATATCAAATTTTTATTGTCTAAAATAATGCAACATCAGAATGATAGAGAGACCGTAATATAATGCGTACTTAAGTAAGAATAATAGTTTTTTCTGCAAGATTAAATCTGCATTACTCTTTAATTCGAGGTCTTTAAACTATTCTTACGAAATCCTGGCCTAGGATAACAATCTTTAGAGAAAACTTCATCCTTTAATCGTAATTTATACATCCAGTCGGAAGTAAAATTTATAATTAAAATAATAATTGTGTTGTACGTTTTGAAATAACGTACACAATGGTTTGTTGCGCACGCTTTTCCTATTGCTGAACTTGAAAGTAAAACTTTTAATTAGCCTCAGCCAAATTAGCGAATTTATTAGCAGCAGATAAATCTTTGTTGATTCCGAGATAATAGCGAAAGCTTTTCGATAAAAATGCTTGTGTCACCCGGGTCATTGGGGTTTTTCGCACAAACATCGATTTTGTGTTGAAAAAATTATATAATAATTGCATAACAAACCACACGTGTTATTCGGAAAACCAGATAATTTGCATGAAGTAGCGAGAAATGAACAGACATAAAAACGGTATAGAACCTTCTTCTGAAAGTACTAAATTATAAAACAACTAACACAGGACAGTCAAACTAACCCAAATTAGTTTTGTGTTTATCAAGCGATTAACCTTATTTTAACCGTGATGTTTGTCTACCAAAAGTTAAAGACTACAATGCGTGTTTGAGTCGTAGTACCTAACGGTTTCTACTTTTGTTCACCAAAATGCTTTGACATTTAAAACGTGACAACAATTCTTAAATGCATAATATGCCTGCAACGAACAATGGGCATTATGTAATTGCCAAGCATGCACTGATAAACAAACAAAAATTAATTTAAAAAATATTATCAAGTAGCTTGACGTTAGCAATTATTATACCGGGTGTTTCAGTATAACAAACCAGATACTTTCTTAAATGAATTGACGAAAACTAATGGATAAAATTATCAGTTTGCTTTTACGATGACATGTCATAATTGTGACTGTCAACTTTTTTTTCAATCGGCACTATGATTAAAATATTTCAGAAACTAAACAAAATCAACCAATAAACGTTTAAGTCAAAATCATTCGTTTTAAAAGCTACATCTAGAAATGCAAAAAAATGTACGGTGTTCCAATTAAAAAAACGTAAGTTTGTATTGTATTGTAGCTCATTACCGAAACAACCTGTATATTTGAAAATAATTTTAGGTCAAGTAGGGAATTAGTATCAATGGCTTAGGAAGAAAAAGTTATTACTTTTCTAAAATTTTGAGGTGACTAATGGACTTTACCAACTCGCTGGACACCCTGTATTACTTTTCTACAAAAATAAAAAAATTACAAGGGTGCGAGTACCAAACTGAACCACCCGGTATACAGGGTAAATAAGCTAAAAGTATTTTTCACTTAATTAGAAAAACTAATTCTAAAAACAAATGTTTCTGCCCTTTCTTATGATTAAAATTAATTAATTAAGAATATTAATAGCAATAAAAATATGGAAATAATATAATTAGTCAAAGTTTTATAATTTCTAGTGTTATTCTAAAACGATGCTCTAATGATGTTTTCGAGCAAAAAATCTTAAAAATTTTTGCTAGCACCCAAATTACGTTGCTTTATAGTTTTTATTTTTATAGTAAATTATTTTTTGGACTGGCGACACTTTTTTTACGGACTTTTATCGTAAAACAAGATATAAGCATAGCTTGTTCTCAGATGACACAAGAAATAACAATTTTTACAGATACTTAATAACAATTAATAATTAATTACTTTTAATTAGAAAAAAACTGAAAAAAAATCACAAACATGGAAATAAATTACAATAGAGGCTGATTTTAATGCAAATTGCAAGACTACTACAATTTTTTGAAAGTGATGATTAAAAATTGATTATAAAACAGTTTTTTTTGAGATCGGATGACCTTTTTTTTTTAATGGCAATCAAAAGAACATCAATTTTTATGCAGACTTTTATTAACATCTTCTATAACCAACTCTTACAGTTTTTGAAATAATCGCAAAAAACAGAATTTTAGCTCATTATTTTAGTTTTTAATTAAATAAATTTTCGAAAAATACGATAAAATTGTGCTATTAATTAAAAGAAATGTTCGATTTGTTCAACATTTTCATTTAAGAAGTTCAAAATTCGATGGCAGACTGACTGAGTTACTTTACATAATTCACTAAGTTATAATAAACTATAATTAAATATTATTATTTTACTGCTTATTCGATAATAAACCAGCTAAAAACTAAATAAAATACTGAAGTTTGATAATTGTTGACCATTTTGCAAGGTCTACTTGAATAAATATGAAAATTGCCAAGTAAAATCCGTTTTTTGTGATTTTTTTCAAAAACTGCAAGAGATAGGTGGGGGACGCATTGATAAAAGTCACCATAAATATCGATGTTCTTTCGATTACCGTTAAGAAAATAGGGTCGTTCTATTTGAAAAAACTGAGTTATAGCCGTTTTTTGATAACCATTAAAAAAAATTATACTAGCCTTGAATTTTGACAGTTGACAATTTCGAAAATTCTGGAAGACTCTTCAAACTTTCGGCTGTGGAATGCAAAATAAATATTCATTTATTGCAAAGGGTTCAAGGGCTGTGATATTTTAAATAAACCCTTTAGATGAAAATTTTAACAAAAAAATTGGCATATCTCAAAAACCATACCACTGATAAAAGTCACCATAAATATGAATGTTCTTTCGATTACCGTTAAGAAAATAGGGTCATTCTAGTTTAAAAAACTGAATTAAGGCCGTTTTTTAATAACCATTAAAAAAAATCGTACTAGCCTTGAATTTTGACAGTCGACAATTTTGAAAATTCTGGAAGACTCTTCTAACTTTCGGCTATAAAATGCAAATTTTAGCACATTATTTAAATTTTTATTCAAGTAAATGTTATAAAAATACGATAAAATTGTGCTATTAATTAAAAAAATGTTCGATTGTTCACCATTTTCATTCAAGAACTTCAAAATTGGAGGCAAACTAACTGAGTTACTTTACATAATTCACTATTAGTTATAATATAATTAAACATTATTGTTTTGCTGCTTCTTCGATAATGAACCAGCTTTTAAAAACTAAATAAAAAATTGAAGTTTGACAATTCTTGACCATTTTGCAAGGTTTACTTGATTACCTATGAAAATTAGGAAGTAAAAATCATTTTTTGTGATTTTTTTCAAAAACTGTATACAAATAGGTATAGGACGTATCGATAAAAGTTACCATAAATATCAATGTCCTTTCGATTGCCGTTTTGAAAAAACTGAGTTATGGCAGTTTTTTGATAACCATTTTGAAAAATATCATACTAGCGATGAATTTTGACAGTTGATAATTTTGAAAATTCTAGAAGACTTTTCAAACCATCGATTATCAAACGCAAAAAAATTAGTCATTTATCGCAAAGAGTTCAGGGGCTGTGATAACTTAGATAAACCCGTGCAAAGAAAATTTTTAACAAAAAAATTTACTTATGTCAATGACTATGACAGATAAGTACCAACACCTTGGGTAAATTTTACTAAACTTGAAAAGGTGAATTCAAATATGCAATATAAATCTGTGGTTACTATTTAAAATTTCAAACTTGGCGCCAATTCTTTGTAGTTTCAAAAGCTCAGCCTTTTGAAAATAATTTAGTTGAACTCAGAGTGAACGATTTGGATCATATACAAATTTTTAAAGCTCTAGCTATATTAAAAGTCGATTATATTAATGTAGGCCCTAAAAGAATCACCTTGTATACTTGATAATAAACGCTGAATTCTGTGCTATTATTAGTTTTTGAGATATAGTAATAATAAGCTTTTAGTAGACTCACCCTGTATTTCGTAACAGTAAAAACGAAAAAAATGTGTGTAGGTTTGTCAATTATTCGAAACCGAAAGTGGATTCTATGATGTATTTTTAACACGACCCACTATCCGATATGTAAAACACCGCAGAGTGACTTTTCAAACCGAGATATGTTAACAAACCAATTATAATTAATTTTGCCATTAGAAAAGAGAAATCTTGTACCAGATTTATCTCATTATTTGAAGAATAACAGAATCAAATTAATTAAATTGTGGAAGAAACACAT
Organism: Tribolium castaneum; assembly: GCF_031307605.1. Lineage (NCBI taxonomy): Eukaryota > Metazoa > Arthropoda > Insecta > Coleoptera > Tenebrionidae > Tribolium > Tribolium castaneum. The sequence goes on along the minus strand of NC_087394.1, from coordinate 14,647,656 downwards.
GCTTCATTTTTCCGAAATCTTGCAATTTAGCTTTGGAAAAATATATGGGACGCTTAAAAACAATTAACAAATATATGTGTGCCAAGGAAAGTTGGAAGTCGTAAATTAGAAAAAGTTGCATGTCTGCAGCATCATTGAAGTCTCTTTTTCTCCACTAATTATTGTGGTTTTCCACAACCGGATAAAAAATTTCGAGCCTTTCGTTCCTCGATCAAGTGACTGTGCGTACCAATTTAGTCAAACATTAATAGTTTTACATAAATTATGCAAACGAGTGAAAGATGAAAAATAAATAAGCCGGCACAATAGTTACATGATAATATTTATCGCAATGATATATGATGTAATTGTTCCTTCAAGAAACTTAATGTCTCCGATAGGAAACGCATAAACTATGGCTAGTCTAACGTCACATGTCGCCAGATCGAAGACGGATTAAATTTATTCATCCGGTGATAATGTCAGGTGATAAATTGCTAAGTGATGCAAAAAACTAAATTGTTGCGCAAAATATAAAGACAAAGGGTTCTAATAACACTAGTCTGCAACAAACTGCTGAGTAGTGAAAATGGAGGGTTTCTAGAACCTCCCTCTACCACTAAATATGAAAATGACGTCACGTGACGTCACACCAATCACAGTTATGGTGAGGAATTCAAATTTTCAAAATGGCGGAGATTTCAAATATTGGCGGCAAATTCAAAAATCCTAAATAGCGTCAAATTACAAAATCTAAAATGGCGGCATATAAAAAATACAAAATGACGGCAAATTCAAATAGCGGAAAAATTTTAAAATTCAAAATGGTGAAATTTTTATTTCAAAAATTCAAAATGGTGAAAATTTTATTTCAAATAATTCAAAATAGCAGAAATTTATTTTTTAAAATGCAAAACAGTTTTGTTAACAGTTTCAACATTATGGTAACTTTCAAAGTAAAACACAATTTTACAAACATGTTTTTTTTAAATTAACAACTAACAGTTTTAATATTATGGTAACATTTAAAGTAAAACACAATTTAAAAAACATTTATTTATTTAATAACAAATAATAAACTAAAACTAAGATTTGTGTAAATCTCTATAACCCCTTTAAATAAGTTTAGTTTAAACTTTAAATAAGTAAAGTTAGTATGAATATGAAAATTTAAACGTGTTGAATTTATTTTTTATGAATTTTCTAATTCCTCACAATTAAATAATTCTCGTGTTTCTACTTTCGTATCTGAACGTACATAGTTTAATTAATCTATTACAAAAAAAATTGTTCTTAGAAATATGATACATTAGATTACCTTAATAATCTAATTATTACTTCTTACTTGATACATAAATAAATTTTACTCATCAAAATTTAGTAATGAAATAAATTAAAAGAAAAATTTAAGAAGTATTTTAATAAAGAAATATTTCGAATTTGTTATAGAGCCCATATATCATTAGAAAGCTTATGAAAAATGCTATCGATACTTAAATAAATAATTAATGTAAATGTATGGTGTTCCATTTGAAAAAAATGAGTTATTCAACTTTTACGTTTTTGCACACCCTTTACATTATCTCCGTGTTTCATGTAAAAGTCAAATATTGCTAAAACTACAGGGTATTCTGAGTTTTTCTGCAACAAATTGTCATAGGCGACTTCGCAGTGATTTTTCAAAATTGGTCTCTTTTATAACGTAAATTTGAATAATTCTGAAAAAAAAGAGATAGACTCATGATAGTTAATACAGGGTCGCTAAAAAGTATGGATACAGTTAAATATTTTCAGAACGGTTTAACAGAGAACCTTAAAATTTGGAAAACAGGTAAAAGTGTTTAAATTCCATCATCTGAAAGCTTTTTACCGTCATTTATTTTGAAAATACAAGGCTAACTTGATATTTTCTAAATGGCACGAAGGGTCAAATTTATTCATTTAAAAAAAATTTTTTTCTGAATTCAGTAATATAACATCATACCCACTTTTACTTTTACTAAAAGGTAAAAAACTAAAAATTCAAAAATTTTCTGGAATAGCAAAACCAAGTTAGTTTCGAAATTAATGATATTAGCGATATCTTTCACTTGTATATTAGCCTAAAATTAAACTTGGGTGCAATAATTATAACATCATATAACATCATACCCACTTTTACTTTTACTAAAAGGTAAAAACCTAAAAATTCAAAAATTTTCTGGAATAGCAAAACCAAGTTAGTTTCGAAAATAATGATATTAGCGATATCTTTCACTTGTATATTAGCCTAAAATTAAACTTGGGTGCAATAATTAGTTTAGTAATAGTACATTTTAGTAAAACTGAGCGAAAAAAATTTCATGTTGGTTTATCAAGGGGACAAAAAGCCAAGAATTTTGTGGGAATCATTTTGAACATCTTTTGTAGCATAAAAATCAAGTATTAATTATCAAGTATTAAAACGTGTTCTTTTTCAGTTAAATTATTTTTAAATTTTGCTTATTTTTGGTCAATGTTTAAACAGCAAAGAGCTAACGATAGATAAAGGCAACATTTCCAAGCCTAACAAAATTAAACATTTTTCAAAATTTTAGATTTTTTTTAAGTTTTGATCAAATTAAGGAATGCATGTGTCATACCATAGAACATAGAAAAAATTACTCTTCTCAAAAATATTAAACTTGATCCTTGTTGCTATTTAAAAAAAAATCAAGTTAGCCTTGTATCCGAAGAACAAATGGAGATAGAAATTTAATAAACATTTGAAACGATAGAATTTATATACTCTTAAGCATACACACAAGTTTTGATGAATAGTTTTTATAATATTTAACTGTATCCAAACTTTTTAGCAACCCTGTATAAAGTTACATTACTTTGTAATTATGTAAAAATATGAGTTCCATTTGAAAAAATAACGAAAAAAAAATTTTTTTACCCCTGGGTCACCCTGTATTTTTTGTATATTTTTGTATATTTCGATTCAGAAGCATTATATTCAAAATAATCACGCATAATAAAAAAGTAATAATAAAAGTAATAAAGTAAAATAAGTAATAAAGTAATAATAAACAATTTTTGCAGACTAGTGCAATGAGTGGGATGTCATTCCCGATATGAAGGAGGAACTGAAGAAGCCGTATACTAGAACGTGACCGGTTTAAAGCAAGAAAAGCACCTAAACGAAGACCTTTACGAGCTATATTACATCACGTCGACGCGCCAAGCGACCTGGACGACCATCATAGGTCAAGCTGCAAAGCTACGGTTCTTTTGTAATTGTTGTAACTCAGCAGACAAAGAGATGTGCCTGACAAAGCTTCCAGGAAGTCGATTACAAGACGTGGAAAAGACGGAAAACAGCACACGAAGTAAATCAACGATATTTGGAATCGAGAATTCATGTAACTGTAGTTTTCATTGTAATACTGAAACTTAATACTTTCGGAAAGATTTACGCCAAGTGTGGGTGGGCGAGTTGGAAGGTTTTGTAAGCCAACTGAGATGATGTAATTTTGCTCATGATACAGTTGATAAGTACGCGAGCGAGATAAAGGTATGTGTATCCGATAAATAAATAACTTTAAATGAGAAAGGCAATTTATTGCAGCAGTTGAGAGGATACCTCATAAAGCACGTTCATGAGAATTCCTTGTGCAGTCTATCGACGTAAAAGAAAGCTTATTTTATTACGCTATTTTAAAAGCACTTAGACAAAATCAAAATGTTTTAGCTGATGGACGTTATTTAAAATCGATACTTTTCCAAGAAATAAAGATAAATATTCAAATTGATTGAATTTTTCTTCCAAGATCGGAATTTCCGTATGCAATGCACTTCAAAGTGCACCATTATTTCACCATTTACAATATACAACACCCATTTGAAATAATTATTATTATCACGACCAGAACGCATTTTATAAACTTCTTATTACGACCATTACGCCATGGGAATATCTACCAGGAATGGTAGCGTGGCTTCAAGTTATTATGATTATCATCGCCCATTCGTTTTTTACAAGTAGTGAGATCAGGGAGTTTTTGTTCTGCATTTCTTTCATTTCAGATTCAGGCAAAATGTAAAAAAATATTTCAAATTAATGTTTTAAGAATTCTTGATTTATTAACGCCATTGAAGGTTTCGAACAGATTGTTCCAATAATTTTATTTAACTGTTGTCTATTTATTACAAGTTGGGGGTCAGTTTTAAAGACATAAAATGATCAGTAGGAAGAAAGGCATCAAAGTCATGAAGAATAATAATTAATAAAAAGAATGAAATTTAATGCAATTAATCTTGAAAGTAATTACTTACTTTACTTGCTAATTTTTTAACACAATTTTTATTTTTTATTATCAACAGTCTTTTATTTGTTTTTTTTTTTCTAAAAATTTTGTAAAATAATAATCAATTGTCTTATCCTGACCGAAAAATGTGTGTGATCGCTCGTAAAAAAAACAGAAATAAGAATATTTTCGACCCAGTTAGTCGATTTTTCAAAAATTTTAATCGAAATTGTGCATTTCTGGTCAAAACACTTTTAAAATATAATTAGGTCAAAAAAGTATTTAAGCGCAAAAAAATGAATATATTATTACTATTTTCGATCCAATTCCAATTTCAATTCAATCAACTTAACTTTTGACAAAATATTGCGGCATAATTAAGTTTTTGGATGAAAAACAGTATAAAGCGCAAACATGGCACTAATTACAGTCGAATTTATTTATCTTTAAATTTTGCACAATAATAATGTGCTTCAACGCTCGGAAAATACAAAATTTTTTACACTGATTTTTGGACTGAATTTCGGTTACATTTTGTACAAAATTTCACTAAATAACTACGTTTCTGATTGATAAACCACCAGAAAAGGCAAAATAATTTATTTTCGGTCCAATTTATAGTAATTTTTGGCTCATTTTTAAAAAAAATTGAAAAATAATTGTGTTTCTGAAAAATAAGGTAAAACGCCTGAAAAAGCCAAATAAATGTCATTTTAAATTTCCGCTTATTTTCACAAAATTTATCAAAATAGTCGTGTTTCTGGTTAAACAATACGTCTTGAAGTAAAAAACGAAAGACACAAATAATAATTATTTTTCACTTAGTTTAGTAACTTTTGCTTCCATTTAATACAATCTCCCTTAAATTCCTAAAAAATCAAATTAAGACTATTTTTGACACAATTTCGGAATTTTTTGGCTATTTTTGATTAGTTTCCGCAAATTAATTGGCGTTTCTGATTTCTGTCAAATCAAGGTGCGTGCTAAAATATTTGAAAAAAAAACAAACTATTATAATTTTTAACTCTTTTCTCAGTACGTTGTAATTAAGCGCTCGAAAAAGACAAATATACGACGATTTTTAATCCAATTCAACGGTTTTTTATTTGGTATTTTATCTAAAAATTTCCTAAAATAATAATCAATTGTCTGATCCTCAAAAGGCAAAAGTAACGATATTTTGGAACCTTTTAGTTAGTTACTTAGTTTTTCGAAAATTTTAATTGAAGTTTCTGGACAAAACACTTTTAAAATATAATGCCGAAATTCTGAATTTTTAGATCAAAAAATTGTTTAAGCGCCAAAAAATGTTGAAAATATTAGTATTTTCGAGCCAATTTAAATTTCATTTCAATCAATTTTTGGGTAACTTTTGACTAAATTTTGCGGCATAATTAAGTTTTTGGATGAAAAACGTGTAAATAGTATAAAACGCAAACATGGTATTAGTTACGGGTCGAATTTAATTATTTTTAAATTTTGCACAATAATGTGCTTCAATGTTCAAAAAATAACAAAGTTGACCCATTTTTAAACTAATTTTGAGATTAATTTTTCTGTTAATTCTGAGCGAAATTTCACTAAACAACTATGTTTCTGAATAATAAAACACCCGAAAAGGCGAAATAATTTACTCTTCAATCCAATTACGTAATTTTTGGCTTATTTTTAAGAAATTTTGAAAAAAAAGCGTTTCTGAAAACAAGGTGAAACGCAATAATAATAATAAATAAATGTGGTTTAGACTATTCCGCTTATTTTTGACGAAATTCCTCAAAATTTCGCGCTTCTGCTTACACAAGAAGTAATGAAACAAAAATAGAAAAAAAACATTATTTTTTTAGTTTGTCTACTATCTTTTCGTTCCATTAAAAAAAATCTCGCTTAAGTCCCTAAAAAATCAAATTAAGATCATCTTTGACACAATTCCGTAATTTTTGGCAAATTTTTGACTAATTTCCGCAAATTATGTAATTTGCGTTTTTGATTACAGGCAAATCAAGGTAAATGCTAAAATGCCTAAAAAAATATCTGTAAAAATATTTTAATTTTTAGCTATTTTCTTATACATTCTGATTAAGCGCTCGAAAAAACCAAATAGAACACCAGAATGGTGACGGTTTTTTAGTTTTAAAAGTAGACTTAAAAATGCTGTAAAATTTAAATTGCACTTAAAAATAATCCTAAGAATTTAATTCCCTGTAAAGATCAAAAGTCATATTTTAATATCATTGAAAATGTTCAATAAAATCAATCATATTAATCAAAGACGTGTTCTTAGTTTATGATTTAGTCTTTATCATTTTTTGAAAAGAAAAAAAAATGATTCAAAAGATATAATCTAGAAGCAAAAGTCCTTAAAAATAAAGCGCTTCATACTTTTTGTTTTGTTTATCTTCTATTCTGTGGTAGAATTGAACCTAAGGAAAAGCAATTTTCCAAACTGAACCTTAAAAAAGTATGTTTTTGCATATACAGGGTGTCTCAGCTAAGACTTTCGAGCCTGATATCTGAGATATTTGTCAACGAATTTTTATGAAATTTAAAATGCAGATATTTTAGAAGATAAAGATTAAAATCCAATTAATGCAACAATTCAAGTCTTGAAAACGTATTTTTACATGTCTTTTTAAAATGTTAAGCCTTTTAAGACATATTAAAAAATTGATCGTGAGTGAAAAATGCTGTCAAAAAAAAACTCGTTCGTAGAAGAGCCACTATTGTTGATTTTTATAATAATTTCACCAGATTAAAACAATTTTACTTTTTTGACAGCGCGCACACTTTGGACAGTTTTTTTCAGTGGTACACAAAATGCCGCATAGAAATGCTTCATCAATTGTTTCAAAAATTATTATCAAAATTTGAATTAAGTTTTTAACAACAAAATTTAATTTTTTTCTTAGATCAGCCGAGCGATTTTGTGTGGCCATTTATTTTTCGGGGTTTAATGATCCAACGGTGCTTTGGCTTAATTTTAAATAAAAGAAATGTGTTTTAAAATTTCCATTTTTAACTTGAGGTCATTTTTTTGACCCTAAATGAAAGACCACCTCCTAAAATTAATTTCTAAATTTCATAACAATCCGGTGACAAATAACTGAGATATTAAGCTCGAAAGTCTTAGCTGAGACACCCTGTACTTAAGCATACACTAATTTCAGGACGTGATTTGTTCCACCGTATCTCGATCTTGCAAATAGCCATTTTTCTGATAGTTCTATATTACCTACAAAAAATACCTGCCTTCATCAGACATAATTATTAATTACTAGTGAAACTGCGATTTAGAGAAATAATGCGATTTTATAAATGATCGAATAAACTTTATGAATTTTGGCAAAAAAATTAATTTCTCCGGTGCATTTACAGACTTCCTGACGGAGCTACTAGACTTATTAGAGCATTACTTACTTTAAATAATTGTTTACTTTCATTGTTGGATTGGCAAATGAAACAAAAAATGCAAAAAACAAACACTTTCAAAAAGATTGAGACTTTAGTGTAGTAAGTGTGGGTAAGGACAAAGCTTGTGTTGAAACCTCCAACCTTCCATTATTTTAATTTTAATACCAAATTTCGAGTTAATTAGCTGCTAGTTTCAGGATTGAACTAAGTGATATAACTGTAAACCGCTGCTTAAAAAATTCAATAACCACCAAAAATTATATAGGTACGTTACCAGACGGTATTATTTGTTCGAGTACAGACATAGTTAACGACCAATTACCTGATAACTGTTCCATGTTTCTAAAAAATTCTTATTAACTTCACTTAAGTAACCATAATATCGTGAGTAAAACTTTTCATTCTTAAGGTACATTGGATACTTTCCCTTCCATTTGCTATCTTTTGCCCGAGCAAACGTAATCAGCAGAGCAGTTATTTGCATACCTCGCTTTCATCAGTTTCCCTAAAAACACAAAATAAGTGTCATTTGATATTCGCTTCCTGCATTAACCAGAGTTCGACCGCTCTGAAAAATTTCATTAGCCAACCGAAGCATAAAGATACACACGTCATCTGGAATATTAAATTGCTCACTAACATAGATGATGACTTAAAGCTCTGCATCAGTAGAGCGAACACTAAAATAACGAAGGCTCAATATTGGCCAGTTAGTACAGTTGAGGAGGCAGCAGTTGTGGATGAGGTTAATAAACTCCTTAGACCTGATTCGCTCACTATAGCTCTTTGTCTTCACTTCTCATTTGTTTACCTATGCGTTACTTTACCACATTCGAGAAAATTTACCCAAACAGCAACTCCGTTAGATTTCGGCCATTACGACGGGCCACTCACGAAATTTTTACATTTTTCTGAAAGGTGCTCATTATTTTCTAATTATTCAGAGAAAAATTGAAAAATAACTGATTTTAAACACCTGGTGCCGGTACGGTTTATCAGAAGGAAACGGTATAAATGCAGCTTTTTATGAAATGTCGTGAGGTCTCATATGCCCAACAGTTAACTCTAATTTATATCATTCCAGCTGCAGAATTTAAAGGAACTTCATTCTTTGACCCTGCATCTATTACCAAACAAAATTTATTTAGTAAAATAACACAAAACTGTTAAGGTAGATTTACGGGGTGAAGTTAAAAAAAAACGACACGCAAAAAATTCACAAACTAGAAAATCACAAAATTTAGATATGTTTATGTCATTATGAGTAAAAGTGATCTTTTATGTGGAGAAGCTGAAAATAACTCAGGTGAGCTACATAAACTTATTTTTGTTCTGAGTAACCTAAAGTATTTTATCCACAAATGTAATTATTTAGATAAATTGGTATAGAATAAGAGAATTTTTTTGTTGGTAATGTTTTAAACCTTCTTTTTATTATCTGAATCCTAGATTTTAACGCTATTTTAAAACACGTTTATTATACTGACGTGTTCTCACTATCTTAAAACACGCTTCCCATAGCAACGTGTTTTACATTAAAATGTTTCAACAAAAATAAAGTTGAATAACACTCGTATACGCTCGTTGCATAACGACAGCCCTCGAACTTTAACATTGCTTACTGTTTGTTACATTCCCAAGATATACAGGGTGTCCCAGTGAGTTAAAAAAGTTAGAAATCTTTTTTTACAAAAGCCGCAGACACTAACTCCCAAACTCTCCTAAAATTATTTTCAAATACACAAGATGTTCTCGAAATTAGCTACAATACAAACTTTTGTTTTTTTTTAGATAGAACACCCTATATTATATTGAAGTTTTTGGATCTAGCTTTTAATACCGATGTTTTTATGTTTTATCCGTCAATTTTGCTTAGTTTTTAAAATATTTTTTTATGAAAACACGCTTTTTTAAAAAATACTTCATAAAAACTAGGAATTCTAGAAAGGTAGGACTTTCACCACTTTAAAGAAGAAAATTCGAACTTTAAGGATATATTTTTTTAACTCACAGCAATTAAGAAGATAGAAATGAAAAAAATTGTTGCAAGTTGAATAACTTAAGGGCCGGCTTATAGAAAGCTTTGTTCAAAATTTAATTCGTTGTTATAAGTTAACAACGCGAATGGACCAATAAAAATGTGTTCAATTTGATCACGTGATCAGTTAATCACGCATTTAATTGCACATTAACTTAATGACGCTTCTATAAATCGACTAAAAGTATTAAATGGAACATCTTATATTTTATTTTCGCATCTAAAGAACTTATAAAGTATTTCTCCAGAAACATTAACAGCAAAGTGTCTCATCTGATTACTCAAAAGATTTTAAACTTTAAACCTTAAAAAAATAACTTTTTTTTTGATTAGTCGACAAGTGAAGTTTTTAGCTAACAATAACTTTAACAACTTTAATATTACCCTTAGGCCAGTATTCTACATTTTTCATTTACTTATTACATTTATCTTTAATATTTATGGCGAAACTTCAAATTCCCAAACTGTATCTTTTTAGTTAATAACTTTAGACGTTTAAAACTTTGTTTCTAGATAAACAATTTAATAATCTTTGAGAAACAAAAATAGAAAAAAAAGTGTTCCATTTAACTTTTTTTACGTTCCTAATTACAATACGCTAAACTATTATTATAGATTTAACTTTACATAAAGTGGTAAAAGATCTACTTTTTAGGACTCTTAGTATTTTTCTTAAAAGTGTGTTTTCGTTCAAAAAATTAAAATATTTCAAGAATAAAAAAAATTGACCAATACAAGTTACATCAAAATCATCACTGTTAAAAGCTACGCCCAAAAACTCATGAAAATTGAGAGCGCTCCATTAAAAAAAACATAAGGTTGAAATGCAGCCCATTTCTAAAACACCCTGTATATTTAAAAATAATTTTAGGTGATGCAGGGAGTTAATATCAACAACTTTTTTAAAAAAAATAATTATTTTTCATTTATTTAAAATTTCACAATCTCTGGGACACCCTGTAGATATCCATGACAATTTTGGCGTACTTGCCCTTTTGGTATTTCACAAAAAATCGTCGATTTTCAAAGACTTTGGTCTAAGTAAAAATACTTTGACACAAAAACAGAACTTTTACTTAAGGGCTAGAAAATAAATTTTTTATTTTGCATTTTTTCAATGTTTTTCTTTATTCCTTTAGCCAAAAAAAAGCCAAGTAAAATTAAGTGATTAACCTTGTGTACTTAAGCACGTTTTTGTAATAAATACTCAATCATTTGTCTAAGTAAAAATGCTTTGGCACAAAAACAGTACTTTACTCAAGGGATGAAAATATAACTTTTATTTTGCATTTTTCGACCGATGTTCTATATTTCTTTAGCCAAAAAAGCTACTTAAGCACATTTTTGAAATAAAAATTAGCACATTTTTCGATTCGTCAAAAGTAAACGAAATTCATGCTTAGTTTTAATGTAAAAATTTTGAAAAAAAATATGAAAAATTTTTAGTTTCCTCACTGTACTGAGATGGTGGAATTTGCTAAAAATGTGCTAAATGCTAGTCATGGAAACAACTGATTGCACAATGTGTTTTTGTGTCGCTTCCCATGGGACAGTACCACAATGCAATTGTTAAAATACTTCACCTTGGTCATATGCATGATCATTTTCTAGGACAACAATTAAGTATGTGTTGCTACAATAATGGCTATTTATTACTTGTGATAATGCGATATCTTCTTGTAATTTCCTTGGTGCTTTGTTATTAAATTTGTAGTCACTGTGCGTAATTACTTTCCGCTGTTTTTTCCCGTTTACATTTAGACCAACGGTCTTAAAAGTGTGACTTAGATTCTTCAAATAATTTGTCTGGAAAAGGAAGAAACGGACTTGGCGACTGCACATTAAACAACGTTCCTCATTAATCTCGAAGAGAAGTTTTCTATCAAGAAGTCAGAACTTGTTTGAAATTATAACTATGTCAAGTTCTTCCACATTTTAAAAATCACATTGTTTCTAGTCAAAAAGCAAAAGTAACAGACTTTTTCAGGGTTAATTGCTTGAATAATATATTCCATACATTACCAGCCGTCGCGATTACAACAACCAGTTACAATTAAATTTTCAACTCGTTTTACAATAAAATTGAACATTTTTACGTCTGGATTGGTGACACAGTTAATACTAATGACAGCAATTTAGACCATGTGGTCCTCTTATCTAAATACTTTTCAAATAATGAATAAATTTCTTGTGAACGGTACATTGACAAAAAACACAATGAAAATTTCCAAAATACATTTGAGGAATCGTTTAAAACCGCAAGACCCAATTGTTGGACGCATGCAATATGCTGATTATGGCAATTTGCGAAAGTAACTTGTGACAGTTTGTGACTTACCATAATTGCTGGCAAGATATCTCTTATACGCGTGATAATTTAAGAAACATTTATTCCAAGTGCCGATTTGTTTCTATCTCTGATTATAAAGTTCTGAATAAAAACACATTAATACGGTTGTTGTATTTTTTTTTGTTAAAATACAGGCTGGCCCAGATCAGCTCCCATCTTCTATTAGTAAAGTTGGACTTTTGATAATTTGTAGACGGTATCTATGCTCTAGAAAGTATTTTAGGCAAATATTTTTGACTATACAGAGTGTCTCAAAAAAGTATGATATCATTTTATTTTTTTAATAGCAAGCTATTATTTTTTTGTACTTATTAGGGTACCTTTTTAGCTTCTTACATGTTTTTGATGTTTTTTTAATCGATTCAGGGATTACTTCAAAAAAAACAAAAAATCGGTTTTACACACTTAGTTTTAAAGATTAATAAAAAACAGAAACAGTGCTTTTTTGATGATATTATTACTAGGGGGATAAATTGAACAATATCTGATAGACTTATAAATTAAATCTGAATGACTACAGGGTGTCTACAATTCATTTCCAAAGTTTTGAAACTTTGAAAGCCTTTTATTTTGATTATTTCATCTAACAACCCCTGTTTATTTTTATATCATTAGATTAAAAAATAAATAGCAAACATTTATTGTTTGCTATTTACACAACTCTAACATAAATCCTAACACATTTGAAGTTATATTTGCTTAAAGTTCATTCTGTCAATGACAAATGACTTTAATGATTAAGGATCAGTTTATAGAAGCGTCATTAATTTAATTCCCAATTAAATGCGTGATTAACTAATCACGTGACCAAATTGAAGCAGTTTGGTTGGTCTATTTGCGTTGTTGACTTTTATCAACGCAATTAACTTTAATTGAGCTTTCTATAAACTAAAAGTCTCACATGGTTAATGTTTTTAGCAAATTAACCCGAATATGTTAGGATTTACAAAAGGGACGTGATAACAAAAAGGTTGCTTTTTTAATTCTACATCATATGATGTAAAAACAAATAGAAGTCTTCATTTAAAATAAAAAGTTTTAAACTTTAAAAAGTTTGGAAATAAATTGTAAACACTCTGTAGTAATTCAGATCAATCAAATTTAATTAATAAGTCTGTTAGACCTTGCTCAACACGTACATAGTAATAACATCATAAAAAAGCACCGTTTTTATTTTTATTTTTAAAACTAAAAGTGTAAAACCGATATTTTTTGGTTTTTATTTTTTTAAGTAATCCCTAAACCGATTTGAAAAAACTTTAGGAACATATAAACAGCTTAAAAAAATCTTAATAAGTACAAAAGAATGATGGTTAACGTCATATTTTTTATTGGGATTGTATAATCAAAAATATTTTCCTAAAATGTGACTTAAAGTCAGTTTTTCGAAAAGTCTGTAATTTAATCCCTAATTAAATGCGTGATTAACTGATCACGTGACCAAATTGAACCGATTTCATTGTCCATTCGCGTTGTTACCTTTTAACAACGAATTAAAATTTAATGAAGCTTTCTATAAAACGGCCTTTAGGGTCGGTTTTTAAAAGTGTTAGTAATTTAATCCGCAATTAAATGCGTGCTTAACTGATCATGTGACTAAATTGAACCAATTTCGTTGGTTCATTCGCGTTATTAACTTTTAACAGTGCGATTAGCTTAATTAATATAATGATGTAAAACCGATTTTTTTTTAAATAGTCCCTAAACCGATTGGAAAAAAACTTTAGGGACATAAAAGCAGCTAAAAAAGAATCCTAATAAACACAAAAAAATAATAGCATGTCATTAAAAAAATTATTATGTGGACGTCATACTTTTTTGGGACACTCTGTATAGAGTGTATAAAGTCGGTTTTTAAAAGCGTATTTAATTTAATCCGCAATTAAATGCTTGATTAACTGATCACGTGACCAAATTGAAACGATTTCGTTGGTTCATCCGCGTTTGTAACTTTTAACAGCACAATTAACTTTAAGTGAGCTTTCTATAAACCGGTCCCTAGAGTGTAAATAACATCTACAAAATATCTTAAGTTGTCAGAAATAACTGAGTTACAGAGGATGGGAACTGGGCTCAACTACCCTGTAGATCAAAAGCATTTAATTCGAGAATAAATGAAATTAACTACAATTAACCTAATCCTAAATTTAATTTTAATTCTCTTTCAGTAAAGCGATCCTAAATTATTTTTTTATCAGTTATGTATATGGGTAGTCCAAAACAATCGTCTAAAAGCTCAATCACCCTGTATATTTCACCTAAGTAATTTAATTAACCTAACTTACTTAATTAACGTTACTTAAACCGTGATGAATTAAAAATAAAACCACTTCCAATTTTTTACTTATCTATTGGATTCTGATGTTCAATTTGTAAATTTCAGTTAATGCCCTTAACAAAATTAGGGCTTGACCGACACTATAATTGAACGACAGTGCAAAGCCTTGTTTGCCAAAGTACAAAAATCTACGATTCTATTATTAATATAATAAAAAAAATTCTTTCAAAAGCTTGGTCCTTTAAAAATTAAAAATCATTTTTTGTATTTTTCACTACGCGATGTTTATTGAAAATATCTAAATAGAAGAAATTAAAACACGGAAGACGAGCATTTTAATGTCACAATAGTGCTCTCCAAAGTTGGGCAACTCTGAAGGGGCTCAATGTTGCAACAATTTTCGCATTTAGTTATGATTGTGCATATGTTTGTTTAAATATTTGCTGCAACCTTTTCGGTGTTTGTTATTGCCTGTCCAGTTGTGCAACTAGACGAGTTTAATACATTTATGTAAATGTGTTAAGTAAATTGCAAAATTTTACTCTCATCTAGCGACTTGCTAATTCCATCGTCCGTTAAAAATTTGCAAATTCTGACCAAATTTGTCCAAGCAATTTACAGTCATGTGGAAGTTCCCAGCAAGCGACCAAGTATGGCCGTCTTGCCATATTTTAGTCGTCTACATACACGTTTTATTATCTAGAGCAACTTTTCATGCTTTGCTGACTTGGGGTACTTACTTATTAGGTAATAACGAAGTCGTTGCATAGGAGCAAACGAACTTGTTACACTAATTGCGAGAGGTGTTAAAGTCGCTTTTTATCTCGTTGTCGCTGACCTTTTCCTCATGGATGGGTTTTTCAAGCTGAATTTTTCCGTTAGTTGGCACAGGCTAATAGGCGCGAACCGGTGGACACTATTCAGGACGAATTAATCCTTTCGAAAACCTTGACCTGTCTTAATAAATTAGTCCGGGATGGTTGGCCAAGGATATGGGAAAGGTGCTAATATTTTCGAGGATATTATTGTCGTGGGTTGTCAAGCTGAAACTGATTGATGTTTTTATCGATTTATAGGATCTGTGAAAAATTCGAGGACAATTAAAGGTGGGTTTGCAAGCAGGATACTAGAGTATCGTAATTAGCGCACAATCATGACATTTAACAAAGTCGTGCCATTCGTGAGAACACTATTAGAGGCGTTGCTTTAGGCACAAAAATTTACTGTTAGAGACGCCGGCTGAGGTAATAACCGTCACATTAAAACAATAACGAAAGATGCTTTTAATTACTGTAATTTTTACCCATTTGCTAGTTTGTACATATGACAGACGACAAAAAGCGATAACTATGGGAAATTAGGGCTTTTAGTTTTGCTTTAGAAGCGTTAGGTAATTACTAATTACAATTTCAAAAAATGTCCATTATACAGGGTGTCTCAGCTAAGACTTTCGAGCCTGATATCTCAGATATTTGTTAACGGATTTTTATGAAATTTAAAATGCAGATATTTTAGAAGATAAAGATCAAAATCCAATTAATGCAACAACTCAAGTATTAAAAACATAATTTTTTCATGCCTTTTTAAAATGTTAAGCCTTTTAAGACTTATATTAAAAAAATTATCGTCAGTGAAAAATGCTGTTAGAAAAACTCGTTCGTGGAAGACGTCTGTTTCGCGAGAAAAATGAGAAACAAACTGTTTAATGTGGGTACAGATGCAAAAGCGTAGATCTCTATGAGACAAATGAGCACTACCATTGAATTTTGGTCACCCCTACTCGCAGAAACGTAACTGTCACACAAGGGACATTTCACAATTATCTCTTACCCATACAAAGTTAAAAAACAATATTTTTGACTTACTTTTAGTACTGGATGCTTTAATTCTTTCAAAAAGGACTAAAAGACTGAACAACAACTGAAAAATTCTAGACACTTCAACATTCATGACTTTGGAAATGTTTCGTACACTGCTGATTGGATTTTCTTCAAAAGCTTGAATTACGGCCCCAACTATTTCTTCGTTTCCAGTGACGTGTTTTGTCTTCACTCGATTTAGTTTACGTACGCTTCCTGTGTCTTCAAATTATTGACGATTCTTTGAACTTTAAATTTCATAAATAACATTTCACAAAAAGTCCAACGACACTTTCCATAGGCGAATATTGATTCCTTTTTTAACAACACAGAAATTTCAGCCATTGTTGTTGGTTTTTAAAGTAATTTCACCAAATTCAAACAATTTTACTTTTCTGACAGCGCGCACACTTTTAATAGTTTTTTCAGTGGTACACAAAATGCTGCTTAGAAATGCTTCATCAATTGTTTTAAAAGGTGACTACCCAAATTACTATCAAAATTTGGATTAAGTTTTTAACAAGAAAATTTAATTTTTTTCTTGGATCAGCCGACCGATTTAGTTAATTTTTTGTGGGGCCATTTATTTTTCGGGGTTTTTTGATCCAACGGTAATTTGGCTTAATTTTAAATAATAGAAATGTGTTTTAAAACTTCATTTTTTAACTTGAGGTCATTTTTTTGGCCCTATTGAAAGACCACCTCCTAAAATATGTTGACAAATAACTGAGGTATTAAGCTTGAAAGTCTTAGCTGAGACACCTTGTAGAATGTTCCAAGTATTGAGCCATATCCAGTAATTTATTTTTTTCACTACAGAGCGACTTTTCATCCACAAATTAATTAAAAATATTTAACGTTTATTCAAAGTAATCATTTACTGTTAATGTGCAGTGGCGTATATAAGTCCATAATATTTCTTCAAAAAAAAAATTATTGGTTAATTTAAAAAATAAGGAAAAACTTACAAATCCTAAAAATGGACAATGGACACTTTAGATGAACTGCTAGAGGTCTAATTATTCTAACATCGAACAAATTCTATTAATTTTTTGAGCATTTGAATCTGATAAAACCAAATCGTTTTCTAAAATTCAGTAATAACTTTAACTTTTTTCCAATCAGTGCAATTTAAAAAAACAAATAGCAAACCGAGTTCCAGCACAAGTTCTCTACAAATACAACATAGTTCAGAAAATTAAATTTAAAAACTTGAAAAAATTATTTGTAATGCCACCAAACGTGCGCACTACATTTTAATTTTTTATGATATCTATTAAAAAATCACCTTTTATTAAGAGAGCGATAATGCAAGTTTAAATTTCGAGAGCTATCGTTGTGCAACGAGCGTACGCGAGTTGCATACTTAGACAGCCGGGAACTTTAAGCGTATTCGTATGAGTGTTATTCAAAAAAAAAAATAATTTAAAACACGTTGCTATGGAAAGTGTGTTTTAAAATAGTGAAAACATTAATTTAAAACACGTTGCTATGAGAAGCGTGTTATAAAATAGTAAAAACACGTTGCTATGGGATACGTGTTTTAAAATGGTGTTTATAATCTAGAATTCAGATATTAAAAGAAGACTTAAAAAGTTATAAAAAAAAGGATTTTGTTCTTCAAAAAACGTAACCATTTTAATTTTTTTTATAGTATAGCAAGCTGTTGCTGACTTTTAACTTTTCACTGCTTTTTCTACCATTACTGAACGTGAATTTTCTATGACACATATGACTTATGAATTAAAGTTACTAAAAAGCTCTTAACCAAACAACTAAAACTTACGTGTTAGAAAAAATGCGATTGCAAAAACTGTAACCCGTCTACTTTTTAGGTGGTATTCTTTTAAATCAAAATAAAGAAATTTTTGCCGTTCCTAAAATTCTGCGGCCCTAAAACTAAATTTTATTTCTAAACAGTTCCAGCGAGGGCTTTTTCCGCTTAAAAAGAAAACAAACTGCTTACTAGTACTTCTTTTGAATCCCTTTATTTTGGCTTTTGCTGCATTGACTATTCGCCAAAAATGAACCAAATCCCGTGGTGATTGTGTAAATTGTCCTATTCTTTTCAATTCTTTCTTTAATTCTTATTCTTCTCAATGTTTTTTCTCTACAACTTTTCCAGTTGTAGTTCAGAATGTATCAAATGTAAATCAGAACAGTAAAATGAACTTCAAAACCTATTTACAAATGATTTTCTGAAATACCATGAGAAATGAAAAAAATATAAAAAATAAAAAATGTATTTGATTTTTTCTGAAATACAATTAGAAAAGATGTAAAACACCAAAATTCACTTTATTATATACCATGTAACTCGATTAAATACGTTGATTTCAAATGATATTTCAAAATTGACAGGTTTACCATTTTTTACCTTAATTTTTGTGCGATTCAATTTTCTATCGTTTACTATGTCTTTTTCCAAGACAGTATAAGTTGTGTTGTTGTCACAAATTCGACGGTAAATACGTATTTCTAGGATTCTGAAAATTTTCCATTTGTATTTCAGAATAAGCAAATGTACTGTTTCAGATTAGTCGTTGTATTTCAGAATATATCACATGTAAATCAGAAAGCACAATTTGTTATTATAGGCAAATACATTTGACACTTTCTGAAATTAATCAGATACATTCTGAACTTACGACTACAATAAGTAGAAAATCTATAGAACGGTAAATAAATTTGTTAAATAATTGTATTAAAAAATTAACAAACATCGCAAGTATTATAAATCACATTATTATTTACAATGGCACTTATCATTGTTTTATTTAAAAAAACGTTTTTATAGCTTATGGTCTCGTTCAAATACATTGATTTTCAACGTTTTATTGTTTAATTCATTTTGTGTTAAATATAATGAGAAGCAATAAATAAAAAAAATTGACAAGACATCTTGGGTCAGCCTGTATGCCTACAGGGCAAAAACTAGACAGAGTGATTCAGCCTAGATCACTGATTTTTGTACGAAATACCAGTTTCGAGATTAGTTCAGTTGCTCGTTATAAAAAGTCACTTTATGTCTAATTAAAAAAAACAAGTCCTAACGTTATATTATACTCACAAGTATTCATTCTTTTACCTGCTTCAATAATAAAAATAAATCAACAAACAAAATAGGTAAATGAAAAAAAAAACGTCATTTAAAAATAATTGAAATTTAATAAAGCACTATTATTTCAAATAAATCTCACTTTCAAAAACAAATTCCAAATTAGACCTTTCCTAAAATTATTACACTAATAAGAAATTTTTATTGTGGAATTATTTAAGTGACCCAATTGTCTCAAAATTCTTACATCGTATCGAAAAAAATATGTGCAAGGTGTTGATTTATACAGCAAAAGATCGTGTTTTAGGCAAACAAAATATTAAAATAATTTATTAATACAATATTCCATCTTACAAAAATTTTATTGGCACTCTTAAGTTTTAAATGTTTTAAACCATGAGAAATAAAAAAAATATAAAAAATAAAAAATGTTTTTGATTTTTCTGAAATACAATTTGAAAAGATGTAAATTGCCACTAACACCAAAATTCACTTTATTGTATACCATGTAACTCGATTAAATACGTTGATTTTGAATGATACTTCAAAATTGACAAATTTAACATTTTTTAGCTTAATTTTTGTGCGATTCAATTTTCTCTCGTTTACTACGTCTTTTTCCAAGACAGTATAGGTTGTGTTGTTGTCACAAATTCGACGGTAAATTTCATCTTACTAAAACTTTGTTGGCACTCTTAGGTTTTGAAATTTTCTAAATCGTTTTTTGACAATTAATAACTGAAGTTTTTTAAACATTTTTGTTTTTCTCAATAGACCAAAAGAAGTTTAAAAAAGTAACAATAACAATTTTTTCCAAGTAATAATGCTATTTTGCACATCACATTTGAATGAATATAGAAAAAATATACAATGTGATTCAGCTTAGAAACAACAAATAAAAAAATTCCAATCAATTTTGCAAAATTTAAAAAATCGTCCTTTGACTCAAGTGGTTCTAAAATTTTTGCCCCAGTATTACAAAAGCAAATTTTTAAAGTTTGCTAAACAAAGTCTTTCTCTATCTTATAATAAATATAAATTCGTACCTTCTAAACCTTCATAAATTTTTGATTTGATTTTGATTTTTGATCTCCAATGACCCAAATCAACAGTTCGTTCCGGCAAAATAAGGCAAGATTATGTAAGAAATACCGTTGAGAATAAAAAATAGATAACAAACCCACCACCCAAATTGGCTTTAAAGGCAAACCCGAGTAAAACACGCAGAGAACGAGTTGCAAACTCCATGTTTAGATTGTGCCTTGACATTTAACGACCATTAAAGAACTTTAGAAATGAACATAGAATCGTGTTGGTACTATGACTTGATAGGAATGCAACTTTTAAAAGCACAAAATAAAATTATAGGATGAAAATGTTTTTGCAACAGAATTATGTACTCATACTTGTAACACAAAAGAGATACGACGCATGCAAATGATCAAAAAAGAACCAAGTACGAGTTGATTGTGGATAATTAGTCCTGCGAGTAATTTTGCTAACGAAGGGAATTTCAGGAAAAATATTACTGGACGTCTTGCTGCTAATTATGAAGCATATTTTAAACGTCCTCAGTGCAACAACTTCATATCAATTAAATCGTACCCATCGTAAATTATTTGAGATGATTCACTTGAAATGAACCCACATAAAGCTAGTAACTTTTAAAAAATTTGCATCAATGCCATCAACTTTTAAATTTAATTTTTGAGACAAAAAATAACAGTTGCTCGACCTATTGCAACACAGTATGCAGTTTGAAATAAATCAAACATTTTTTTTTAATTTCGTTGATTTTATTTTCATTTTAGGTGACAAAATTTACCTTTGTGAATAAAACTGTGCCTGAAAATGTGGTATCCAAAAGCACTGGTCAGTTACATGTCACAAAGTCACAAACACGCACACGAAAACAATTTTCCAATAAACAAAAACCACACAGTGAACACGATAGTACGGTTTGTGAGAGAATGAAGAAAGAAGAAAGCGCTGGCCGCGAGTTGGCGGTCACGTGACCGCGAGTTCTTGCAGGAGGGAGCACGTCCACCGGACATCCTCTCAACATCCTACGGAATTGTAATATTTACGCACACTTCGGAGGTGAGAATGCAGAGCACGGCATTTTGCTCGAGATGGAATGAATGAATTGAATCCCATCATTTAACAATAGTGGTATTGGCGGAAATGATTTTGCTTTATTATGCGTGAAGATGCTGCAAAAAGTTGCACAAGAGCCAAGAGAATGACCACAACCAATTGTTTTTGCCAGTTTTGCTAATAATTTGGTTTGTTTTGGAGATGACCTGAATACTTGGACACAAAAAAGTAATAACGAAGTGAGGCGACTTTGCAAATTAGTAAGGACAGGTAAGGATGATTATTAATTTGTTAACTGTAGACAGTTTAGACTTTGGACGTTGAACTCCAATTGGCATTCAAATGACGTTCAATTTCAAAATTAGTTGGTTTAGTTATCCTAAAGCCAACAAAACCAATGACCAAAACTAAGAAAATATGATAATAAGTAATTTAATTGTGAGAAATTCGGAAGTAAAGTTACCGTTGGGGGCGCCACTAAGTTAGGTCGAAAACAGTAACCATAAATGGCGGGAAAATGTTTATTCGGATATTTTGAACGTTGTACGAATTTTGAGGCTTCACAATTATTACATTGCCAATGCGGAATGACTATTGCATCTTTGGTGGAAGAAATGAATGTTGACAAATTAGAGATGACGAGGAAAACACGAATAACGATGACTTTTTGGCTCACTTTCTTTATTGGAAAATTATTACAAAGACATTGAAAAGCCTACCATTTGGCATAATTTACGTTTAAGTGTATTAGCAGTTGTTAATCTTAATTGTAGTTTTGTTGATTTATCGAAGTATTTCATGATTTTATCAGTGGAAAAATTCTAACCTAAAATTCACAAACTTCACTAATTTATTGCTTTCTTGGGCCCAACTTTGTGTTCGCTGTGATCCATTACTATAGTCTTTAATTAGACAACTGTTTGATAACACTTTGTAATGAAAATTTAAATCTTTTTCACTTTTTATCCACTTTCAAATCCCAACAACAAACACTTTATACCACGAAAAACCGCAGAACCAAAGTCAGAGCTAGTATTTACCACCACGTACTTTTAAAGTGATTCTCTCCAATGTAAGCAATTAACACTATACACGCAAAATTGTTAAACAATTTATTAGATGTCAATTAAATGTGGAATTACGAAAATTTCGTTACTGTTTTCGACATAGTTCAAAAGTCATCACCAGAGGGCGTCTAGTCAATTTTATTTCCGAATAAAAAAGTGCTTATGATGTGTTCGCTACAGAGTTATTCGTATTTATGCGACAAAAATTATAGGTACAGGCAGTTCCACCCAAATGGTCAAAACACAGGTATCAAAGTCGAAGCACAGTTGATGCCATTACGGACTTTACGAACGAGATTCATGATTGTTTTGAAAATGCAAAGTTTGCAAAAGCCACATTCCTTGATTTAAGTAATTATCTTCATATTCAGGTGATCGACAACAAAGTGTCAACTTTAAAAATACTGTGTCTGAGAGTCCTCCTGTTGAGTGTGGTGTCCCTCAAGGATCTGTCTTGGGTCCTTCACTTTTCTTAATATACGTTAATGACTTTCCATATTGGTTAAAGAACACCAAAGTGACATTATTTGCGAATGATACGTCACTACTTGTGGCGGGTAATTAAACTATGATTAAGTTTAATACTTCGGGGCCGAGTGGTAGCCGCCACCAGAGCGAAAAACATTTATTTGAGGTAGGTCTTCCGGCTATGTTGCGGAAACAATTATTTGGGAAAGATTGAGGCAGACACATTAAAGACGTACTCATTAATAAATAGTTTAATTAACATATTTGAAAAGTACAAAAAGTAATAAGTATGCTTGCATTAAGGAGACAAATACTAAATCTATTGGGAATCGCCATCTCTTATGGAACCGGTCCTGGATTGATTCACCAAATACCCGTCACCGAATTGAGTACATGAATTTACCGAATACCACATATAACCCTAATTTACTTCTAGTTCTAACAATTATAGTACTTAACGTTTATTTAGTCTTTAAAAATCCAACAAAGTTTCGTTCATTTATCATTCGCAACGGCGTTCGAATCGTTCAAATAAACAGGTAGCGTCCGCCGCCTTTGTTACGTAATTTACAACCCCAAAACGTTCGGCAGGTACTTATGATAATTTTTACAACAAGGTCCATGTCGAACAACGTGAGAAACTCTGGCCACCTCGAGAAAAGAAACAGTTTACCTATCTTTAACATCTATTGTTTCGCAAACCACCCGCTAGTGTTCACCGTATATTTTCCTGACTGGTAATTAATACTGAGTCTGTTCTGTCTCATAAACATGGAAAAATATCACAACAAAGTCCGACAAAGCATAAACCAAAATACGAAAGAGCTGATAACGATCCATGCTCGGAGTAAAGAGAATTCAAATTGACCAAAACTCACAATGCATCATGCGAAGTTGCCTCGATGAAATAATTCCAAAATCAGGGCACTTAGGGCTTTTCTTTTTTTCACAATACAACACAATTGTCACTTAAAACAGTTGATCACCGTAGGATCTTTTGAGAACGGTAAGGCAATACCGCAACCGCTCGGTACTTCTTACTTCGAAAAAACTCGGCGTAAGACTCATTTGATTTTTGTTTTAATTTTACTCGTTACTTCGGTCCCCTACTCAACCCTTATTGATTGTAAATTTGGTCAACCCCGAGGTTAAGTAAGTTGGTGAATTTCCTGTTGGTGTTGCCCTGTGCTTCCTTTCTCGTGCCCCAGACGGATTTTTATTCGGTATTGTTTTTAACTTTTGGAGGGTGCATTTTAATGCATTTTAGTTATCTACCATTCAATTTCCCTGGCCTGGATGTGCCCCAGACGTTTGACTTTGCGTACTTATTTTGTTGGGCTTTGTTTTAATTTCCCGTGATTTTTAGTAATCTCGCACGTGTTCATAAATGTTACATTGCCTGTCTGTTCCTTTTCCGTTGGTACCCCGGGAGGGTCGTGACCCGCGTTAATTAAGGAGGGCCAATTTGGCCCGTCACAACCACTCCCCTCTCACAAGAAAAGCATGGGTTTTAATAACCCATGTCTTTTCAACTACCTTAACTTATCTTAACCCTGAATTTTCTTCCTGGGAATAACCCAATTGTGAAAATATGATACTAATTGTTGATTGTTACTAACCTATCCCTGGAGAAAATTTTAGGTGTTCTTAGTTCTAATTGACAACTAGGCGTGACGGACAATAATTACGCGCACTCTCGGCACTATCCACTTTTCATACAATCACTAAAACTTCCTCATAGGCACTGTCTTCTTCCTGGATGGTGGAAACGCGATAGGACGCCTTTGCTTTTCGTGAGGTTGTGCCGGTTTCCTCTGGGTGTTGTTGTTGAGTCTCTTCTTTCCACGTAAATACTGGCTTTGGTGGTTGTTTTGGTACGTCATAATGTGGGTTGATCTGTGTTGTTTGGCCTGACCCTTGTGAGGTGAGGGTTCCTTGGGAAAAACGCTGGTAACTTGGAATGAGTGCCAGGTTTTTTTGTTGCCGTTTGATTCTGCGAAGATTACGTGTGGTGATCATGCAAATTAATAGGAATAGGAAGGTCAGTATCAGTATCACCCATGTTACTTGGCTGATGATCTTCTGGATGTTGTTTTCCGTGATTTCGTTCGAGCTTGGACAATTTGGATAGTAGTGCACTGACCGTGTGTACGCCGTGTTCGCGGTGTGTGGAATTGGTTGTGAAGCATAGATTTTATAATTGACCCCACAATTCAATGCTATGGTAATTGGTAAGTTTTGTGCCATTGACATTCCCCATCCTTTGGATTCCTGGTTTTCCCATGTCACGCTCCAGGGTCCCGGTGGGATTGTTGCGCCCAGAGCTTGCGCTGATACGTATATAAGCCAAGGATGCTCGGGCGACGGTTGTAGAACAGGGTACCAATCCGGTTGTATTGTTCTCCTTGGACTTGGGCGTGATGATTGTAAGCTGTCACTCAATTCAAGATCATCTTTACCCCAAAACCTATTACTATTTACTAATGAACTTGTTTCACTTTGTTGGACTTTATTGCTACAATAGTATTGCGATCTAAATTCCGGGTATGAACTTAGAGTGGGAATCCTCAAAGGTTACCTTTCGGTTTGCTTGCTCTGTTAATTCCGGATAAACACTTTGTGTCACTACTGACTCAAGACACGGCTCCGATTTACTAAGGTTAACCATTTCCATTTCCTGACTTGGGCTGATGGTTGTGCGAAAAGATTTTCTGTGTGTGGGCCAAACTTGCGTGCTACTTCCTTTTTGTGTTTCATATAAAGAAACCACAACGTCAGACTGTCCCAAAATCTGGCCAGCAGCTTATAGGACCATCCGTGTGTCCGATGGATCGTGATTGCATTTATAAGCACTTCAGTGTCCTCCAGCTTAAGCATAATCCTAACAGTCCACTTGTTATATTTCCGATTCAGCTGAACCAACCCCACATCTTTTCCATTGTTGACTCTGCCAATTTTTCCATCTCTTCCGCACTGAACATGGAAAGCACTGGTACTCCTCCTGATGAAATTATGTGGCCTAAATATTTGGCTTCTCTCATCAGGAAATTACATTTGGTTGGTTTTAGCTTGAGATTCACTTGCCTCAATCTATCAAAAACACTTTTCAGTCTTTCCAGATGTTCTTTGTAGTCTGATGAACTGAATACGATGACGTCATCCAGGTAGACCAAACATTCTAAACCTACGAGTCCAGAGAAAACTGAATACATGAGTCGTTGCCACGTGCTTGGTGCGTTTCTAAGACCCATGGCCATCCTTTTTAAATTCGTAGTGTCCTGTTGGTGTACTAAAGGCACTTATTTCTCTATAATCCGGGTGTAATTCCACTTGAAAATATCCACTGACCATGTCCATGATTGAAAATAACGACGCTCCTGATAATTGATCAATTGTTTCTTGAAGTATTGGTAACGGGAAGAAGTCCGGTTTGGTAATTTTGTTTAATTCACGATAATCTATGCAGAGTCGAAACTCTGGATCTTCTCCGGGATGCCTTTTCTTTTCTAATAAGATTACTGGCGCTGACCAAGGTGATGAACTTTCTTGTATGATGTCATTGTCTAGTAACGTTTGAATTTCCTTATCCAAGATTTCCTTTCGATGAAATGGAACACGATACGGTCGTTTTGATATAGGTGGTACATTTTCGGTAATTATCCGATGATTCACTTCCGTTGTGCACGTTAATCTTTGATCTGGTGCTCGAAATATATCATAATATTCCTTGATTAATTTTTCAAATTCCTTGCACATGTTTGGGTCTTGCTTGGGATAATTAATAATTGTTAATAGTTTCTCTAATTCTGCAGGCTCCGCTTGAACGCTTCGTACTTGGTGGTCTTGTTCGATTTCCTTTACTGTTGTTTCTATCACTTGAGCTATTCCTATTACCTCCCCTTTTTGCAGTTTAATAGGTTGATTGGACACATTCATAATTTGTGCGAAAATTGTTTCTTGATTGTAACTAATTGTTCTTGCTGTTAATAATCCTTGATGTTGATGCTGGTATGTCTCAATAAGAATGATATCTCCTTGAACCTGTTTTTCTATTTTTCCAGCACAAATTGCTCTACATCTTGCCGGGATCTGCAATTCTTCGTTCAGTTTTACTTTTGTTGTGCTATCTTCTCTCCTATTTTGTTGGTCTTCTATCGCGTTGTCCTTATTATCTTGACAAAAGATCTTTCGATCTGTTAGACCCTGTTCATCCTTTTCCAATTTTGGGCCCTTATTGGTAAAAGATTCACATTTTGGGTCGGTTACGTATTTCGCGTTCCACACCTCTGTTCCCTCGATAACCTCGTTATCCGCTTTGGTGGTACCACCTCCTTCCGTTTCTTTTCTCATTTCTTTTTTTCTCCCATCTTCTACGTATACGCATTGTTTTTCCTCTTTTCTGTTTTTATTCATCTCCTGCGAGCTGATGACGGTATTCTGCGGGCCAATTCCCCCTGCCGTAGGGTCCGTATGACTCTGAGAATGCTCTCCGTCATCACTATTACAACTTCCTTCCATGAAGGTCTCCTTCGGGTCAATTCTCCCTGCCTTAGGGCCCGTATGACTCTGAGGATGCTTTCCTTCATCTGGTTGTTTCACTTCCCCTGGGAAGTCTCCTTGTCCTTCACTCTCATTAGTGATCAGGCTTTTTTCTTTCTCTTCTATTTGAACTACCTGCAGGTGTGACGCCTCAATTTTCTTTGATGCATCTTCCTTTTCGATTAATCTTATTTCATCTTCTTCCGTCTCCAATTGGATTTCCTGATTCAGTAACTTCACTGTCTTTTCAGACCAACAAATGAAAACCTCGAATCTATGTAAAAAGTCTAGTCCGAGTAACAATGTTCCGCGAAATCTCATTCCGTCGCCTACTGCTATAAACTGATGAATTGCTCTCTTCATTTTCCCAATTTTAACAGTTAATTTCACTTTTCCGATATTCTTAATTGTTGTCCCTTGAACATCCCGCAAGATTAAGTCGCTCTCCGTAATTCGCTGTCTTTGGTTGCTGTTTAATTCCGAGTATTTAACCAATGATATGTCCGAGCCGGTGTCGATTAATGCTTTTACGATGGTTCCCTCGATGTTTAATGAAATTGAATTGAATTTTGAACTTAACATAATGTGACAAACGAGGTTTTGGGACGTTGTACTTGTTTTTGTTAAATTTAATTGCGGGCTGCCCCCCAATTCTTGGAGACAGCCCTGTTCCCGTTTAAATTTGCCTTGTTTTGAGGCCCACCCTGGGTTCTTTGACCCGCCTGTTTACGCTTGAATATAAAACAGTCGCGCTGCATGTGACCGGATTTACCGCATTCGAAACAATTTTTGCAATTCGCGCGCGTATGTCCTTTTTGACCACAACCCCAACATTTAAAATTTTCTGATTGTTGATTGCTGTTAAATTTTGATGTGTTTGCAAATTGTCGTTGTTGTCTGGGTTGGATGTTTTCCTGTGTGTCCTGGAGTTTGCTTTCTTCGGCGTCGATTGCTCTCTGTAGAGTTTTTCTTCGTAACCTGGTGGCAATTTGTTCCTCTCGCAGCGCGATTTCCACGGCTTCTTCGAACGTCCTTGGAGCGGATGACATTACTTTGTACTGAATTGCTGTGTTCAGTCCCTCTAAGAATTGTACTAAGCATTCCTCTAGAAGTTGTGCCCTAATCCACTCATTTCGATTCGGATCAGCTGTTTTCTTCATAGTTGCAGCTCCTAACATTTGCAATCTTTCTGCAAATTCGGTCACCGATTCCCCTTCCCGTTGAGTACATGAGCGGAACCGATGGAGTTGTTCTACAGGCATCACCTTTTTCTCAAATCTTTGAATCAATGCATTTTTCAATTGAATCCAAGTGCAAGCGGGACTTTTCAATTCCTCATTTCATTCAACTAATCTCCGAGCGGGTCCTTGCAATTTAAGACGTGCCACTTTGACCTTTTGCACCTCGTTCCATCCCTCCAGCTCCGAGACATCTTCGACATAGCTCAAAAACGTGCGTACCGAGTCTTCGCCCGAATAATTAGGTATTAATTGCGTCGCAGCAGTTGATAACCCTAGTGCATTCCTTAGTTGGTTTCCTGGTGGTGGTGGTGGTGGTGGTGGATTGTCAGGCATCCTAATTCCTGATTATCGAAAAATGAACCGCTTTGGTGACGAAGTGTTTTTCAATTGAAATTGAATAATTTTTGTTTACGCGCAATGCACCCTCTTTTGACCTGATGTTCTCGCAGTAGGGGTCTTTTCTTAGTTGACCATCGTCACAACAATGTCTTCAAGTAAGTACCCATATTTTATTACTCTTTTATAAGTAGAACCTTTGTTGCTCCTGTTCATATTTTTAATGTGCCATATTGCTAACTTTAACCAAATTTTGATTGCCTAGTAATTCTACATTGAAATTTACATTTTGGTACTGATTCGGTCGAGTTTATTTTACATTACCAAAAGTCAATATTATTAGAAATTCTAGTCTTTGCAATTTTGAACACTTTATTGTCAGACCTTTTCTGCAAAAATGTTTTCATCAAAAAAAAAATTTTGTTTTTTTATAGTTGCACCTGCTGGATATATGGGGGATTATGACCCCCAACTGGTATTCATACATGGGTCTATCCCAGACATTATTATGGACAGGGTACTGTTCGAGATCCCCGTAGGGACTTTTGAATATGTCAGGCGGATTGATGTGTTCTGGCTTACGACGCCCCCCCCGTCACTCCAGGGCTACCTTACTAATTTGCAAGTGGGGAATATAGCCGCCGCGTACATTGGGACGGCGATGGGATTTCAAGTTGACATTTGGCAACTTATATAATTTAAAAAATAAATATAAAATTTTTTATACCATCTGGCGTTTTTCATTGAACTTACGTTGATCCCATTCTTTCTAATAAGTGACCAAAGCAAGATTCTGACGTATTACATGAGCTTTTTAACCAAAGAATGCTATACGAGTTCGATTACAACAAAACTTTTGATCCGCTTTTTGCCGCTCACTACGCAGTGCTACCTTAGTTTGCGTAAAACGTACCGCGAACTATCTATCTCAGTGTGGAATTATCAAAACTCGTTTTGTAATGATAAACTTTCTGTCTTTCCATCATAATTGTAAATCCTACTGACTGCGCCATTTCGTCTGTGGCGGGTAATTAAACTATGATTAAGTTTAATACTTCGGGGCCGAGTGGTAGCCGCCACCAGAGCGAAAAACATTTATTTGAGGTAGGTCTTCCGGCTATGTTGCGGAAACAATTATTTGGGAAAGATTGAGGCAGACACATTAAAGACGTACTCATTAATAAATAGTTTAATTAACATATTTGAAAAGTACAAAAAGTAATAAGTATGCTTGCATTAAGGAGACAAATACTAAATCTATTGGGAATCGCCATCTCTTATGGAACCGGTCCTGGATTGATTCACCAAATACCCGTCACCGAATTGAGTACATGAATTTACCGAATACCACATATAACCCTAATTTACTTCTAGTTCTAACAATTATAGTACTTAACGTTTATTTAGTCTTTAAAAATCCAACAAAGTTTCGTTCATTTATCATTCGCAACGGCGTTCGAATCGTTCAAATAAACAGGTAGCGTCCGCCGCCTTTGTTACGTAATTTACAACCCCAAAACGTTCGGCAGGTACTTATGATAATTTTTACAACAAGGTCCATGTCGAACAACGTGAGAAACTCTGGCCACCTCGAGAAAAGAAACAGTTTACCTATCTTTAACATCTATTGTTTCGCAAACCACCCGCTAGTGTTCACCGTATATTTTCCTGACTGGTAATTAATACTGAGTCTGTTCTGTCTCATAAACATGGAAAAATATCACAACAAAGTCCGACAAAGCATAAACCAAAATACGAAAGAGCTGATAACGATCCATGCTCGGAGTAAAGAGAATTCAAATTGACCAAAACTCACAATGCATCATGCGAAGTTGCCTCGATGAAATAATTCCAAAATCAGGGCACTTAGGGCTTTTCTTTTTTTCACAATACAACACAATTGTCACTTAAAACAGTTGATCACCGTAGGATCTTTTGAGAACGGTAAGGCAATACCGCAACCGCTCGGTACTTCTTACTTCGAAAAAACTCGGCGTAAGACTCATTTGATTTTTGTTTTAATTTTACTCGTTACTTCGGTCCCCTACTCAACCCTTATTGATTGTAAATTTGGTCAACCCCGAGGTTAAGTAAGTTGGTGAATTTCCTGTTGGTGTTGCCCTGTGCTTCCTTTCTCGTGCCCCAGACGGATTTTTATTCGGTATTGTTTTTAACTTTTGGAGGGTGCATTTTAATGCATTTTAGTTATCTACCATTCAATTTCCCTGGCCTGGATGTGCCCCAGACGTTTGACTTTGCGTACTTATTTTGTTGGGCTTTGTTTTAATTTCCCGTGATTTTTAGTAATCTCGCACGTGTTCATAAATGTTACATTGCCTGTCTGTTCCTTTTCCGTTGGTACCCCGGGAGGGTCGTGACCCGCGTTAATTAAGGAGGGCCAATTTGGCCCGTCACATACTCAACAGTGGTGAGACTTTGGACGCAGCTACAGAAAACAGTGATCAAGCGAAATTGCTGGCCAGCAAATGGTTTTCTTCGAATCAACTGGGCTTGAATACAACAAAAACAGTTGATATGTTGTTTACATTAAAAAACTGCAGTAATATTGATCCCTTTGTTGGCAAATTATACCATCTTTTAATAAATCACGTCTGGTTTGCGTCTAAATAAAAAAGACCGATTATTTCACCAACCAAGTAAAAATTTATAATTCTGATACCAGCATTCGATAGGCTAGCAGGTAAGGATTCATTTTGTCTAAAAACTTTGAAGGTAAATTAACAGTTAGTGCCCAAAAACTCACAAAACTGCTACGACTTTATTTATTAACAAAAAAATTTTATAAAAATCGAGAATCGAGAATGGTCCTTATCAATGTACAGGCTGGTGTGTAAAATTTCAGAATTTTTATTTCATTAGAAGTGGCGATTTTCTTGGGTGCGCGATAAGGTTGCCCACCCAGTACAGTGAAGCCTCCCTTAAAAGACACCTCATAACAACGGATATTTTTGTAGGAATGTAAAAAAACATTGGAAAATAATGTAACTCTGCAACGGACACTCTGTATAGCGGACGCGAACGAAAAATCCCCAATTACCATAATATTATACTATAAATTTACCTCTTACAAAACGAACAGTGGTTTCATGGACCATGTAGAAATAGATCAAAAACTCTATAACGAAAGTACAGTATTAAATATTAATGAGTGTATGCAAAAATTTTTAGAAAATCGTGATGAAAATATTGACGAAGCCGATAATATTGTAGCAACGTTTTCTTTGTACACCATTAAATTTTTTAGAGGAACCGATCGGTATCGTAAATATTTTCAGGTCGCCCTTGTCATCTTATTGTGAGGGTTGCTTATCTTAAACACCATTATCTGTTGTAAAACTTTATGAGGTACAAAGAAAACGTTGCTACAATAAACACACGCTGTCTGTGAATATTTTGAACCTGTTCAAAAAATAGCTGAAATATTCCGTCATGTAAAAAATTATTGTAAGATACCCGGCTCCACAAAACAACAAAAAATGAAGATTTTAAGTCAAACATTCTGTTTCTTTTCTTTTTATTATGATTTTAATTTTATTTTAAAGAGATTACGATATACCTAATAATAATAAAAAATAGGAAAATCACAACAATTTGTTCGTTGAAAAAAATTACTTTTCTTATATCAAGACTGCCCACGTCGTTTAGTCGACATCTCTCCACAACGGACAAAAAACATAAAATAAGTGTACCTCTTAGAATTAAGTACTAGTTAAAACCCAAGGTAATTAATTAATTAATTAATTAATTACAAAAGTAATTTTTTTAAAAAACATTTCACACTGAAATATTATTAACATTGAAATTAAAAAAAATACAAATAAAAATACAATTTATATTTACATCTACAAATATTAAAATAAAAGCTCTCATTTTTTATTTTTCTTTAATTAAGAATTATTTAAAATAATCAGTATAAAACAAAAATGTGAAAAAAAGTCAATTCGAAGACATTCTCCATCAAACTATATTAGTAAAACTTTTACGATTTTGACATTTTAAGTTTTTAAGTAGTTTGTCACGTTCTTTAATTAAAACGTTAAAATACGATGTATTACTTATGCCAAAACATGAATTTATACATATTTTCAACTTGGGATAATTTACTAAATGCACTAAATTTTATAGTCACCCGGTATATAATAGTTGCTTTTTATACAAATAACAAATAAGTAATTACATAAAAAAGAATGAAAAGGTTGTTTTGTAGAAAAAATTCGTTGAAAAATGTCGCGAGTTCCAAAAATAATAATTAATTATATAAAACTCGAATATACGTAAATTTGAGAATTGGAACTATTTTTTATTTAGTTTATCATTTAAGTAGTAGGTATCGTTTCTTTTAGAATGATACTGCATGGAAATAATAAAATTTCTATTAATGAACTTTTTAATTCAAGGTATTTCATATAATTTTACGAGGCCTGCGCCTGTAAAATACCACCAACAATACACATTCCGACACAAACTCGATTATAAACTTAAAAAAATTGAATAGTCTTCTCTAGTTTGTTCACCCCTTTCAAAAAATTACAACGTTTTTAGTTAGCTTATTAGCCGTCTCTTGACAGAACACATGATAATATTTGATAATATTGTAAAAAGCAGAAATTTATGACTATTAATATTAAAGAAACACTCTGACAACTACTGTCATGGGTTTCCAAAAATTAAATAAGTACCTATTAGCTGTTTCAAAACTATAAAAACGTAAACGTCACCGAATTATTTTTTTAAATAAGATTGTTAATTGTTCATTGAGAGTATAACTACATAAGCTACTATTTTATTAGAGTGCATGAATAATTTATAACAGCTAATTTTGAAAGAAAATGCGACGTTGGTGTTTTTATAGTTTTGAAACAGCTAATAAATGTGTTTTTTTTATCTAGTATTTTGTGACTTTTGTATATTTGCGTACATTAGGCGCAGACCTCACAAAGTTATGTGAAACACTCTGTATTTTTTATTAATCAATACAAGAGTTATAATAAAAAAAGAAATTATAGAAAAAAATTATACTCAGTATAGAAATTGTCGTTAACTATCAAATATTTTTTCTCAGTGTATGTGAATTTTTTCATATCATTTAAAGTTTTCGATATACACACGTACAGCAAAAATACTTAAAATTTATTTAAAACTTGTAACAATCGTTTCAAAAACGTCTTGATGTGGAAAGGGTTTTACAACAAATCTTAGTAATAACCTAATAACTAATAATAAAAGTAAAGCAAGGTAAGTAAACATTTTGTCGTCTGAATTTCATAAATAAAGAGTTTTTTCTTTATAATGGAATCGTCCCTTCTGTTGATTAGAGACTAAAAACAAACAAGTTGTTTTTTATTCGTAAATCGTAACAAACTTACATAATTAGATTGGGTTTATTTTATATAAGCATTGCCTAATTGTTATCTTCAATTAATAATAAATGTAACAAAACAATTAGGTAATTAAAGACATACAACTGTATTAGCATTGGTAAATATGCAAAAGTATTTTTTCCGAAATTTTCGTGTTTTTTCCAAGAATTTTTATTTATGACAATAAAAGTTAATTATTTAAAAATATTAATATTAATAAATCGAAATTGTATTATTTCTAGTGCCATTTCAAAACAAACGATGTTCTTTTAAGCAATACCTACATTACAAAAATAAATAACCACTGAATAAAATAAGAGATCACGAGACACACACAATTTTTTAAAACTTAATAGAGCTTATTCCAAATCTGGTGGCGAAACAAATGACATTTTGGCATTAAACATATGTTTACTATTGAAAAAAAAATTGACCATTGGCGTCGTAATAAAATGTCTTCCAAATCCACTGTTTGTCTTTTAAAAATTAATAAGATACATAAGATGAAGAATAATGAACAAGTTATTAACAATAACAGTAATATTTCTAAGAGCATGTAAGAGTTTCAAACTTAGCGCCATGCCAGTTGACAACTGACAAGAAACCTCGCTCGAAATAAAAGTCCCTAAAAAACACATTTTCCTCTGCCTCGTCGTAAAATACAAAATAACCAACAAAAGTGCATTTCCAACAATTTTCATTATCATGGTGTAAAGCCCATCAAATTAACATTCAAAGGTAATTATTTCTAATACAGGTTCAAAGTTCCCTCAAACGCCATTGTCATCTTAGATAAGTGCAAAATGGCGTAGATGTAGTTGTAGGAAGAGTGGTGTGTGAATGTTATAGTTTTTTAATTATCTTTTGTACGTAGTTAATTTAATTCTACGTAACATGAAAGTAGAAATATTGGCTAGTTTGTCGATTTTGTTTTCAATTGCGGCCGTTTGCTTTCTAGCTTTCATAGGTAAAAGTTCACACACATGTAAGGGCTAATCAGCAGTGTTTTTTAATCGATTTTTTGTCATTTTAGGGTGGTACATTGTCTGGACTTTTGTGCTGAGCCAATTCCGGTTCATTCGCGAACTCTTCAAAAGCGGCAGCGAAAACTCAAGCGTAACAGAACTCAAAACTGCAAGAAGTAAAACAAGGCGAATCCGCAGAGAATAAGATGAACATCCGCTGTGCAAAACCCGAAGACCTCATGAACATGCAGCACTGCAATCTGCTCTGCTTGCCTGAAAACTACCAAATGAAGTATTATTTCTACCATGGGCTCAGTTGGCCCCAGCTCAGTTATGTGGCAGAGGACGAGAAGGGCAACATAGTGGGCTATGTCCTAGCGAAGATGGAAGAGGACAATGAGGACCTAAAGCATGGTCATATTACGTCCCTTGCGGTTAAAAGGTCGCACCGAAGGTTGGGTTTAGCGCAGAAACTTATGGATCAGGCGTCGGAAGCAATGGTTGAGTGCTTTGATGCCAAATATGTGTCTCTTCACGTCAGGAAGAGTAATCGCGCCGCTTTAAATCTCTACAAGAATTCGCTCAAGTTCGAGACTGTCGAAATTGAACCTAAATATTACGCAGATGGCGAAGATGCCTACTCGATGAGGAGGGATTTGTCGGAATTTGCGAAAAAAATGAAGACGAGAACTGACGAAAAAAATGAAGAGTGATTTTTTTGCTTTTGTATGGTTTTATTATGTTTGTGATGCAACGTTGAATAAATCAGTTGCCAATTTTTGTCTGTTTTATTGTTTGATAACCAAAATTGTTAATTTTCCAATTTACAATTATTACTGGTAGGCAACCAGTCATACATTGTAACGTGTTCACCAAATATCGTGGGTTTAGATGTTTTTGAGATATGTACGAAATACGAATTTGTAATTTTTTAATACAATGAGTGGTATGATTAAAAAAAGCATTTGCTTTTACTTGAAGTAGAGACATTTACTGTAGTATAAATTTTTACATAGAGTAAAAATTTCGGTGCGGAGTAAATGCTACGGCTTTTCTAATGTCAACTGATTGAAATTTATTATTTGTAAAGTGAAAATAGTGTTAAGAATGGTGTTTGTAGCCTTGTGAGGATTCGTTCGCTCTAATGATATAGTACTTAAGTTTATGGGAAGTGTCTAGGGCAAAAAACGCAGGGAAAGACACACCAGGTCATGAAGTACCAAGAAGGACGGTATTCTGGAGGACGACAGACAGAAACAGAGTGACCGGAAATATGCTCCCAGGAAATAAGCGCACAGAAAAAGCGCATAAGAAATAAAGCTCATAAGGAAAAAAACGCATGAGGAATGAAGCGCACAAGGAATAAAGCCTACAAAGAAAAAATTACATAAGGAATAAAGCGCACAAGGAAAAAAGCACACAAAGAAAAAAGCGCACAAAAAAATCACACGGAAAAGTATACACATTAAAAATGCTATCACCGAATGAACGGTTCAGTTATACTAAAACATCTTATTTTAAAATGCGTGATAATAAAATTCAAGGTTCTAAGCAGCTTTAATTTTTTGTCGTGATTTATTTTCTTTATTTATAACGTACTTGTACCATAATTAATAATAGAGGATACGAATTAGGGTCGTCCTTCACCCATCTGCTTACGGAATGAAACTTATTTTTTATCAAATACAGATTGATCCAAAAAAAAACTGAGTCTGTTGGCAACAGATCTGAAAATATTTTTGTTCATAATTTGCCACACTGCAACCTGGTACAGTTTTTCTTGACAATAAATTATTTCACGAACAACCCCACAAGATTGTTGAATTGTGTTGCCAACAGATTTTATGGATTAGTTTGTATAATATGCAAAACAATGGGTTGCAAAAAATATTTTTATGACTATGATTTAGGGAGCTAAAGAGTCGAATTACAACCATTTTTTTCAGTGTTTTACAACTGTTTTAAGTAACACTTTTGAAACTTATTTATAGGCTATATATTCTTCTAGAAAGTCTTTTCAAGTGTGATCACTGATCAGTGCTTTCTTTAATATCAAATTTCTCTCACAAGAGAGATAAAGCTGTCAGATTTACTCGCTTGTGAGTAGAAAAACAGCTTTATCTCTCTTGTGAGAGAAATTTGATTTCTCTCACCGAAAACAGTGGTATAATGTACCTAAAAAACTGCACCTGTAAGATAAGGATACTTTTAGATTTATAGATTAATAATTAAACTACATAAAATTCTGAAACCACCCAAGTTTGCGTTACATGATTCTAAAAATTAGAGTTAAAATTTGACGGTTTTTATTTTCGGTATTTAAAATCTGAGTAAATAAAACAGCAAGGTAAGTGTTAGTTGTATTAAACATAGTCAAACATAAGTGTGTTAAAAAATAAAACATCTCAATTTTATAACAAAAAATAAATAAAACCTTTTAAATGTGAAACTATCAATAAAGTGAAAACACAACAATACAAACTTTAAATTCGAAGTAAAAACAAGTAAAGATAACTACTGCAGATTAGCCAGTCTTTTCAAATAAGCAAGTTTATCTTCTGTCGTATTATTGCACAGAGGTTCTCACCAAATCTTGTACAATTCTATACTTTCTCTTTTTGACTTCATTCATGCGCCCTGCTAGCGCATTTGCACGAGTCAATTTATGGCAGGCAAGATCCCTTTCGAGACCATCAAACAAAAACCAAACGCTAGGAAGACTACTGTGAAAGATGGAATTCAAATCATTATGGAACCCTTCACAACAATTTGTTGTTTTGGGTGTTCCGTGTAATGCAGCATCAAAATGGTTCCAAGTTTTGATAGGAAACTGAGGATCTCGTCCAGCGGCGCCTTCAATATAAGTTGAAAAAAATAAGTTAAAATTTAATTTTTGTCTTCATTTGGGAACAAGGCAGCTAAGAGGCCAAAATTTTTTCTTACATCCTGCATTGGAAATAAGGCTATAGTATTCTCTAGTTTGCTCAGCCCTTCAAAAAATTGTAAAGTTTTTATAATTATTATTATAATTATAACAACTACTATTTATTGATCTCCAGAAATTAAATAAGTAATTAAATGTGTATTTTTTATGTAGCGTTTTGTGACTTTTGTATCTTTGCTATTTTAGACTTTTTATACATTATAGTATGTACTTTTACCCAGTACACAGGGGCGCTTTTTTCTATGAGCTCTTTTTTTCTTGTTCGCTTTTTTCTTTGTGCGTTTTTTTCCGGTGCCCTTATTTCCTATGCGTATATTTTCTAGATTCCAGAAACAGCCCCCAGGGCTGACAGAATTAGGCAGTAAAAGGGTTCAAAAGAGTTCAAGAGTTAATTACCAAAGTGAATGAATCTTGATTTGAGCTTTTTGATTTTATTTAACTAATTTTAATTTAAAAGTTTTCTAACAATAGTTAACTAGTTATCATTTTGACCATAAGTGAGAGTAAAAGTAATGTTGGGAGGCAAATGCAAAGGATTGATCCTTTGTTAAAGAATATTAATTTTTTATTATTAATTTAGTATTAGTAGGTACAATCGGTAAGCCTTATTGCTCTGGGTCTCTGGGTGTGCACTATCCTTTTTGCAGATTCAGTTTTACACACTGGTTTAGAAGAAAATCACTTTCTTGAAACCCAGGATAAACGAGATTTTTTTTAAATATTTTCATTTTTATTACACTTTCTGATTCTATTTAATTTACTATAGATTATGGTGGGTCTGATCCATTTAACGTTCTCTGCATTAAAGCTATAAAAATTCTGCTTTAGTTTAATCATAATATTTTACGTATTTGTCTATGATTTATATTATAATTGGTAAAAATAGCAATTTTAAACAGTTTTTTGGACAAAATCACGAAATCGAAGTTACTTGTTGAGCAATGTTTCAGTAAATACTTCATGATGAAGCAAATACTACAGATAATTAGAAGTTTCCATAGTATTGTCCTCTATATAGCAAAGTACATAAAGCAAAGATTAAAGTATTTATTATACTTTTACTACTTACTTCAAGTATACTGTGAAGTAAATGCTACGTTAGGTGGTATTTACTTGAAGTAAAAACTACGACGTGGAGTATTTACTTGAAGTAAGAGCAAATACTTTTTTTAATCATACCACTCAATATTTTGAATTTTAAATTAATTATAAATTACATTAGCTATTTTATTTTTTGAAGCGCATGAATAATTTATAACAACTAATTTTGAGAGAAAATGCGACGTTGGCGTTTTTATAGTTTTGAAACAGCTAATAATTGGGTAAAAACCACAATCAAGTTGTAGGTCGTTTCTAAACTCTATTTATTAGATTTGTTTGTTCACTTTTAAATTATTTCTTTTTCGTTTTAACAGGCAGGCAAGTAACTGGCATTACAAGTTACGTAAAGCACTTGAATTATTTTTTAATACAGATTTTTTCAAAGCAACTTGATTTTTAATTATATTTGTTATTTTTTTCTTAGCAACCGTTTAATTGTTCTTCTTTTGTTTTGAGTGATGTCAAATTTAATTTATT
Source organism: Tribolium castaneum (assembly GCF_031307605.1). Taxonomy (NCBI): domain Eukaryota; kingdom Metazoa; phylum Arthropoda; class Insecta; order Coleoptera; family Tenebrionidae; genus Tribolium; species Tribolium castaneum. The sequence goes on along the minus strand of NC_087394.1, from coordinate 14,607,799 downwards.
GCCTAATTTGCGAGTTTATTAAATGTTAAGATTTGTCGTCCGTGCTAAATTAATTCATAAAATTTGATCTGAAGTGCCAAAAACTAAAACTGAAAATCTAACTCTGAAGAGCTACAACTCATGGAAAAAAGGCTCAAAAAATTTTTTGGACAGAATTTTTAACTCAGTTTGATCTCCTTTATCACTACCCAAGAGATGGTCCAAGACTTTTTTGAGTACTGTAACAAGTACTCCGTTAATATGTGTTAATGTTTTAAAGATATTAAATTGAAAAAAAAATTTTTTTGTCAAAAAACAACGATAAATTTACAAACCCCGAAAAAGCCGAATTTTCATTGAGAAAGTAAATAGTACCTGCTTTTAACTATATTTTTTATTATAGTATTTCCAGCCAATAATTATTTGAAAAACAAGTTACTAACACTCCGGACCAAATTTTAGTTCTTTCTTTAAAACATTTTATTTTTCGTTTTGATAAATCGCAAGGTTTAGGATTAAGCCTCTAATCAACTAGGAATATTTGCATTTACCTGAGAAAAATTCTTTGAAGAAAATCTTCGTCTTGTGAGTGTCTTCATATGGCCAAAAACAAATCCACTATCAACAAAAAATAATTAGTAGAACAGAAACTAAAAACGAATATTAACACTTTACAAACGTCGTTAAACGAAATTATTCCAAATTCTTTAGCACAACACGTTTTGAATTCGGATTTGACAGGATCACAAAACATGACAGGTGCAAAATTGGCGGGGGATTACTGTAGTGTTGGAATATTACCAACCTAACAGTACGCACTTAACACCCAGATTACAGTGATTTTAATGTTTCCAGGTTATTTAAAAAAGTCGAATCAATCGCTGGAAAATGGATAATTGTTTTTCCTAAAATTCATCCTTAACTTTTTTTAGTTAGTTTATTTGCATGGAATAGCACACTTGAATTAATTTTAGATTTTGGTTCCTTTTTGTCATACACATATTTCTGTGAATAAAGTCCTACAAAACGCACGAAAAAACATAAATGGTCCTAATTTTTTGTTTAATTTGTTTTGAAGAACTTGTGTCCAACTTAAAAAAAAACAAAGTTACATCACCCTGTAAACAACATATTGGGTTCACAAAAAGTAGTAGATGCTTATACTTATATTTTATTTTATTATTATTTTATAGTATATGTATTTAGTTTAGTAAATATTGATGTTATATTATTATTTGCAAAATTTCGTTAAAATGAAGTGAAAAAATTGCCGAATTTGGCCGAAATTTTACAGTCTAAGAGACATTCAATTATTTACACAAACAAAAAATACTTTTTTTCTTCAAAATTTTTGGCACTTCATTCAACCAGAAATCAAAAACGCAATTATTTTGCCAAAATACTTTATCACCGAATTGTGTCGAAGGTGAGTTATTTTGCTTTTTTGAGCGCTTAAGTGAGGCTTTATTAAAATGAAACAAAAAGTTGCTACACTATAAGCCAAAGTTTTCTATATTTTTTATAAAATTTTGGGAAAATTACCGAAAAAATCACTGAATTTGGTTAAAAATGATGTTATTTTTGCCTTTTCCGGGCACCTGAGCTAAAGTTTAATTTATATTTATATTTGGGACAGTGAATGTCAATTTTCGAAATTTTGTTTCATATACGTCCGCTGGAATGTGGAAAAAAACAAACTGGGATAGAAAGCAGTGGTGTTACACTTGAAATTTGGCGAAAAGTCAAATAAATGTGTCAAAAAATGTTTCCATTTTTCGTCGAAGAACTGCGTTTAGAAATGGTTTAGACTAGCAGTCGTCGTCAATTCACTGTTTTTCTTGATATGAACTCCAACTTTTAAAAGAGATTTTTTTGTAAGTACAAGAATTTTACGTCTAAACTCTTTATCATAAACATTTTTCCCTTAACTTTAAGAAAAAATAGAGAAATTCGATCTTTCCTGCCAAGTTTTACGTTTATTATTAGCAAGCATTTAGGAAAGTGGATTGTCTAAACAATGTTATTTACAAAATTTATGAGATTTTAGGAATTTGTCTATGCGTTTATAAAATACCTAGGTACTTGAACCCAAAATTGGGTTTAATTTTTAGGAAAGTTGAACCTGTCGCTCTTTGACCGCCATTAGCTTCTACGTGAACTTTAGATTCTGTTTCAAATTATAAAGTAATTGAAATTCACGATTTTGTTACGTTTTTCACACGAGAAGACCTTCAATATAATTTTTTTAGGAAATTTAAAAAGACGACGGAAAATATGATGGGTTTTTGATGACCAATTTTTGGGACGAGATCTTTAACTTAAAATTGTGACCGGAAGAAAGACATTTTTAGCATTAAAGTATGTTTTAGGTTATGTATTTAATTTTCAAATAAATATCGACAAATTTCAGAAAGGTGAACATTAATATTTGTAGATATTCAATTATTTTCTTGTTTTAAATAGTAATCCCAAAATTCCTACGATTTCTACGTTCCTGGTTAAATTTGACGTAAAATTATGTCATTTCATTCATTTGACAAAAATTATAACCTTGAAATTATTTTCGACATGAACCTCTGACATAAGTTGCTAACAAAAAATTTATCAAAAAAGGATAGAAATATATAGCTTATCCACATAATACAAAATTGGCTCGGTTTGACGTTCGGTGTCCCAACTCTCCCAATAAAAGAACTCTAGTAAGTACATACTTATATTATGTAAGTATTTATTCATAAGAATAAGCATCTGTTTATGAATATGGATGCAAGTCTTCGACCATATATCATATAGACTGGGCAAGGTGAGATTTGTTTTGAAGCCAACATGTGCAGGTGGGACAAGGGGAAATAAGGCTTGGTACGCGAATTTGACTCTTAGGTACCCCTTCTCTGATTGGTCCATTCAAAATATTTCCAAGTGTTTCGTTAATATTCGTCAAACTTCGTGCTTCACGATTGTGATTAAAGGGAAAAATTGTGAATTTTGGGCTTAAATTTACTTGTGAATGGGTAAAATCTGGTTCTTGCGTCGAAATATACAGGAGAAAGTATTCACAAGGGGTATTCATCGGTAATGTCATCCGTAAGTAAGAAAATACAGGTGTTAACCTAAATCTGGAAACACACCAGTGGCGTCGTAACGTATTCTGATTTTCCGCTTTGATACTGAATATTTTTGAATATTACAACTCTGACGACATGTCATAAGATAGAATTAGAAGTATTTTAACTAAGGCATTTTTTTTGAAACTCGAAAACTTAAATTATTTCTGAAACTTGTAATGTTTTTTCAATTGTTTGCCCCTTGACTACGAGCTGCCATTGAACAAGGAGTAAGCTTCCTCTTGCCCCTCACTCCTCGCACCCATACATGTTGGCTTCAAACAACCTGCCTACAAACTCGCTTTACGGCGAGTCTATATGATATATGGTCGAAGATGCAAGTAATTACTTTTAGGTTCAACTGATACTTATAAGTATTTGCTTATAAGTAGATACTAATTTTTATGAATATGACCCATTATATTAATATTACCTACCTGGACTTTCTCTAAATGTAACCAGGTGTGTGAGACAGTATAAGTATAATCAGTATAAAAAAGGCGCAAAAACGAGACCAAAATTCAATTTATTAAATCATAAGTTTTACAAAACCTTAATTTATTTATACAACTCTACAACTTAAAATCGATTATCTAAATATAATAATTCTCCTAAATTATATTTACAAAAAATAAGTTTATTTTTCAAACAACCTAATTTCCGTACCCATTACATGTTTCTATTCTATTCTAGACATTAACAAATAGTAGTAGAAAGATGTTCCAAATTTACTATGTAATACATTTTGAAACTATGTAAACATTCTATTATGATTTACAAATTGCTAAATAAAAATACGTGGAACAATTGACACCCAATGCGCAAAAATCCGGTGCGTGAGCTTATTTTAGTAACATTTTATCAAAGCAGTGTATGTACGAAGCGAGTTTACTAATTTAGTTTATTTATAATTAAATTTATCACAAACTTATAGGAACATGATTATACCATTCCGTTTTTCCGCCGTCTTTGTTCACACACGCTTCTCTTTTAATTTGCAAATCATAATAAGTGCGTAAAAGTGACTAGAATAGATTTATGAATTGAATGGGCATTAGTGCCAAGTTACATTTAGATTTTCGCACATATAAGACATGTAAAGCCAGCTCTATGTGGTTTTCTATTGGCGATCGCATACAACGAGTTTCAATAGTGAAAATAAAGAAAAGAGATTTTTTAGTTTTTAGTGGTGAAAAACTGGTACCCGCTGCTTATCAAATAATTTGGCAAACGAAAAACAAATATTTGAGTTATTTGTGGTCAAAGCTTTGGAAGTGTATAAATTTTCAACAATTGTTAATAACATTTTTATTTGATTTATGCGCCAGTACTTATTCTTCTAGGTACCCCAAATTTTCATACATTTTTTGAAAATTTTTAACCACAAATGGCTCGAATATTCCAAGTCCATTACCATTTAATTTACTACTACACACTCGTAAGATACCGAAATCTTTTATATTTTTGTTTAATTCTTCCTCTGATGAAATGCTCAAATTTTTGTTTCCAATCTTTAAAGATGTCTGATATTATGTCTGACATTTTTTTCTTCTCTTAAATCTTTTGTATTAGTAATTCAAATTAGTAATTATTTTCAATTTTGTCTCTTCTAAAAGTCACAAAATAATGTACTCGACTATGGATGGATTTCGATATTATTGATTTAGAGATTTATTAATACCAGAATTGACAGTTTATTGTCGAATAAAAATTATTTCTAATAATATTTTTTCTGTAGTTTTCGCGATTCTTAATAGTTTTGTAGAAACAATTCATTTTTTCTTTCATTCTTTTTACAGAACTGTTATTGTTCGTTATTATTTGTATTTGTAGAAACAACTCAATTTTTTCTTACAATTTTCTTAAAAAGCTGTTTTGTATTTTAGAAGCTACTAATTTTTTCTTTCAATTTCTTTGCAGAGCTTTTATTTGTCTAAAAATTTGAATAAAACTTATTACAAATTGTTACAAGTTTCTCAATGCTTGAGCGGGTTTTCACAATTTAATTTTTCATTATGTCATTTTTAATTTTTACAATATTTACGAAAAATGTGGTTCAGTCCTGAAACTTAATCTTGCTCTGGAAACGTCCTAAATTATTATTAAATGAGCAAGAATATTTGTCCTTGTTTTGGTTTCCTCTTGATACTTATACTTTTTTTTTGTTACAAAGTAACAACTTTATTTTCAGAAATCAGAAGATAATCATGTTTTTTCGTTGGGATACGTTTTCGTCAAGTCTAGTATTATTGTGGAAATAGATAGAAATGTTCCCTGTATTTGCGAGGTGATTCTTTTTTTTAATACGTTTTTAAAATGATTTTCTATTGAAAATTTTTAGGAGTAAAACATGTTTTTATTTGTATAACTCTTTTTTCTAAAATGGTTTTTTTGTTATACCTACTTTTGGTAAATAGTTTGGAGCGATGAATATTATTTCCTTTATTAGATTTTCTTAAATTCAGAATAAACAGTACGGTTTTCCACCATATTTAATTTCAAACAGAGCAGTCTCAAGAAAAAAAATTACATAGTTTTAGCAAAAAAAATGTTAACTCAACCACATAAAAAACGCTTTTCTCGTTTTCTGAATAGTTATTCTACATTTTGGAAAGACCTCTTAATTGTAGTACAGACTTTTTACGATTTGTTTTCGTAATATGATAAAGTGAAAAAATTTACATTTTTTATGGACTTAGTAAATGTTCAAAAATTAATTTTTAATGGCTTTATTTTTTTTCCAGGAAACAGTCAACTTTTGTAATGGTACACGTATAAGTTGGAAGTTTTTTTTATAATTTGTAACTGTTTCTGTTTCACAATAAAAAGCTTCCTTGCAATTGCAATTTTCTTGTGAGTTTTTGTGTCTTCTCAAAAATTACAATTGGTTCCGAAAGATGAATTTTTCGATATTTTTTAAAATTCTTGATTATGAAAAATGGTCACTTATTAGGTCGACAAATTTTTTTCTTTTTTTTTTTGAGAATCACATTTTTTTACATTCGGTTCACTTTTATAAAAACCATTGTGGTGCAAATAGCATTAACTTTTATGTGAATTATCATGTAACAGCTTGGTCATTTACACCGCAAAGTAAACCGAAAGTAGTTGATTGAAAGTTTCCTATAAGAATTACCAGTATTTTTGATATCAAAATATTTTTCCTGTATATTTGTTTTCACGAAAGTAGAACAATTTTTGTCGAAAGAAGTCATTAATTTAAAAATTCAGTTGTAAACTGCGCCCCATTGGTCAAATTTAAATTTATATCAGAAAAATGCGCAAATTCCGAAATTTTTTTTTCATTTTAAGTTACTATCAGGAAGGTTTCCAATGTCTCTTCCATTTATAACAATAATTTCTAAATATTTTTTGTGATTATTTTCGGAAATGTTTTTGTTAATGTTTTGAAGAGTGTTCTAAGGTTATTGTAAAAAAGTGTATAATAATTATTATTTTTTCCGTTTTTTATCATTTTATTGTTTTGTTTCTCTCAAACCGTCAACATTTTCAAGCTCCACTCCTGCAGTAGAATTAGAAACAAAATTTAATATTTCTAATAAAATCACTAAAAGAGATTGTTCGAGAAAGCTGCAAGAAAACAAAATTTTTACCTTTTGTCTTAGATTTTATTTTGAGGTTTGGAGAAATTGAAACTTTCAATAGTTTTAGATTTTTCATTCTCCTGTTTTTTGAAATATTTCGAAAAACTAGCTGATTTTATCGTTTTGCTCTAATATTATCTGAAACACTTGCAACTTATACAGGGTGAGTCTGAATCCCATCATACTCTGTAAACTGCAGTGCCTTTAATACGTGTAAAAATGAATAAAAACAAGTGAAATGACAAGTTAAGCAAAAACTCCAAATAAAAAATACTCTTTCTACTTACACTTATAAAAATTGTTCCTAAAGTTCATCTGCACTTCCGTACCACAGAATCATATCGGTCATTTCAGTATTTATTTGATTTTTCATGATAATGATCCAGTGACACACAAATCAAAGCCGAATTAACAACACACTAATTTCCACGAAGTACGGCGCACCGGCGATAACACAAGTTTTTGCGCGTTTTTTGCGGTGGACGCGCTAAGTTTTTAATTTCTCGATTCTTTTAAATGTAGTTACCAGTGACGTACTAATCTTTTGTGCTTAAATTTTACATCGGTTTATTGGCTTCATTTGGACACATCGGCCAAAATGGAATTTTCGTGATTGTGCGAAATAGTCTGACGACTCTCCAGTTTGCAGAATAGGATGGAATTTAGACTCACCCTGTATTTTTCGTAAGAACTGCCAACATTTCTTAAGCTCCACTCCTATGGTGAAATTATTAGAGCCAAATTTAGCAGTTCTTAATTTGGAAAGAGATATTTTTGCTATCTTGCGCAACTTCACAGAGCGAAATGTAAAATAATTGTCAATAGTTTTGACGCTTTTATCAATTTCCAAAAATTTTGAATGTTTTTCAATTTGTAGTTTTTTAAATTTGCACAGATTGTTTCAAAAATTTTGTCAAGAACTGTTAATATTTTTTTAAGCTCCACTCCTCTGGTGAATTTAGAAGTAAAAATGCTACAGTTGTTATTTAAAACCAGGTTTTTTTGAGTGTCTGAAAGCTGAACTTTTATTTTTAATCCATGATTTTGTAATTTACTGAGTTGATGTAATGAGGCATCAATTTCACAACGAGAAATTGAAACTTTCAATATTTTTAGACACTTTTATCAGTTTCCAAAAACTTTGTCTTGCAATTTATATTTTTTAAAATTTGCCCAGTTTGTTCAAAAATTTTCTAAAACCGCCAACATTTTTTAAGTTCCACTCCTCTGGTGAATTTAGAAGTAAAAATGCTACAGTTCTTAATTAAAATCAAGTATTTTTGAGTGTGTTACCAAAAAAGCAAAACTTTTAATTTATGATTTTGTAGTTTACATAGGTGATATAATGAGGCATCAACTTCACAAAAAGAAAATGAAACGCTACAATTTTTTAGACGCTTTTGCCAGTTTCTAAATTTTTTTAGGAAAGTAAGTTATTGTTAATAATAACAATAACAACAAAGTATAAACTTTGCAATTTATATTTTTTTAAATTTGCGTAGTTTGTTTCAAAAATTTTCTCAAGAACTACCAACATTTTCTCCTGGTAAATTTAGAAGCAAAAATGCTACAGACCTTAATTAAAATCAGATATTTTTAGTGTACTAACAAGAAAGAAGAACTTTAACTTTTAATCCATGACTTTCAGATTTACTTAATTGCTATGGGGATCAACTTCACTTGGAAAAATTGAAAATCTACCATATTTTTAGACGCTTTAACCAGTTTCCAAAATTTTTTCAAAGTATAAACCAATGTCTTGCCATTTATATTTTCTTTAAATTTTGCGCAGTTTGTTTCAAAAATTTTCTTAAGAACTGCCAACATTTTTTTTACGCTCCGCTCCCTGGCTGATGAATATAGAAGCAAAAATGTTACACTTTTTAAGGCAGCCCCCGAAAACTGTCAAAATGATGTGTTCATACTTTTATACAAATCTCAAAAAAAAAACTACAGAGCAGTACCAAACAAAAAGCAAAATGATTAGAAATCAATTCCCTACAAAACTACACATTTTTTATTTAGTATTGAATCCGTTTTTTTGGTCTGCTGATCTGAGACTTGGGTGCCAAACTCAAGACACTGCACAAATCGGGAAAAAAATACACCATTCATGCACAACATCATTGTAAATATGCTTGCAAAAATTGAACCAAATACTGGCAATAGCAAACAAACTTTAGAAAAATTTCTTTGAAAATGAGATTTTTTCAAAATTACCGCTTTCAAAATTTATTTGCCAGTTGGATGCGCCACAATTGTTTCCGGTTGAAAATTATTGTCGATTTTGAGATATGTATAAAAGTAAAAAAGTGTAAAAACACATATTTTTTTGACATACGTCCTTCAATTTCTAAGCTTACTTGATAGAAGGACTTTTTGATCGCTTTGTATTTTGCGAAGAAATATAATTTTTACATTATTGTGAATGGACAAATTTATTTCTTGTAAAGTGTGCATTATTTGCAAAATTTAAACTTGTGGTATATCGGCTGGTGTGCGAATTTTAAGACACTCTGTATAAAGTATTAGTATTGTTACGCAGCTCGATCTGTCTTCCACTAGACACTTTTATCAATCAGTTAGTAGCAATAAACTTTCTTTAAATTTATTTTCAAGAGTGGTCAGAAACTTATTTTCAAACTTTTTTAGAAAATCTATTTCATTTTTGTCGTTAGTTTATAAATCTAGAAATGGCCAATATTTAATTCTTTTGATTTCTGGATTAATTATCGTAAGAAAGAAAACTTGTAGTTTTAAGGAACTCTTTTTTGTTCAATTAGTATTTTGTGAAATGTACAAAAAGTTGCTTGGTGATATTTTTCTTTGTAACTTTTGATACACATTTTGATATTTTTCGTGTTTCGATATAAATTTTTCTCAATTTTTTCCCGTAAATTTAAAATTATTGCAATTTCGACTCCTTATAAGAAATCTTTCTTTCTTTTCATTTTGCTATTAAAATATGTCTAATTGGTTTTTTCAACCTCTTTTTTAACTTTCTCGATTTCTGTCAAAAAATTGGACGTAAGACATTTTTGCTAAACAGCTTTTCTAATTTTACTTTAATTTAATCCCATTTTTTTCTTTTGACCTTGTGCATTATACATGAGTGATTTCTTGGTTTAATTTATTACAGCGTGTTCCAGAATCGGGTCTCTTGGTAACTTAAGATTCAAGCATTATTCCTAAAGTGATTCCACGAGTGAATTTTATCGTAATAAAATTGGTCGGTTCACAAGCCTTTTGTTTTTTCTATTGGTAGAAAACTTAAAACTGTGTTGTTATAAAAACGATATTGTCAAGAGTTAGATTTTTCGTTAATTTGTAACGCTTCTGTGACATTGTTAAACTAATACAGTTTTTTATGGAAAGGCACAACTGATGCACGAATACTGGAACACACTGTGTACCGAAGGCAATTTTCTAGAATGAAAGCAGCGAGCACCTCCAGATTTCGATTATTTTCAAGAGCTGAAATTTAGAAAGAGATTTTTGTTATTTTTTGCGACAAGTTGACAAATATCTTGATGACCTATGATGGCAAGAATGGCAAACAGCTCTCAAAAATTACAACAAAAACCACCAAACTGCTCACAACTAAGTCAGGAAAGTTTTATTTGGCTAATGTTTTTTTCAGTTTATTTTAAGAGAAGTCTGTAAATTGTTCCCTAAACCACCAGTGTATTGCTGCATTTTTGAAAGTTCCCCGCTTAGTTTCGAGCAGTCTGATGCAAAAATGACGAAATGATGATTTCAGGAAGGAGTTTGCAACTTGATTTTTTTGGTTCAGTTTTGTATTTGCAGATTTAGGAAAACTTATTTAACCTTGAATTAGTGTTTTAGAATCAACCAGGTTGCAAGCCCACTTCATATTTTTTTTTGGATTTTTTTCTAAATATTTTATTTTTTCATCGCACCTTTTCAAAACTTTGAAAAAGGCTAACTGGCCCTGTTTCTTAGTTAGCACATGAGTGTAAAGATTGCACAAATATCGCTAGAATCTAGCTAAAACGTGTTTGGTACAAAACTGGATTTGCTGTAAAAAACCTAACAACATCTAAATGTAGCTTTTGAGAAATTTTAACAGACTTGTAGTTTCATTCGAAGCAATAACAACCAAGTATCAATAGATATTATTTAAGTGTATTGCAGAATGAATTCAAGTTTTTTCTACATTTTCGAGTAAACAAATTCTGTATGTTTCCTGTAATTCGAGAAAAACAATAAACGCTGTTAAATTCACTCTGCGTTACCAACAACTCAACCAGAATATAAACTAACAGTTAGTAAAATAATTTAACTGCTTCTAACGAAACCACCAATCCATATTTTCGCCAATATTTACAAGACAAATTATGCCTAAATATCAACATATTTTACAAAAACTATACTACAATAATTTCTTGAATACTGATTGAATTAAACTGTTTCTCTGTTAATTTGGTTAAATAATACAGAATAGTTTTGTTTTAGTGGTCCTCTCTCACTACACAATTTTTTTTTATCTAATTTTGGGTTTCTACACTTTTTGAAAATCATTGCCAACCACTAAAATTAGTACATCAAAAAGTAAATGAAAAAAATTAAATTTACACACAAAGAATAAGCGAAATAAAATTGAAAATTGACACACACTATCCAAGGGCATGACAGACTAGTTGATTTTTTACTTTTGGTGATTGTCAAATTTAAGTTTTAATTTCCAATTTCTGTTTCATTTTAGAAAATGCCGAGCAAAACCCGTATCTGTCACAATTTTGCGGGTGAATTGTTGTACAGTGCGTTCAAAAAGTCTTTAGATCAACTCTTGCTGTGAAAATTCTGTCAATCTAAATTCCTCAGCAAGAGTTGATGTAAAGACTTTTTTTCACATCAACTCTTGCCGAGGAATTTAGATTGACAGAATTTTCTCAGCAAGAGTTGATCTAAAGACTATTTGAACGCACCGTATAATTGGTTGAAGCCGGATTGTGAAATGACCAAAACCTAGTAAAAAATTTAAACCGGGCTTCCAATATAACACTATACCACAGTGAACAATAGGCAGTGAATAGTAAGTGCGTTAAATTTTGTGCGTTATTTAGGCACATTAAACTGTACGATGCAAAGGTAATTTTCAGTAAACCTGGCTAAGGTACAATGTTATCTAGAAACCAATTCAGTGTCCTCCTGTATGCAATGCGTGAAAATAAGAAGAAAAATCCCCAGAAAAGAACCGTTACGAACTGAATAAAATTTCGACGAGTAAAAAAATCAAAGGCACTGCATTTGTGCGTCTTTGCATTTTTATTACCTTGATTTCGTAAACTTCCACTTAAAACCAAGTTTGTGCTATAAATTGTGCGCTTGATTTTGATTTATTCCAGAAGCTCCAGAATTTGTGCGTGTTACTTTGACATACGTACGTTAATTTTCCATTCTTTGAGAGATTAGAGTTAAATAAAGCGTAATTGTGGCTTGATTTGGAATTTACATTAATCCGATATGCAACAGCTTCCCAAATTAGCGGTAAATATATACTCTAAAAGGCAAGTCCTATAAAAATAGTGTATAATTTTTGTGTGCGAAATTGTGCGTTAAATTATCCAATTTTAGAATATGGTATCGTGTTCGAACTAAACTAACTCAACAGTACAGAGTGCTGAAAAATGATTGGTAAATGTGCAACGTTGCCAATTTTTCGTGTCCAGACATTTTATTTAAACCGTTTTTTCACCACCCTGTATACAAAAAATTGTGTGAGGCCCAAAAATGTAGCGTGCCGCTTTAGTCTCTCTTGTAAAGTGATTTGAAATAATGCGGCAAACAACACCTAACCGAAAAATGCCATTATGAAGGATTTGAAAAGGAAAAGACGCACCTTTTCACGTAAAAATCTGGCCTCAAAGAAACGAACGAATCAAATGAATTATTCTCTACTTACAGACGAATTTGTGCATTGAACTTCAATTTTGTGCTTTTAGAATATAGTACTTCGAATCTCCGTTATATTTACTGGACAAGTTTTTTTCAGTTCCGTTGTTCGAGAAAGATTTTTTATTGCTTATTGTCTCCAATAATCCAGTAAACACGAAACTAACAATGTTTGCAGGTACTCAAGTGTTTGTAGTCAGTAACAACATGAAAATCAACGGGAAAGTCGTACTGGCCCGAAAAATCAACAATAATTTAATGTTCAACTACTTCAACCGTGGTTTGTTATTTCAATCAGCATTTTTTCGGATCAATGTGGAAAAAAGATAAAGCACAGATACAGATTTTGCCCCCAAATGCTAAATTGAGGTTATGGTGGAGTTTCGAAATGGAACATATTATCCGTTCACGATTGTTTTAAATTCTCAGCAGGCGTAGACATATTTTTGTTACGTTGGCCTCAGGTCCTGACCGGTACTGTCTTTTTGACGTTGTCTTGTCAAAAATTCGCTGTGTTGTCAGTTCTACTGCTTATTAATTTAAAATGTCGAAAATAATTTCTGTTGATAAAAAAGTGTGTATCAAAAGATGCTTTGAAGGATGCAAGAAAGACAGACCCAACTGTTTTAACTAATGATAATGAGTAGAATATCAATAAAAACGTATTCAATTATTTATTTAAAAAACGAAGCAAACTGACAACAGTCCTTGGTTGTCATCAATTATAACCCAAAATAAATTTCTTAGACAACTCACAATACTGCCGAATAAAATGTCAGATTTTCATAGATAGTCCGAATTTAAAACAATCGTGAACTTGCAAAAAAAATAAATTTACATTCGGTTCACTTTCATAAAAACCATTGTGGTGGAAATTGGGTACTCTTGCCAATAACTTTTGAGTTGTCATGGCAACAGGTTAGTCAATTCCACCACAATGGTTTTAATGAAAGTGAACCAAAAGTATTAGCTGTTTCAAAACTATAAAAATGCCAACATCGCATTTTCTCTCAAAATTAGCTGTTATAACGTATAAATTATTCACACACTTCAAGGATATAATAGCCGATGAGAGATCTGATCATTAATAACTATTTTATAATTTTATCAATCTTATTTAAGAAAATAATTTGGTAAAATGCGACGTTTTGAAACAGCTAATACAGACCGATCCAGAAATACTGAGTCTGTTGGCAACACTGGACTTAATTTTTTACGGATACCAATGGAGTACGCTTCCAGTTAACAACAATTTAACATTCTTGTGGGGTTGTACGTCAAATAATTGTCAAGAAAAATTGAATTTGGTTGCAATGTTGCAAATTACGAGCGCAAATACTTTCAAATGTGTTGCCAACAGACTCAGTATTTTTGGATCAGTCTGTAGTTCATTTTTTCGCCGCAATTAAAATTTTGCATTGTGTGCCAGGTTATTTTTTCCGCAATTTGAAACAGATTATAGTGTTTTAGGGACGGACTAGAATGCAATTTTGTATCCAAATTCGGGTTATTTGTTGTTTTTAAGGTAAAAAGTGGGAACAGTGGGTCGTAATAAAATAAAGAAACTAAAAGGAATTGGAATATATTTGTACAACTAAAAATACAAAACAAAAAATACAAGGAAGGTGTTATTGTCGAGTCCTTGTGTTTTTTGGCTCTGCCATGAGCTCGAATAGTGAATACTGTCAATTTCGTGAAACTATAAATAAAATTTCAAAAGAATGTACACCTAAATCAGTCAAAAAAAATTACATTGGATTTGCAGCTTGCACTAGACATACTTTAAGGTCCCGTGCAGAGTAGGAAATATCGACGATGGAGTCGACCATCTCCTGCACAGCCGTGACATTGGGGAACTGTAAAGCTGCTTGTTTGGTCTTATTTACACTAGTGGCTAAAGCATCGGACAGCGCGTTGGCACAATTGAGCGCCCTTTCCTTGATCTCCTTACAGGAGACATTTCTATGGACCGTATCACCAATGTGAACCAACTTGTGAGCACTCAAAACGACGAATTTTCCGTGCGCGAGAAACACTTTCGGGGGCTGATTGTGTTCAACAGTCTGCAAGAACGCGTCAATGGCTTGTGTCAAATTTCTGTGGTGTGTTACTAATTGAGCTGCAAAGAAACTAAGGAGTTGTTTATCGTCCGAATCCAAGCCGGTTTTGTGGTCACTGTCGAAGGCGACATCGTCGGCGTGCTTAACTAAACTATCGTAAGTCTTTTTGAATTTTTCGGGGAGGGCTTCGCGGATCTCCGCGTGTTGCTTGGCGACGGCCTCCTTGGAGTCCAGACTGACGTAGTCGTAGTCCTCCAGCCACTCGTTGTTGTTGTTCGGTTGGGGTTCGCGTTTGAAGAGGAGCAAGCCGTTGCCTTGGATGAACGAAGCTATCTGTCGGATGTCTTCAGTGAGGGCGCGCGAGCAGGCGACTAACTGTTCGAGTTCGTCGGGTTTTCGGTTTTTTTCATCGTCGTCGGAACGCGCTAACAAATCGAGAGTCCACCGCTGGTCGTTTAATTTTTCGGTTGCTTCGCACACTAAAGAGTCGGATTTTTTCAACGCGACGACTAACGGCGTTAATTTACTTGCTAAGTTTTTATCGGTGGCTCTGGTGGCATTGCCTAGGGTGCCTTCGCCAAACTCCGCCAGGTCGTGCAGCGACGTCCTCAGTCTAATAAGAGTAAAATTAAGTTTATTAGTACGTAGAAAAGCGAGTAGAAAACGTAAGTTGTCATATAATGTGCCGCCAACAGCTCGTAAACTTTTTTTAAAAAAATAAATATTTTAGTCAGCAACAATTTGGTATCAGAGAAGGCTTCACAACAGACGCAATATTGTCATTAACTAATGATTGTTAACTAAACGCACCCAAAATGCATTCGTAAAAAAACAAATGAAGGTTTATTCACGGACTTTAGTTCTATATACCCATGTTCCACCTTAGTTTTCTGCTTCTATGGAGTACGGAGTAAGGGGAACTTGTCTAAAACTATTTATTAGCTGTTTCAAAACTAAGTAAACGTCAATGTCGCATTTTACCAAATTATTTCTTTAACAAGGTTGTTAAAAATGTAAAATACTTATTAGTTATTAGATCTATCATTGAAACTGCAAATTACATTAGTTATTAATCTTTTGAAGTGCATAATTTATACAACTAATTCTAAGAAAAAATGCGACGTTGGCGTTTACATAGTTATGAAACAGCTAATAGATCCTATTTGGAAAAACGACAACAATACGTGAAAATCAACACATCAGTAAATAACAGGATCCAGTATGGAACCCTAAGGTATTAGATATATCGGGTGTGTCAAAAAGGTCGGATAAACTTTTAAGCATAGCTGGAGAGTAGTTCAGAGATCACAAATTTGAAGGATTTTTTTGTGCAGACATCGTGTAGCCAGTAATTCTTTAAAAAGTAATGACCAAAGCGGCAACATTGTGCTATGTTACCTCAATTCGGAAGTAAAATTACCGTTGGGGGCGCCACTAAGCTAGGCCGAAAACAGTAACCATAACTGGCGGGAAAATGTTTATTCGGATATTTTGAGCGTTGTACGAATTTTGAGGCTTCACAATTATTACATTGTTTATGCGGAATGATTATTGTATCTTTGGTGGAAGAAACAAATGTTGACAAATTACAGATGACGAGGAAAACACGAATAACGATGACTTTTTGGTTCACTTTCTTTATTGGAAAATTATTACAAAGACATTGAAAAGCCTACCTTTTGGCATAATTTACGTTTAAATGTATCAGCAGTTGTTAATCTTTATTGTAGTTTTGTAGATTTACCGCAGCATTTCATGATTTTTTCAGTGGAAAATTCTAACCTAAAATTCATAACACTTCACTAATTTATTGGTTTCTTGAGCCAAACTTTGTGTTCGCTGTGATCCATTACTTATAATCTTTAATTAGACAACTGTTTGATAACACTTTGTAATCAAAATTTAAATATTTTTCACTTTTTATCCACTTTCAAGTTCCAACAATAAACACTTTATACCACGAAAAACTACAGAACCAAAGTCAACGCTAGTATTTACCACCACATAATTTTAAAGTAATTCTTTCTATTGTAAGTAATTAACACTATACACGCAAAATTGTTGAACAATTCATTAAATGTCAGTTAAATGTGGCATTACGAAAATTTCTTTACTGTTTTTGACATAGTTCAAAAGTCATCACCAGAGGGCGTCTAGTTAATTTTATTTCCGAATAGCGATAGTCGGAATTAGCATCAGGTACAAATGTTTCCTCGGGGACCGGAATATTTTTACAACAATTAGGGAAAACTAATTTAGGAACAAAGCAATTTAATAAACAGTAAAATTAAAAACAAATCATATATTTTATAATAAATGTTGAAATGTTCTGCCATTTGCTAATAAGCAGGCTTCAGCACGTCTTTGAACAGAATTTGTGGTACGTTATAACATGTCCAGAGTAACTGAGTTAAAGGCTATAAAAACTCTTTCTTGCAAAGTGGCTAGATTTTCCGGCACTGGTGGAGTAAATACAATGTCTCTGATATGGCCGCATAAAAAATCAATAGGATTTAAGTCTGGAGACCTAGCCGGCCAAGGAGTAGCACTGCCGCGGCCTAACCACCTATTTTCGTAATTTTCGTTAAGCCACCTTCGAACTGGTAATAAGCGTAATGAGGACCAGCACCGTCCATTTGTAGCCACATCTCTTTTTTGACTGCCAGAGGCACATCATCTAAATCATATTTCAAAAAATTTAAAAACTGATCACCTCCTAGCCGATCTGGCAAAATATGAGGACCTATTAATTGGTTTCCTACTTTTCCAGCCCATACATTCAACAAAAAATCTGTGCTGACGTCCCGTTTCAAAATTCAAAAATGGATTATTTATTGCGTAATAATGGTGATTGTGCCTATTAAAGATTCCGTTGTTGGTAAATAAAGATTCGTCTGTCCATAAAATTTTTCTTAAAAAGTCCACATCTTGATCAAGTATCCATTGAGCAAAAGCCATCCCCCGTTCGTAATCTGCTGGCAATTCGGAAATAAAATTAACTAGACGCCCTCTGGTGATGACTTTTGAACTATGTCGAAAACAGTAAAGAAATTTTCGTAATGCCACGTTTAACTGACATTTAATGAATTGTTCAACAATTTTGCGTGTATAGTGTTAATTACTTACAATAGAAAGAATTACTTTAAAAGTACGTGGTGGTAAATACTAGCGTTGACTTTGGTTCTGTAGTTTTTCGTGGTATAAAGTATTTATTGTTGGAACTTGAAAGTGGATAAAAAGTGAAAAATATTTAAATTTTGATTACAAAGTGTTATCAAACAGTTGTCTAATTAAAGATTATAAGTAATGGATCACAGCGAACACAAAGTTTGGCCCAAGAAACCTATAAATTAGTGAAGTGTTATGAATTTTAGGTTAGAATTTTCCACTGAAAAAATCATGAAATGCTGCGGTAAATCTACAAAACTACAATAAAGATTAACAACTGCTGATATATTTAAACGTAAATTATGCCAAAAGGTAGGCTTTTCAATGTCTTTGTAATAATTTTCCAATAAAGAAAGTGAACCAAACAGTCATTCGTTATTCGTGTTTTTTCTCGTCATCTCTAATTTGTCAACATTCGTTTCTTGCACCAAAGATGCAATAATCATTCCGCATAGGCAATGTAATAATTGTGAAGCCCCAAAATTCGTACAACGCTCAAAATATCCGAATAAACATTTTCCCGCCATTTATGGTTACTGTTTTCGACCTAGCTCAGTGGCGCCCCCAACGGTAATTTTACTTCCGAATAAAGACTGGACTTTTATATAATGATATGGATGTAGCATTTCATCTCGCGTCACCCTATTAACTATTTTAAACGGAATGTTTAACAGTCTACCAACTTGACGACAACTGATGCTTGGATTTTCGGCAACTACATCAATAATTGCTTCCTATGTCTCAATAGTTCTTCTTACGCGAGGCCTTCCAGGATGTATTCCTTTATCTTCCGGAATCGGAGTGCGATTTTCTCAAAGTCTCTGATCGAGTCGTCGAAAAACATTAATGCTCGGTTGTCTTCGCTGGAGATATCGGATGCCATATTGTCACACTAAAGGATCTAAAGCATTTCCTTCACTTGCACCATAAACCAAGTACATGTCGCAGTATTCACTAACCGAAAACATTATTGTTTCACAATAAATGATTTAAAATCATCAAAAAGTTTGACACATTTGTTTGACACTTTGCCAAAAATTACCTTCAAAGTTGTTTCCACAGAAATATTACAATGTTGTCATATGCTACTGCACATTTGAAGCACTTTTGTTCACTAACTTTAATTTGATTGAAACCAAACTATTCCTTTAGATAGAACACAAATTTTCAATAAAATGCTTCTGTGACAATGAAAACCATATAACTAAGTTTCAAGTTGTTTTTCTGTAACTGTTAAAAAGGCCATATTTACCATTATATTTACTCAATTATATTGACATTGTATTTACTCCACCAGTGTCGGAAAATCTAACCACTTTGCAAGAAAGAGTTTTTGTAACCTTTAACTCAGTTACTCCGGACATACCACAAATTCTGTTCAAAGACGTGCCGAAGCCTGCTTATTGGCAAATGGCAGAACATTTCAACATTTATTATTAAATACATTGTTTGTTTTTAATTCTACTGTTTATTAAAATGCTTTGTTCCTAAATTAGTTTTCCCTAATTCTAGTAAAAATATCTATCTATTCCGGTTCCCAAGGAAACATTTGTACCTGATGCTAATTTCGACTATCGCTATTGAGGTAACACAGCACAATGTTGCTGCTTTGGTCATTACTTTTTAAAGAATTACTGGCTGCACGATGTCTGCACAAAAAAATCCTTCAAATTTGTGATCTCTGAACTACTCTCCAGCTATGCATAAAAGTTTATCCGACCTTTTTGACACACCCGATATAATACGCGTTGATTAAGCGGGCATAATGATTACGTACGCCCGCTAATTCGTACGAATGCTGACAAAAATAAATCAAATTATTTTTATATTCCAAATGAAAATAACACGTTATATTGTCTTTAACTGTTGCCTTCGAATATAAGCATCTTCATTATGCCCTTGGTACATAATATACTGTTTTCGAGTTAATTCTATAACGATAAACTCTCAAAAATTCATTTCTTAATTAAGAAAGTGCGAAAACAAAAGCTTAAAGTTCCAGGGCTGCCGTAACGCAACGAGCGTATGCGAGTGGCATACCTAGACACCCGAAAATTTTAAGTGTTTTCGCAGAAGTGATATTCAAAAAAAATTTTTTTTTGAACATTTTAATTTAAAAGACGTAGCTATGGGAAGCGTATTTAAAAATAGTGTTTATAATCTAGGATTCAGATATTAAAAAGAAGGCTTAAACTGCTACCAACAGAAAAAATATTAAAGTTAGGAATGAGTAAATTTTGTAATGCATTATACAGGGTGTCTCAGCTAAGACTTTCGAGTCTAATATCTTAGATATTTGTCAACGGATTTTTATGAAATTTAAAGTGCCGATATTTT
This sequence comes from Tribolium castaneum, assembly GCF_031307605.1. Taxonomy (NCBI): domain Eukaryota; kingdom Metazoa; phylum Arthropoda; class Insecta; order Coleoptera; family Tenebrionidae; genus Tribolium; species Tribolium castaneum. Next base: position 14,587,630 of record NC_087394.1, on the reverse strand, counting down.
AGAAAATAGAGATTAAAAACCAATTAATGCAACAACCCAAGTCTTAAAAACGTAGTTTTTACAAGCCTTTTAAAAATGTTAAGCTTTATAAGACTTATAAGTAAAAAATCATCGTCAGTGAAAAATGCTGTCAGAAAAAACTCCTTCGTGGAAGACGTCTGTTTCGCGAGAAAAATGAGAAACAAACTGTTAAACATGGGTACAGATACAGAAGCGTAGATCTCTATGAGACAAATGAGCACTACCATTGAATTTTGGTCACCCCTACTCGCAGAAACGTAACTGTCAAGCAAGTGACATTTCACAATTATCTCTCGCCCATACAAAGTTAAAAAACAATATTTTTGACTTACTTTTGGTACTAGATGCTTTAATTCTTTCAAAAAGGACTAAAAGACTGAACAACAACCGAAAAATTCTAGATTCTTGAACATTCAGGACTTTGGAAATGTTTCGTACACTGTTGATTGGATTCTTTTCAAAAGCTTAAATTACAGCCCCAACTATTGCTTCGATTCCAGTTACGTGTTTTGTCCTCATTCGATTTAGTTCAGGTACGCTTCCTGTGTCTTCAAATTATTGACGATTCTTTGAACTTTAAATTTCATAAATAACATTTCACAAAAAGTCCAACGACACTTTCCATAGGCGAATATTGATTCCTTTTTTAACAACACAGAAATTTCAGCCACTGTTGTTGGTTTTTAAAGTCATTTCACCAAATTAAAACAATTTTACTTTTCTGACAGCGCGCACACTTTTGACAGTTTTTTCAGTGGTACACAAAATGCCGCATAGAAATGCTTCATCAATTGTTCCAAAAGGTGACTGCCCAAATTACTAGCAAAATCTGGATTAAGTTTTTAACAAAATTAAATTTTTTTCTTGGATCAGCCGAGCGATTTGATTAATTTTTTGTGTGGCCATTTATTTTTCGGGGTTTAACGATCCAACGGTAATTTGGCTTAATTTTAAATAAAAAAAATGTGTTTTAAAATTTCATTTTTTAACTTGAGGTCATTTTTTTGCTTCTAATTGAAAGACCACCTCCTAAAATATGTGCATTCTAAATTTCATAACAATCCGTTGACAAATAACTGAGATATTAAACCCGAAAGTCTTAGCTGAGACACCCTGTATAAATTTTTTAGTTCATCATCAACTCATATTTTACGTTTTGATTTATTGTTTAATTTTAGTAAGGAAGTTTAGTAATCAATGAACAAAACTCCAAGTCTATCGTAGACAGGGAAAAGAAAAGAAAAGTACCTGATCACCGCCAGCTTAATCTCCATCAAATTGCTCTCCAGTTTTTCCCGCGTCCGCCATTGGGGCCCCACAAACCCGAGCAACTTCGAGATAGAGCCAGTGGTGTCTGACTGCAGCCGTTCTAAATTTTCCAGAGCAGAGTTCAGTTCCAGCGGCAGTTCTTTGAGGTTTTGCGAGGTGAGGATGTCGTAGTTGATTGGGGGGTGCGTGAATTGGGGTCCTCGGGCGAGTGGTCTCGGGACGTCGTAGTCGGGCATGTTGGCCAGACTGCTCCGGTTGGAGGAGCTGAGCGAGTCCGCCGTGAGCGAGCTGGCGGAGCTTGAGGGGCTGATGGGGCTCGGTTGGCTGAGGAGCGAGCGGGGGATGTCGTAAGCTTCGTCGCGGGTGATGGGGGAGACGCAGGAGGGTGCAGGGGAGCATCGCGTGCAGTTGCGAAATTCGGGGGCGACGGGGACGGCGCGCGGGGGCACGTCGTAGCAGTCGGGCACGAGGGGGCTGAAGCCGGGGCTGAGGCCTGACACGGGGATGGGGGAGCAGCGAGGCGGGGGCATGTCGTAGAGGTACACGTCGTTATATTTTTTTGGGGTTACCACCTGTAACAAAAAAACAATAAGTTCTATTTAAGTCCCATGGAAATATTATTTGCATTTTTGACTTTTTTTGAGTCAGAACTTAGTCAACTTTTAGTAATTCACAAGTTTCTCCATAAAAATTCTAATTCAAATCAAGTTTATGGATTGTACAGGGTGTTCGGTCTAAACCCCATATTAGCAAAATTGAAAGTTGTAATAATAAATATTTTCAAGATGGCGACATTTCCTGTTAGACCGGAAGTCGTTATCAACTTTCTTATTTTAAATGGAAAGTTATGTTTTTCACTCCGCTTTTGGATTAACTGAGTTATTTTAAAACCGTTTTTATCAGCTTTTCCTATTTCTAAGTATAACCGTTTTCGAGATATTTAAGACTTTTTGAAAATTTTTGGATTTGCACCTATCACTTAAAAAATCAGTAATTCTCCTAGTTTTAGAGATTTCAAAATCATATTTGGAAAATTAAAAGAGAAAGCCTATATCTGTTCTCCAGTTTATTCTAATTGGAAAAGACGTTAATAAACCCAAAAATTTTAAGGTTAAGTTTGAACAAGTTCAAGTTCCCATAACTTAATTTTTTTCAAATGGGATGTTCCAATTTTTATTTTACTAGATGGAGAATTTTTTCTGCATCGATCTGTATTAGCATTCCCTATACCTATCTGTGATAATTTTCAAGTTATGTTGGTTTTTTTGACATTGTAGAAAATTTCTTGTTAACCGCAACGACAAACTTTGTTCAAAATTGTGAAAACAAAATAAATTCATTGAATTTTGGTTTAAAAAACTTTAATTTCTCACACTTTTTCTCTCGTTTCCATGACAACCCATGAGAAAAGGCCTATGGCTAATGAATTTCTCAATCCCAACAAAAAGTTATTGTAACTCAAAAACTATTAAACATAAGTATAGGAAATGCTAATAAAGATCGGTGAAGAAAAATTCTCTACGATTTAATGAAATAAAACGTATGGCATTTCATTTGAAAAAATTGAGTTATGAGTGCTTAAAATTTCGAAAACTTAACTTTAAACATTTGTGGTTTATTTTTTTTTTTTTAATTTGAAAACACCAAAGGCTTCCTCTTTTAAATTAGCTGAAAAGTGTTTCCAAATTTTTTTAAATGACAGAGTTATCGATTTTTGGACTGAAAGGTGCAAATTAATTTTTTTTTAAAAACCTTAAATATTTCGTAAACGGGTAAATTTTGGTATAGGGCAAGCTTATGAAAACTACCTTAAAATAATTCTAGTAATCCAAAAACTCATTAAAAAATATAGCCTTCCATTTAAATTAAGAAATTTGCTAGCGACTTCCGGTGTAAGCGGAAGTCTCACCATCTTGAAACTATTTTCATCGAGCAGAATCTAAGAGATGATGGTCGTATACAAATTTTCAGATGACTATCATTATTAGAACTACCAATACTCCTAATGTGGAATTTAGATGGAACACCCTGTATTATTTGGATAAATAAGCTGGCGCAGAAAATTCTGGCAAATAGCAAAGTAATTCAGATCACCGCAAAAATAATAATATTCCAAATTCCATATTGCCAGCTAAATTCCAGTTGGAAAAGCTTTTACATGTAATAACCCAATTATTTCAACAAACGTAAAAATAATAAAAAAGTTAGGGAGAATGGGGGTATAATGATGCCTTGAGATAAACTAATTCCTTCAAAAATCAAAAAAACTAGTGGTGCGATCTTGATTACAAATGTTCTAGTAATAATGTAACTAATGATGTTACGAAAGATTCTGGAAAAGGTTTAGAACTATCCTCAAGATATTTTTGAAAAACTACTTCAATGAATGTTTAACCCAAACAGAAAAAGAATTAAAAAAAGAGAAAAATACCGTCCAAAATTACTGATGATGACCAAATTTAGATGGAAGAAAAAAGGCAAGAAGAGAAGAAAAAAAATTGCTTTGCAAAATTAAAAAAGCAAACCAAACCAGGCGTATGAAGAAACAGAAAACAAGTAGAAGAAAAAGAAAAAAGGTTAAAAACAAACAATATGTTACAATGAAAAACAAATGCAAAGTATCTTAACAAATATTGCTAAACCAACATCCGAAGGCACTTGTCGAAGTATTGATAAGCCAGAAAACAAGGGAATGATTGTGTTGATTGAGTTGGAAGAAAGCAACTAAGAAACGTAAAATCAGTGAAGAATTTGTTTTAATAACAGATTAAATGGTTAAAGTTAAGAAAATGATAGTGGCAGCAGAAAAGAAAAAAGTTCTATCAAAAATAGAAAGAAAGAGGTGATTACTGTTAAAACGTAGGAGGTATGAAAATTTAGTTGAGGTTTAGGTGGAATTTAAGAAAGTGAAGATTGGAAAAAAGGAGAAATCACCAACAAAAAAAGTAAGAAATATCGTTCTACGTAAAAAACAATAGGAAGTCTGATGCTTCAAAAAGCCAAAAGAGACAACGGGAAACTATAAATGTTAAAAAAGATTAAAAAGACCGTCTGTGCTCATTGACGATGACTGGATTCGGCTAAAAGAATAGATATAAGAAACGAAGGTGGAAAAAGAGAATGAAAAATTTGCGTTATAGGAAAAACATGAAAAGGTCAAAAGAAAAAATCAAAACTGAATAAGACAAAAGAAGGAGACTTAAAGTATAAAGAGATGATTGAAAAACAATCAGTCCCCAAAGTTGAAAAAGAAGAAACATTGAAAAGAAAAAAATCTACATAAAGTAAAAAAAGAACTTATTACAAGTATCTCGACACATATTACAGATCCAATTTTAGAAAATATTTGTGAAGATATGAAAAATACATACAATAAAATCACTGGCCAACATCATTCCGAACCAGAATATAATAAAAAAAGAGAAACAAAGTTAAAAAGCACGTTAACAAATAACTGAAGAAAAAGAACAAATGTTGGAGAAGAGAAAAAGGTTATTGAAAAAACCCGAGTAAGTTGCAAAAAAAATTGTGGTAAATTTTTGTTTAAACAATTGTCTTCGGTAATAATAATTATTTTATTTTTAATTTTACTTTTACTTATTTTTGAAATTGCAGTTATATGAGTACATTTAAAAAAACAATAATTCGTATAACTATATTTTTTTTCAAATGTTGTGGAAGGTAAAATCATGTTTCCATGTTTGTAAATTGAGTGGCTGTATTCAAAGAATAATTCTCATCCTACGTTACCATAAAAAATTACATTTCTCGAGAACGAGAATATTAAAAAATCGCTCACACTTGTTCCATACTTTTTACACCTGGTACAAGTAATTGTTTGTTTGTTTGTATCAGTCTGTAAAAACGCTTAACCAGAGGCCTATTAGTCCTAATTGGAATAATATTAATAACGTCAATATATTAGGTGAGATAATAATTTCATTAAACTAATAAATCTTTTCTAATTAGTGTCTGGTTTTGCATAAATCTTCATTGCAAGTGGGTATTTTACCGAGAAAATGATTTATATGAATAGTTAACTGTTACCACAATTTCTACGTTCTGATTTACATAAGCTTTATTTGATTCAATCAAGCCATTCATTATCAGATCGGACATCTACACATTCTACATCCAAATAACTGATCTGTAATTCAAATAGGATCAGTTAAGTTGTCGTTTTATGTAGATTTCGAACAGTGCAACAAACGTCTTGTAAGCTTATCTCACAGTTTGAATTTTTCAAAAAACACATTCAAAACTTGTTTGGGAAGTGTTTGATAAAATTTGATGAATGCCTAGGACAATACAAAATAGACCGCCAAAGGTTTATTCATGTCACTTTAGACTACACTATTTGCAATTCAAGGTTCGATCGACCGACAGTATCAATTGCAAACGATCGGAAATATTGTTTTATTTGTGTCTGTCTTCCAATGCAATTCTCACATATCACGTTTAAGTCGGTTTGAATAATGTGATCAGAGGGATGGTAAGTTCGCTCATTGTAAATCTGCAGGATTTAGATATCAATTTTTATAACAATGTGAACAGAAAGTAACACACACAGTAACAAATGTGCCCTCCAATCAATTATTTCAAGATTGTATAATAAGTTCGGTGGAATTATTTTTGTATTATACTGGCTGTCTCAGCTAAGACTTTCGAGCTCAATATCTCAGTTATTTGTCAACGGATTGTTATGAAATTTAGAATGCACATATTTTAGGAGGTGGTCTTTCAATTAGAAGCAAAAAAATGACCTCCAGTTAAAAAATGAAATTTTAAAACACATTTCTTTTATTTAAAATTAAGCCAAATTACCGTTGGATCGTTAAACCCCGAAAAATAAATGGCCACACAAAAAATTAACGAAATCGCTCGGCTGATCCAAGAAAAAAATTAAATTTTGTTGTTAAAAACTTAATCCAAATTTTGATAGTAATTTAGGCAGTCGCCTTTTGAAACAATTGATGAAGCATTTCTATGCGGCATTTTGTGTACCACTGAAAAAAACTGTCAAAAGTGTGGCGCTGTCAGAAAAGTAAAATTGTTTTAATTTGGTGAAATTACTTTAAAAACCTACAACAGTGGTTGAATTTTCTGTGTTGTTGAAAAAGAAATCAATATTCGCCTATGGAAAGTGTTGTTGGACTTTTTGTGAAATGTTATTTATAAAATTTAAAGTTCAAAGAATCGTCAATAATTTGAAGACACAGGAAGCGAACCTGAACTAAATGGAGTGAGGACAAAACACGTCACTGGAAACGAAGCAATAGTTAGGGCTATAATTCAAGCTTTTGAAGAGAATCCAATCAGCAGTGTACGAAACATTTCCAAAGTCCTGATGTTCAAGTGTCTAGAATTTTTCAGTTGTTGTTCAGTCTTTTAGTCCTTTTTGAAAGAATTAAAGCACCCAGTACCAAAAGTAAGTCAAAAATATTGTTTTTTAACTTTGTATAGGTGAGAGATGATTGTGAAATGTCCCTTGCGTAACAGTTACGTTTCTGCGAGTAGGGTTGACCAAAATTCAATGGTAGTGCTCATTTGTCTTATAGAGATCTACGCTTTTGCATCTATACTCACGTTTAACAGTTTGTTTCTCATTTTTCTCGCGAAACGGACGTCTTCCACGAACGAGTTTTTTCTAACAGCATTTCACTGACGATAATTTTTTTAATATAAGTCGTTAAAAGGCTTAACATTTTAAAAAGGCATGTAAAAATTACGGTTTTAAAACTTGAGTTGTTGCATTAATTGGATTTTAATCTTTATCTTCTAAAATATCTGCATTTTAAATTTCATAAAAATCCGTTGACAAATATTTGAGATATCAGGCTCGAAAGTCTTAGCTGAGACACCCTGTAGATAAAACCCATGTTGCAGTTTCAGTAATGTCGGAATTTTTATGAAAAAACACGCAGACACATTAAAATAGTGAATCATCACAATTTTACTGACAAGCAATTATCACATTTTTTACAACATTGTGGACATGCCAATGTTTTATTGTTTTTCAAATTGATTCTTGTCTGTCGAATTTTTGTTTCAATCATACTATAGCAAATTACAATAGATAACAGTAGTTTACAATTATTACTATTACTAGATTATTTTGCTGTTGTTAAGTAATTGTTGGACACTGATTTCAAAACTACAAACTGATTTTTATTTTAATATAAAAAATATAAATTTATATAAATATAAAATTGATTGCAATAATTTAAAAACATACATTTTTTAATATAGTTTTTTGCATTTCACGCTCATACTATGAAAATTTGGGATAAAGTTAAAGCATCTAATGGAAGTGGGTTAGAAACTCTATCGTTTGCGATATAAGTTTTTTCTTTTGGGCAACTAGAAGTATTTATTTTTTCACAGGCACTAAAACTTGAAATACCCTGTATATACCGAAAATCCAGAATTAAATATCGATGAATGAATGCAAAATATTTTAGAAAACTTAGATGAAAAGACTGATGAAGATGATAGTGATAAAAAAAACTTGACTTAGCACCACAGTAAACTCTGAATATTTTAAAGTTTTTTTTGTAAAAATATTTTTGCTGATGTTTTTTTTAAATTTGAATATCTTTAGTAGGCAGTTTATTGAATGATGCCTTCCTAGTCCTGTAAATAGCGCTTTATTTCGAATTTTGTGGTGTTATGTTGTGTAATTAGCAAATCCAATGTACAATGTGTTTTTAAATGATTCTCATCTAGTTAACTTTTAAATTAGTTCACATATAAAAAAATTGTGCCGCTCTGCTGAATTGAATTCTCTGTCAATAAATGTCACAACTGTCAGTTGCGAAATTCAGAAATTGTCAATTAATTTCTTTTAAGAATTTCGTTAAAATGCTACACTGTGTAAGAAAACACTTTTATTGTTGAAGTTTATTTCCGAATTAGAGACTCAACAAATGGCGAATGGTAATATTCTGTGTCTAAATGCCTGTCATTAATTCTGTAAAGCGGCATTTCTGATTTTACATGGGAAATTCACAGACTATAGTCACTGTGTCACAATCCTTTGTCACCCATTTGTTCATTAAATTTTTTTTTATATTTTTTATATTAAAATTACCAACCTCCCATTAGTGGACACCTCCCCACAACGGACAATTAAAGATTCCTCATCGGTGTCCGCTGCTGAGAGGTTTTACTGTATAGCTAACCCAAATTTGTATTTCTTTAAAAAAAGGACGCAGCTTTTAGTCATTTATTCAACTGTTGCCTGAGATTTTTTGCTGTTGTTGAATGACTGATGGTTGCTGATTTCAAAACATCCAATAGATTTTTTCTATCAGCTCTAGTTTTATAGTTATAGATAATCTATATTAGCATTTATTTAAAAAAGTGCACCTAGTTTTTTAGTCATTGACTTCTTTGTAGCCTTAGATTTTTTGCTAACTGTTGCACGCTGATTTCAAATCTACAAACAGATTTTTTCTATTAGCTCTAGTTTTTGAAAGATAGAGCTAACTCAAGTTAGTATTTCTTAAAAAAAGACACAACTTTTAGTCATTTACTTAACTGTTGCCTCAAATTTTTTTGCTGTTGTTGTATACTGATTTCTAAACATCCAACAATTTTTTTCTATCAGTTCTAGTTTTCTAGGTATGGGTAACTCAGATTAGCATTTATTTAAAAAAGTGCACATAGCTTTTTTAGTGATTTACTTCTTTGTTGCCTCAGATTTTTTGCTGTTGTTCTGCAAATTGTGTTTTTCTATCAGCTCTAGTTTTGAAATAATATATAGTTCATTTTTTTAAATAATCAACTGTCAATGTCAAAATTCTGATAAAGACTGGACTGTATCACCCAAAATGTTCATGCCCAACCACTTTTGAAACTGACTGTATTCTGTATTTGACATTTTAAACACCAGATTTGACATTTTTGAAAATTAGACGTTTGTGTTAAACGTTAATTCGTTAGTCTAAAGGTGGTCTAAAATAACTAAATGTGTTGTTGTACGTGTTTTAAATTGGAGACAACTTGAAAAATTTGGAAATTGAATTTGCCAGGTATAAAATTACACCAACCTTAATTCAAAAAAATTACTATTCATGAATAATGTCAACCCGACGGCTCTTTGACAGTTGATTATAAAAAAAATCGATTGTAGCTAACTCAAATTTGTATTTCTTAAAAACAATAACTCAACTTTTAGTCATTTTTTAACTGATGCCTAAGATTTTTTGCTGCTGCGGAATGATTGATGGATAGTTTTCTAGAAATAGGTAACTCAGATAAGCATTTATTTTTAGTCATTGTTGCCTCAGATTATTTGCTGTTGTTAGTAATAATTGTTGGACACTGATTTCAAAATTGCAAACTGATTTTTTCTATCTGCTGTAGTTTTGAAATATAGCTAACTCAAGTTAGTATTTCTTTAAAAAAGGGCGCAACTTTTAGTCATTTATTTAACTGTTGCCTGAGCTTTTTTGGTGATGTTGAATGACTTGCATGCTGATTTCAAAACATACAACAATTGTTTTCTATCACCTCAACTCATATTAACAGTTATTTAGAAAAGGGCACATAGTTTTTTTAGTCATTTACTTCTTTGTTGTCCTAGATTTTTTGCAGTTGTTAATTAACTGTTGGACGCTGATTTCAAAACTGCAAACAGCTAACTCAAATTAGTATTTCTTTAAAAAAAGGAGGCAACTTTTAGTCACTTACTTAACTATTGCCTCAATTTTTTTTGCTGTTATTGAAGGCTGTTTTCAAAACAACCAACAATTTTTTCTATCAGCTCTAAATTTCGAGATATAGGTAACTCACAGTAAACTTTAGACAGAAAATATGAAATTTGCCACCAGATTTGGCAACTTAATGTCAATATTATAGGCTACTTAGATGCCAAATTTAAGTATTGAAGGAATAAAATAATGCTATTTTGTGGTATAAATAAAATATGATAACTGAATCTAGAAAAGTAAACTGACCTACCTTGATCTACATAAAGCTCTTTCCTACGTTTATTATCTTGAAATATGAAGTCATATTGAGAATAAATGCGGAGCTATTTTTGTCGTTGCTTAATACCTGCCTTCGTCGACATAAATAAGAACATAATTCCTATTATTTTTCTCCGACAATAAAAATACCCAGTCATCTAACTAGACTATCTCCGATCTAAATTACAAATAGATATAGGCATTAAAATCTCTTACAACAATTCGAATAATTGTTCACTGACAAGTTTAATTAGCATCGATCTATTCTTTCGTCTCTTTACTTCTCACGAATATAAAAGGGAATCAACCAGTCATGCACCAACCTCTTGTGAATCCTGTCTCTTGCCCATGTTTGGACACAATAATACACCAAGTTTACTTAAACGACTTTCGATCTGAATAAACAACAAATGGAAAATAATTGCACTTTGTTGTGCTGAAACATCGCTCAAATCAAAAATATATTCAAGCCCACGTCGGGTGGTGTACCAATCGATATGACTGGGACAAAGAGACGTTGCCCAGGCAACGGCGCGTCTGGATTCAAGGGCGTCATCCAACGTTTTTTGCGGTTTAATCTGGGCTTCCGCTTAATTTTGCCGGTTTGAAATGTAATTTCATTAGAGAAGACTCTTATAAATCGTGGAGCATAAGGCGAAAAAAGAACAGAACGACTCCAGTATAAGAAAAATATAAAGTTAACCGATTTTTTTGGTTGGGTTAACTGTAACTCATGTTTTATAGCAGGTGATCAAAAATGACTATTGAATTTGGCAACACTGCAACCGAATATTTTGCTTTAATATTTTGGCAGGGTTAACGTGCTTTATCACCTGAAAAATGGAAAAACACCACCATTTGCGAACAAATTTGGTTAACTTTTAGCTTATGTTTAACGACATTCTTGGACATAATTGATTTATGGTTAAAAGCCGACCTAAGATGTTTGAAAAAGTTGAAAAAGGGAAAAACAATGTCGTTTATTTGATCTAGTTTAGTGTTATCTGGGTCCTGTTTATTTAAAACTCGAAAGTTTTCAACTAAAAAAGGATAACTTAATTTTTTTGGCTTGTTGTTGACGAAATGTTATTAACTGGCTTTTTGAATCATATGTTGTACGGGATGATACCAATTTCGCTAAAATTTGATAAAGTTTCTATATTTTTTTCAAAATTTTGAAAAAGAAAAAGACAAAAACAATTATTTATCTGACCTAATGTAGTGATTTTTGTGTATGAAAATCTTATGTTTCAGCCCTAATTCATGTTTAAAAACCTAAAAAAACGTCATAGTAGTAATACAATTTTCAACCAAATGTTGAAGAATTTTGACTAATTTTGATGAAATACCGCTCGAAGACAAGCTAAACCAAAGAAAAAAAATTACATAAACATTAACCGAATTGGGTGATTTTTCATTAAGTCTTAGTGAGATTATTCAAAGGAAAGTTAGTTTTTACTCAAAAACGTAATTAGAGAGCCAAAAAATCTAAGATACTGACATTTTCGAGCTAATTTGGTGTTTTTAATGTTTTGAGAAATAACCTACTGAAACTTAAAAAAAAATGTGATAACCTTTCTGAACATTATCTGACACAAAAATCTAGGAATTTAATTCAACAACGTATTTATTACTTTCGACCACATTTTGTGATTTTTAGGACGACAGTTTACTCAAAAACGAGGTACCTAAATAAAGTCACAAGAACGAAATAACACAAACTTCGATTTATTTTTGTAAACGAAGAAAATAGAACGAAACAACCTAAAATATCATTAATTTTGATCTAATTTGATGGTAAAAAAACTGATTTGTGTTCAACAACATTTGAAACAATTGAAAAATGCAAAAAAATTTCGGCTAAGTTTGGCAAAGTCGTAGTTAATTTTTAACGAAATTTTGAGTTAATAGTAAAAACAAGCTAAAACGTTTGAAAAAAAAAGGGAAAATCAATGCCCTTTTTCCCGTTCTTGTTTGTCAAAATCTTGTCTAAAACTGTTTTTTTTTTACTTAAAAACTAAATAGTCGAAAAATCTTCAATTAACACCATTCTCGAGCTAATTTGGTAAATTTTCCGTCTGTTTTAACGAATTAACTTACTCAACAATTTTGTAATTTCCACTTTTAACAAAATCCCCAAAAAAAATAATTCAAAAAGTATATTTGAATGAAATTCAAAAAATATTCAAAAAAATCAAAATAACCTGTTTCAAAGTTTCAAACACATGTAAAAATAACACATTTTTGACCACTTAAAGTTTGAACATGTTTGAAAAAACTGTGTTAAAAATAACACATTTCTGACCGTATTTTTTTTTTTTGGTTTTTTAAGTTATATTTGACAAAATTTTTCCAAAAATCGAGTTTTTAGTTCTGTTCGTAATAAGATCTTGCAAAATAAATGGATCTACAGGCCATAAACGAACTAAATCGAACAAAACAAGCTGGTAATTCATCCAGTTTTAGCTTATTTAAAAAAAATACAAAAAATTCCAGGTAAATTTAAAGAATTTTTGGTTTAACGAAATTTTGCTAAATAATTGTGCTTGTGGCTAAAATCGAGCTAAAACGAGGAAAACTAATTAAGAGTTTCAGTGAGAACTTATTTTAAAAGTTATTATTCAAAAATGTAGTTAAATCTAACATAATTTTCGAATTATTTTACAAAAAAGTAGGTAATTTAATTCGTTTTTGGTTTAATGAAACACAGTTTCGACCTCTAGTGTGGTGATTTCTTAGCAATAGTAAAATTATTTGTAAAATAAGTTAGGTTTTTATCTAAGAGAGATGCTTAATCAGTCGAAAAATTCAAAATGACACATAATAACTCACGTAATAACAAAATTTTGGGAATAATTGCGTTTCTAGTTGAAAAATGTAAGCACTAAATTTAAGAAAAACACAAAAAGAATGTCATTTTCTTATATACTAAGTACTAAATTATATCACGATTGCATTGGTCTGGGTATTGCTAAGTTTGTCTTGACAGTTTCGCTAAATTTCATTTTGGACTATTATTATTTAAAAACAAAATAAAACAATGTTGATCAATTAATGTTTTTAAAAATTAAACGAATTGTTCAAATTGTAAGTGCAATTCGTTTTTTTGGTTGCATCTGAGCACGTGTCAGAAATAACCCACTACTGACTCACCCTGTATATACTTGCATTACCACATTAATAATTACACTAGTTTTCAGAATATCCCCTGCCTCAAAATTTTTGCTACTGTTAAGTAATAATTGTTTTATTACCTAATTTCAAAACTGCAAACAAATTTTTTTTCTATCAGCTCTAGTTTTTGAAATATAGATAACTCTAGTCCTCAAATTAAAGTTTCTTTAAAAAAAGACACAACTTATAAGTTTGTAGTTCCAGATGGCCTTAGAAATTTTTTCATTGTTTTTCCCGTACTTTACACAAGCTGCTTAACAAAAACACTGAGCTGATGCGCCGATTTATGACCACCCTGTAGGTAACTCATATAAGCACTTTCCGCACTTTTCATAATCAGATTTCAAACTTACATAAACAATTAACTGTTAAATTTGTGGCAACAAACAAAAACTAAAAGTTAATTCTACCAAACGTTTGGAGAAAAACTCACATTTTAAAAGTCGTTTCAAAATGCGTTAGATTTTTCTAATTGTTTTTTAGTTTTTTTTTTAATTTAACCAGTTCTGTTATATTTTCACCAAATCTGACATTGTTGTTTGGGGAAGCAAAACTGAAAAGTGACGTCGTTAAAACGTTACTCCAAAAGCTATCCAGAGTTGTTTAGACAATATTTAAAGTTAAACAGCTAAATAATTTCTAACAAAGAAATGATGTGCTCTCCTTAACGAAAAGGATTCAGTTCTTTTATTACAAATTGAAATTATTAGTTATTTGTTTATTTTTTAATTATTGCATTATTTTCCTTCTTTTAACTGCACAACAAACAAAAACTAAAATTTTGAGGATTATCCTTTAGAAAAGGTTAATTTTACCAAACGTTTGGAGAAAAACTCACATTTTAAAAGTAGTTTCAAAATGCGTTAGATTTTTCTAATTGTTTTTTACAGTTTTTTTAATTTAACCAGATCTGTTATATTCTCACCAAATCTGACATTATTGTTTAGGGCAGCAAAATTGAAAAGTGACGTCGTTAAAACGTTACTCCAAAAGCTATCCAGAGTTGTTTAGACAATATTTAAAATCAAACAGCTAAATAACTTCTAACAAAAAAATGATGTGCTCTCCTTAACGAAACGGATTCAGTTCTTTGATTACAAATTGAAATTATTAGCTATTTGTTTTTTTTTAATTATTGAATTATTTTCCTTCTTTTAACTGCACAGCAAGCAAAAACTAAATTTTCTCTTCTCACGATGACTCAAAACTAAGACTTTCCCCGTTTTCCAAACCGCGTCATTTCTTCAAAAACGCTCGTTGTCACCTCGTGTTTTATGGATGCTTCAAATGTCAACAAGAATGTTTTTCTTCTTTATGTTGTCATTTTTCTTTTCCACATGTTTCGCAATCTCCTAATAAAACTGTTACGAGCTCGGCTGGCGCAAAGAGAAATTGGTCAAGTTTTAAGAACCACTTCATGAGGAGTCATACCGTATTTAGCAATTACGAGAAACTTGCACTACCAGTCGCTTTAAAAATTATCCTACACCCGTGTGCGTGGTAAAGAAATGTTGAAACAGCCGACTTGAGCTGATTGAAATTCAAAAACCACAACAAAAGATGGACATTAAATCATCTCACGCCCTCCTAACGAGGGTAGAAATATTAGCATCTAAATCACTCGGTCGGGCTACAATAGATGACGTTTCCACAAAAGGGGTTCATTCGTGAGCTTTAGGGAATTAAAAACGAGTCAAAATGCGACCGTTATCTAAAACACCGAAAAGGAAACACGAGTGACATTCCGAGAAATCGCAATGTGATTATTAATGAAGGCTATTAATAAAATCATACCTGGTTTGGTTGCACATGCCAACTTCTTCTTTTTCCCTGTCTTTGAAGACAGCTAAAATCGCCGGATATTTCTGTTAACTGCGGTGAACAAACTCTCGTCTGTCCGGTGTCTTCGTACACTCCTGGTATTAGGCGAAGTCTATTAGCCGGGCAAATACCCTGGAATTACACTCATCAATATTTTTTCTATTTCATACAGGCTGTTCCATTATTATTGTGTCAAAGTTAAACAGGTGGTAGAACATTCAATTTTAAGGCAAAAGTTTCCTATAAACATGCATCGAAAAAGACTTGGTAAGGGAGCTACACCCCCCGAAAAGATTCCTTTTTTGGTGAGTTTTTCTCTGTACAGGGTGTCTCAAAATTGACGCCCGTGCGTTAGGAATTTGACTCAGGAGGTTAATACAAATCGAAAGTTAGGAGTAAAAAAAATTTCAATTGTCTTTAGTTTTCGAGTTATTGATAAAAATGTAAATAATCAGCTTTATGCAATCTTTCCAATTATTTGTGGAACATAATTCATTAGTTGATGTTAGCGATGTTAAAATTCTTTGGATCACTCTGTCTAGTGACGAGTATTATTAATTTTCTTCGGTTTTGTATGTTTAAAATACGATACTATAGTGGCGGTCAGCTCGATTTGCGTGTGCGTCATCAATTTCATTTTTTCATTACCAACACACAGCTGTAAAAAAATTATCAAAACAATGTAAATTTAAACAACTAAGGGGTATCTAAGGGTGGTTGTCGAAAGTGTTATCGGTGTTAATCGCAAGTATTTTCCGTTCGTTTATTGTGTTTTGTGATTTGCGTTTCGTTAGGTTTTTGATTTTGCGTTTGTTAGGTCTTGTTTTGTGAATCTGTATTTTTTGTAACTCATAATTTAAACACTTCGTAACCTCAAAAAATATTTGATAGTTTGTCACCGCTATGGCCCTGCTATGTAAACGTAGTGACAGAAATGTCAGATGACGCACACGCAAATGGAGCCGAGCGCTACCATACTACATTATTACTTTCGATATTTTGTCGATTGTTAAAAGCTCGGTTATAAGTTAGAGGTGTTTATGATGGCAATGCCGCTAGAGGGGTCAGGGCATATGCGAAAAGTTTCCAAATCGCATTGTTGCATATTTTCTGGCAACAAATTTGGTAAATTCGCTTTTAACAAAATTTAATGATTAAATTTCAAATTTTAGTTTCTTATCAATAACTCGATAACAAAGGACAATCGGACAATTTTTCACTCTTAACTTTCGATTTGTTTTAGTCTTCTGAAGCAAATCCTAAAAGCACGGGTGTCAATTTTGAGACACCCTGTATATTTCCGAGACAATTACAGATAAAATTACAAAATAATTTGGTACAGTTATCTATTTCTACACGCCTAATCGAATTCGAGGATCAAATTTACAAAATTTTAATCAGTGGCGTTCCAAACTGGGGTGGGGGTAAGATTAAAAATGTCCTAACTATTTTAGCTTTAGTTTTTTAACACTTTTAGCAACAAAATCTTAAATTTCATAGTTTTTTACACAAAAATGGTCTCTTGTATTGTTTCGATACAACTCACCGTTTTTGTGTAAAATTAATTTAAACGTTGTGTAACAGACCATAAACAGCACGATTTTACTCACAAACGGTGAGTTGTATCAAAATAACACAAGGGACCATTTTTGAGTAAAAAACTAGGGTATTTACGATTTTGTTGTTGAAAGTGTGACAAAACTAGAGCCAAAATAGTTACGGTATTTTTTACCCTACTCCCCTCCAGTTTGGGACGCCCCTGATTAAAAATTTTTACATGATTCCCGAATTCAATTAGGCGTATAAAGATTTTAACTGTACCAAATTTTGTAATTTTATCTGTAATGGTTTCTGAAATATTAAGAAAAACTCACCAAAAAAAGCACCCCTTTCAGGGGGTGTAGCTCCCTTACCGATCATTTTTCTATACATGTTTATAGGAAACTTTTGCTTAAAATTGAATGTTCTACAAGCTGTTTAAATTTGTAACAATAAAAACGGAACATCCTGTATTTTACAGCTACTATGAAACACTCATTTCCTTTGCACATTATACTAGCAGGATTCCTATTCTAGATGAAACTTATTACTTCCAAAAAAATTTCTAAATGTTCTTTACAAAAATCGAGGATTTAATTAAACATGTGTTTTTGTAATTTGTCGCCTATTTTATGATTAAATCCTTTAAACCCCTAATGGACATCTCCCGATAACAGACACATCTTCACAACGGACATTTTTGTAGCAAGGAAACAAATGCATTGGAAAATAATGTAAAATAAGCTATCCACAACGGACACTCTATATATCGGACACGGACAAAAAAATCTCCAATTAACATAATACAGGGTGAGTCAGAGATATGGGCGTGCTTGATTGCACCTACATTGTCAAAGATATTGAAATAAATCAAATGGCACTGCAAATGGGATGTCAAAGTGCACGGTCCAAATTATTTTGCCATATACAGGGTTTTCCATTTTTATAGTGCAGCCTTTAACATAGTTTCTTTTAAATGGCACCCCCTGTATATTTGTACATATTTAAATGTGAACTTTTTTAGACTTTATAAATCAGTTTAGTTTTTGAAATTTGCTTTAATCGTTCAAAAGTTATTTAATTTTTTCCACAAATGTACATCTGCAGGCACATTATTAAAAATTCGCAGAGTGCATGGTTTTTCACATATTAAGTGTAAACAACTTTGGGGGGATTTTTCGGCGACAAGAATGTCCATTTGCATTGTAGCATTACCATGAGGTGAAACATTCATTTTTCTTTTTCACCTCTTAAGTTTTTTTCCAAAAGTTTTAGAGATAACTCGATTTTTCTGAAAAATGCACATAAAATCTCTTTGATACCAACGTAGTTTGCCATGTAAAACAATAAATTCTGACATAACAACATCAGAATGGCGTTTTTTGTACGTCACGTTTTGATTTTGTTGTAAAAATAAATGTTTCCTGTAAAATGCATAAGAATCTCATAGATATATAAACTTTAATTTTGATAAGAATTTATTAAATAAAAATAAAAAACAACAGCACTACCAAAGAAAAAAAATGCAAGAAAAAATTTCGTAGAATTGATCATGCCACATTAGAAGCGGTGAGGTTTTACTGTATTGAAGTACGCAACGTCATCAAGTGCGATGTCTTACTATACTATTAAAAGGCCTAAAAAATGTAAAATTAATGTAATATATTTTGTAATTTTTGGCCTAATTGTAAGATAAATCAAGTTTAAGTATCTTAGTGATTTTTAGGTAATATTGTTTTGACAAGATCTTGGTAAATGGATGTTCCCTACATAATCTAAAAAGAACTAAGAACTAAAACAAGCAAAATAAGCTAAAACATCAATTTTGATTTGGTGATTTTTCATCTATACTTATTAAAATTCTTTGTAAAATAAGTACTAGATTTTAGGTTAAAATACTGAAGAAACACCTAAAAACAATCCCATTTTTCCCTAATTTAGTAGATTTTCGGATTATATCTTATAATTTTTTGCCTTATTTTTTGAAGTAAGTCAAGTGAAGCGTCTTGTTTTGCTAAATAAATATATATGTCTTTAGAGCTAAAAAGGAACTAAAGAATTAATAGTAAAACGAGCAAAATAAGATAAAAAATCAATTTGATTTGGTGACTTTTCAGCTAAATTTGGCGAAATTCTTAATAAAATGGCTAAGTTTTTACGTGAAAGTACTCAAAAAACACAATAAAACTCCCATTTTTGCTTAATCTTGTAAAACTGTTCTTGCTTGATTTTAACAATATTTTAAATTTTTTATGTTTCTAGGTGAAAGCATCGAATTCAGTATTTGCTAATAAATACTTAATGTTTTTCTTTATGTATGTGAATTTTTTCAGAATATTTTTGCACTAAAAAAAATTAATATGAACATATTAATAAATATTTTATGTGTTCTACTATTATTCTAAAACGGTGTTTAAATACATAATTAAGCATTTTTCCAAAAAAATCTCTGTTTTACATTTGCTATGAAAACACTTACTTATTATGCTTTGTGTTGGAAACTGCATCTTGTTATGTCAAATGTTCATTCTATTTTTTTAAATGCATAAACTCACGAGGATCCTAGAAATTTATTTGTTGGTAAAAAAATTTTGATTTAACAAAATTACCTTCAACGCAATTATTTTTTTTTATTTTGATTAATTAAATATATTAATTAAATATATATTTAATATAATTAATTAAATAACCCTGTGGCATCTAGCATAAGATAAATATGTGTTTCGCTGTTAAATATTTTAGAAAACAAAAAGAAAATCAAAACATACTCGTAATTTCTTGCTTGTCACTCATTACCTTTTTTTTAAATTTTTCGCAAACAGTTTTCTCTTTAGCATATTCTGATCGAAATGCTCTCCAACTTCTTGAGGAAAAACCAAGTAGCATCTGTTGAATGCATAAAAACTATTTTTTCCTTTATTCATGTTTCAACATTTAGAAAGGAAATTGTTTTCTTTTTCTTTTGTCTTTCAAAATGTTATAAATGTTGATGAAGTAGACTATCTTGCAAGGTTAAGAGTAATTTTTTTTATTTGCAAACAACTGACAAAATTAACAAATTGCAAATAAAAAAAGGAAATTGGGCGTTTAGTCAAAATCACAATCGAAAATAATAACTCGACAATTATTATTGATCTTATAATTACAACAATTTTTTTTAAACTTTTAGTCACTTGAGCACCGGAAATAAAATAAATAATAATTATTCAAGTATAAGTGATATTACCGTCTTTAAAACACGCGCGATTTTTCGAGCACGACGCCGTAGCCGGAGTGCTCGAAATAGAGCAAGTGTTTTAAAGACCACTTATCTACGATTTTTTTGTGTGTGTTAGCATCATTATTATTATATTCATTATGAAATGTATCATGATTCATAAGGATTGTTTATTCTCATTTTTGCAAAACAATTCATTTAAATGATACCAAAAACAACTATCACCAAATATTACGCTGATTAAAAGTTTAGTGCCTTTTGAAGATTAATTTCGAATTATAATATTTTTTATTCTGAATTAATGTTAGTTAATCTGTATTACAACCAAGCGTGATAAAATCTGTGAAAACAAAAATATTTCAAAAAAATTCTTATCAATTTGAATTTCCACTCAATTTATTTAACGCACCCTGTGATTGATTTTTCTGTAGTAAATAAGGAAAACGTTTCAAAATATATATTACACCGATTTTCGAAAGACAAATATTTATAAAATTTAACGTTTAAACTGACTTCTCTTATTACTTAAATATAAATAAACAAAACACTTGTAATAAAGATAAATGATAATTTCCAGTTAGTAGTTCGTGTTACCTGTCTACCTCGTAGAGAGCACAACCACCATCCTTCGATATTTGCCGTATTCTGTTCCAGGACGATTAAAGTATCCCCTTTCCGAAATGCGAGCTCGTCAGGTGAATCCGGGATATTATCGTACAAAGCTCGCGCCAAACAATGCTGAAATTAAAAAAACAACAATTAATCACCATCGATGCCTCCATATGGTAAAATTGAATTTTCGTCACATTATAGCAGTTTTAAAAAGGCGGCAATTTATCAATTTCGTACAAACAAAGGGTGCATTATATAGGGGTAGTAGACAAAGTCCCCTTTGCACCAGTGACTCATGTATAACTAAATAACTTGGCAATGACTTGATGGATTTGACCAATTTTCGGGACACGTGCTGACGGCTGTGCTATTAGCCAAAAGTTGTAATAGGGGTTGAAATGGAAACTTAAAAGTATTGAAAAATGACTGGAGCATATGAGGGACCACAAAAATAATTTATTACAGTTTAAAAGTCATCAAGTGGTGTGTCACGGATCACACAATAATGTTTTTGAATATAATACCTAGGGTAACTCAAACCGGTGTTATTATTATCTCTGAAGGTTATTCCAGTTATGTTATTCCATATGTGGCGATGTTTTTTATTCCCACCGTTATCGGTTAGCGATCGGAAAAAGCCCGGAAAACATTGGATAAATTTCAAAATACTTGGTGGGGAAATGCTGCTTATTTAATACCCATTTAGTTTATACATACAGGGTGACCAAGGGGTGCGTAATCGGTCTATAACTTTTTTGTTACTTTAAGTATTGCCATGCCGTTTTCATTATCGCATAGATTGACTTTTAGTTTTTGAGTTATGAATTTTTTTGTTGGATGAAATTTTCCACTATAAAATCCACAAACTAAAAGTATTTTTATTTTACACAGGGTGTTGTTTAAAGGCTGGTGTACTAAAGTTATATTTTTTTAAATGGAACAGCCCTGTATATTTTTGCATAATTAGATTCTACGCAGTAAAATAATGTTACTTTATGTAAACTATTATGGGTTTATCCCTTTTCGTTTAAGAATTATTCAAGTTTTCGTTGTAAAAAAACAATTTTGAAAAAGTCGCCTATGAATATTTTCCGATAAATTTGCAACAGAAAAACTCAAAATATCTTGCAGTTTTGGCAAATAATCAACTTTTACTTGAAACACGCAGATAATGTACAAGGTGTGCCAAAATGCAAAAAGTTTTTTCAGATGCAACACCATGTACGAGTATTTCTTTACACGTATCAATAGCATTTTTTATAAGCTTTCTAATGATATACGGTTTGTATAGCAAATTAGAAATATTTCTTAAAGTGTTCAAAACATATTTTTCTGTTATTATTTATTTTATTATTAATTCTTGATGAGTAAAATTTATGTACCAAGTAATAATTAAATTACTAAAGTAATTAGTCACATTAGTACATATAAAAAAATATCATTTCATATTTAATATACATCATTTATCATTAACCTTATAATGAAATATTTTTTTGAAAAATCTCGAAAAATGTTTAAAATTTGCTTTGCAAACCCTATACGTATAGCTTATGCAAAATGCCACCGATAAATGTAAAAAAAATACATAGTGTTCCATTTGAATAAAAATAGTTATTTAACTTATTGCGTTTTGGTACAGCCTGTACATTATCTGCGTGTTGCGAGTAAAAGTCGAGTATTTGCTAAAACTGCAAGGTATTCTGAATTTTTCTCTCAAATTTGTGGAAAAATATTCATTGGCGACTTCGTAGTGGTTTTCTAAATATTGGACTTTTTTATAATGAAAGTTTATATAAAAATTTATATAAAAGATATATAAAGTTACATTATTATTTTGTGTAGAATATAAATATGCAACAATATAAAGACTGCTCCATTTAAAAAAGTATAACATTGGTTCACCACCCTGTATGCAACACACTATGTATAATAAAAATACTTTTAGTATATATTTCAAGTAGCACAAAAGTCATAGACCGCTTACACACCCCTGGATCACCCTGTATTAATAATAGAAATTTGTGTAAAATATGTAAAATAACAAGGTACACTTATTAATTATTACTACTCCTGTTGGTCTTTTCGGTAATCAACTTCATAGTTGATTAAAAATTTAATTAAAGTTAAAATCAACATGGAACAAATGTGAAATGAAAAATGTAAACACATTTGATTCAGTACAAAGCTAACAAATGTTCGTTTGTTTATTTAAAACTGTTTATTAAATTTTTTTCATTTGTACTCTTTACATGAATACTGGTAATTAAATAACATAACGGACAATGTTTAAAAATCAAAAACAACTTTAAATTTACAAATGAATGTTTCTGAAAAATATTTAGGTACTAATTATTATTAAATAAATTTCAACATTATCAAGGGCTCAAACAAGGTAAGAGTTCGACAAGAACCATTTTCAAAAGACATGGCAAATTTTCAAGCACGTATTAAGAGTATTTATTATTTAGAAAAACGAACAGGCCTGTTTAATTCCTTACTTTTTTAATTGGTAGAACGTAAGTCAGTATTAAAAAACCCACCGTTCTCTAACGAGTTTTGCTTTCTTTCTAAATGGTCGCGATATTTTTAAGAAAAATATCGTTATACTTATTTATACTTTATTGATTTGTTACAGTTGCACATCAAAATACGAGATACGAGAGAAGAAATGAATTTTTACAGAATGAACAATTTTTTTACAAAAATCATGACGAAACAAAAAATTTAAAAGAAGTGCTTGACTATTTAATTTATATCATTGAATGTTCATTGACGAACGAAAAACAATAAATAAATGAAATAAATGAATATCTGTACCTTTTTTGTATTTTAGAGCACATTTTTTCTAACGTCTGCATCAATTATTTCCCCATCACCTTTCTCGCCAAATCTTCTCACCCCGCTCTCCATCGTAATATAAAACGATTTTTAACAATTTTAACAAACTTATAAGAAAATAAATTTGTGTGGAACGCTTTCTGCCCTTATGACTTATAAGTTGGTTATGACAGTTGTCGAATATTAATAACATTAATTAAAATTAATAGAGGAATTTGAGTCAATAAACAGTTTTTTTCCCAAAAAATAAATACCATGCAATTCGTGCTGTTTCTTAGAGTCCATTGTGGTGCAAATAGCGTGCTATTAATGTTGGTTACTTTTAAATGAGTTGTCATGGTAACAAGTTAGTCATTTGCCAACAATGTGTTTTTTAAATAAAAAACAGGTATACATGATTTACTTATTTTTTTACAAAACTCAAAACGAAATTAAAAAATTAAATTATGACGTTGGTCTTTTATGACTGAATGTCACAGGTATAAGTTGTATTTTTCGATAACAGAAAAAATAATTATTTTTGCGCCTAAGCTGTTTCACTTTTACCAATAATTATATTTACAAATTTATATAGGGTGAGTTCAAAGTAACGCATAATATTCATATTTTTGTTGTGCTAACATTTGTGACGTCATTTTTCATTTTTTTAAATGGCAACCGATGTTTTTGGTTAATGTTTTTGATAAAATCTTTCTGGTGTGTATAAAAAAAATAAAAATAATAAAAAAGAAGAAAATAAAGTAAAAAACACTTGATTTATAATTAGAGATAAAAAGTTGTATCTTTTAGTTTTGTCTAATCTTATAAGAGGCGATTGTTTTTTTTTTGCTTATTTTGAAAAAGTACAACAAGAAAATTTGTAATAAAATTGATCAGTTCTTTAAAAACAAAAAACTAAAAAAATGTTACTCAAAATCAGTTTTTTCAAAAAACGACAAACAAGGAATCCTGCAACTCTTATACCAAGTGCTCAAAAACCGGCGCACCAACCCAGTGGTATGTGGTAGAGAAATACTTACATAAAAACTTAACAAAATAATGATAACAGAAAAAGTTAATAAAATAAGTTGTAACTCTAGATTTTTTAAAATAAGACTAGAAGTTTTTTCAAGATTTTTGCCGTGATCTACACATACTTCTCAACAAGGTACCCATGAATTGGTGACAATTTTTAAGAACCCTGTACAATAACAAAGTGCCAAAACAACAGAATCTGAACTTACGTTATTAGTTTTAATTTTTTTAAATACATAGATAAAATATTTATCAGTAAATATTTATATTTTTTGAGTGGGTCACTAAAATTGTACTGTTTATTCTCATTTGTAGAGAGGTATTCGTGGTTAAAATTATGACACACATTTTTGAATCTCTCGGAATTAAGGGACAAAATAACATTTTTTGTTGGTAATATTTTAAACCTTCTTTTTAATATCTGAATTCTAGATTATGAACACAATTGTAAAACACGTTTCCCATAGCAACGTGTTTTAAATCAATGTTTTTACTATTTTAAAACACGCTTCCCATAGCAACGTGTTTTAAAGTAAAATGTTCCAACAAAAAAAATTTGAATAACACTTATACGAAAACGCTTAAAGTTCTCGGGTGTCTAGGCACGCAACTCGCATACGCTCGTTGCATAACGACAGCCCTCGAACTTTAAGCTTGTGTTTTCGCACTCGTATTATTAATAACTAATTTAATTTATTCGAACAAAAGGAATAAGAATTTGATGGACAGATCTTCAGCATTTTGATAAAAACACGCAACTTCATTTCATCAGAAAAGAAAAATTTACAACGTAAACAATGTGTATTTAGTTTCGAATTTTTTAGAATATGTAACCATTATTATAAGTCCTTTTTCTCTTCTAAAACAACCTCAAATAAATCAAACTACAAGATGATGGCAGTTATTAACATTTTTCACTCACCCTAAACGAAAACCAAACATGAAAAAGTCACGTTTTTGTCTACCAACAGCCTGAATAAACAATCTACAAATCCATCAAACTTGTTGGTATCTGTTTCACATACAAAAGGTTCACATGAAAAATAAAGTAACTATTAGAGCGAGCATATTCTAAATTTCATAAGGTGAGAGCCAAGGATAATTTGTATAAGTTATCTGTTGACATCAAGAAACAAACATTTTGCAAATATTGCACTTAACAAATCGGTAGTTTGTAAATAATTAATAAAAAATCCTTGACCTGCAATATTGTAAATTAACTAGACACCGTAGTTTTGCTAATTAGTCCAGATTGCTCTTTCATAGCAAAGTTTAGCAGTTATTTATATTAATAGAAATTACATCACTGAATTGATTTGAATATTTATTGAATATTATAACTTTCTTATTTCCAAGTGACTCACGAACCGTTAATCGCCGGACACATTGTTATTTTTAAATAACAGACGTTAGCAATTTTCTTAGAAAAAATCTATAGATAATGTGAAACGGTGATGCAGTGATAGCAAAAATTCCTTTTCCATTACTAAATAAAATGTTAAACAAATACGTCATGTCAGTTTCCTTTTAAAAATTATTTTCCGGTTTGAAGAAACTTGGTACAAAAATAAATGCAGTGAAGTTAATTCGAAAAAGTAATTGCAACGCATCATAAATTCAAGACTATAACCCAGATTCTTATTTAGAAACTCGTTTTTATGCCGGTAATTGCTCTGACTATATAAAACTTTAAAACACTGTAAAACATCCTTCAATCATCCGATCTCTATTTATATGTAAATACACAACGTGATCAAAGAATTCATTTACCGCGGAAGGAATTTACAGAATCCGTACTTTTTCCAAAGCTGGAAACCTTATACGGCAGGAACATATCCAAGCCATTAGGGTAGATATATGACCACTTTGGCGGCACAGCTTGTCGGGGTTTTTTGCTTGAAACGATGAATTTAACTTGTTTTCAAGAGGGTGAGTGTTACACTTGCC
The DNA here is from genome assembly GCF_031307605.1 of Tribolium castaneum. Lineage (NCBI taxonomy): Eukaryota > Metazoa > Arthropoda > Insecta > Coleoptera > Tenebrionidae > Tribolium > Tribolium castaneum. The sequence continues at coordinate 14,561,206 of NC_087394.1, read as the reverse complement.
GACCTGTTGAAGATAGCTCGATGCGAAATAATACAGGGTTATTCGTATTTATGAGACAATAAATGAACCTCAAAAAGAACCTATGAAATGATGCCAATTCAGATTATAACTCGTGTCCTATCGAAACTGTTAAGAATTTTACAGCCCTGGGAAGTACGTTTTTGTACAATAACTTTGGAACCATTTGACCAAATATTCCGAAACTTGGTAGACATACTAAAGAGAATATGCCTTTTATTCTAGTGATTATGAAAACCAGATACATCCTACCAGTTTCCGGTTGCAGCATTTCCGGGTCACATTTTTTGTATTTTTCTAAGTTTTTGCCCTCTTAACACTACTTTTTTAGTGCTTAAATCGATAAAGTAATCAATTGCGAATAAAAAAGGTATAACCTTCTACACCGCTAAAATGCACCATTTAATAGTTATTTTAATTTAAACAGAGGCTTGCACTTGACCAAAATCAAAAATGTATAAATTTTGGGCAGACGATATCCGTAGCAACGAAAGTGCATCTGCACTCAAACCGCTGTCAAGTCCTGTCAGGCACTTGTCAACTTTAACTTTGGATAATTTGGGGCTCTAAATTGAAAATATTTAACAAAAGGGTTTAGTTCAGTCTCTTAACCTAACCTACAATAAATTTAAACTATTCTGGTAGCATTTTCGATTGATTAATTCATCGAACTGTTTAACAACTGATGCATTTAGAAACACAGTTCAAATCCTACTGACTACACCAATTAAGTTTGTAATAAAACAGGACTTTGTTTAAAAAAAATTACAAATGATGGCAATAAGAGGATATTATTATCTACTCAACTGCTGCATTTAGAAAAGTAGATCAAATCCTACTGACTGCACCAATGAGGTTTGTAATGAAACAAGACTTTATATAAAAAAATCTATTACAAATTGTGTCAATAAGAGCATATTGTTATTTACTCAACTGCTTAATTTAAAAAATAAATAGTCGTTGATACGAAAAATTATTCCCTTTTTAATTAAAAAAATTGTTGGAATTTTGCAACATTTGACTATACCTTGGTAAAAGGGGCGGATCCAGAAATAAATTTGGGGCTTTCAAAAATGCTTAGGACCGGTTTATAGAAGCGTCGTTAATTTAATTCTCATTTAGATGCGTGATTAACTGATCACGTGACTAAACTGAACAAATGTGGTTGGTCCATTCGCATTGTTAACTTTTAACAACGAATTAAATTTTAACAAAGCTTTCTATAAACCGGCCCTTAGAATGTGAAACTATTAAATGAAACTTGTACTGTCGGTATGTTCAAATATAAAAAAAATGTATAAAATTTAAGTCCAATAATAGGAGTCCATTTATAATAAAATAAATAATAATAAAGTTTACAATGCAATTATTTTTATTAAAACTCTCTATACCTATTTTCAGCATTTTTTGGATATACAAAGTTATTAATCACAATGTTTTTTTACTAGTAGATTTTGTGACAAAAATCTCTCATTGACAAAAACAACACATTCTTTTTAATAATTAAAAAAAAGTACAACATGAAATACAACAGACAATGTTAATTTAGGTACAGTTGTTTAAGTAAGTTTAAATAATAAAAAATTCTGGACGTAAAAAAACTTCTAAGCAATTTCCTTGTTTTACTTTTCGAGAGTCCTCCTATAATATTTTATTAAGTGGTAATAATAATTTATTTTCAATATAAGGAAAGGTATTTGGTATTTTTTTGGACTATTACTCAAAAAATACAATTTTCTGACAACGCTTTGATTTTAATTTAATTTTCTTCAGGCCGTTAGTTATTTTTTATAAACGGGTTAAAGAAGATTAAATTAAAAACGAAATGTTGGCAGAAAATTGTGTTTTTTTGACTGACAGCTTAAGAAACACGTTTTCTTTTATTAAAACTAAATAAAATGGACACAAATACATTAGAAATTAGTAATTTATTTATTAATTTAATAATTGTAATGTGCATAAAAATACTTTTGTTTAAAAAGACATTTATTCATTAAGCTTTTATATTATTTATTAAAAAATTGAAATATATATTTGGGGCCCCCTGTCTCCCCCTGGATCCGCCCTTAGATGGTAAGGGAGATCTTTTATTTTATTTTTTGGTATTTTTTATTTACAAAGACAAAATTAAAAAAAAATAAGTTCGATCAAAATTCAAATTCTAATTTTTGCACTAACCTATTCTATTTAATTCTAATTATTATTTAAGAAATTAGTGCCTAAAAATACCAATTATCTTGTGAAATGAATTTATTAAATTTTCATAAACCAAAATTTGTAATTGTGATAGGTAACAATAGTGCCAGAAAACTCACAAAACTGTTACGACCTTATTTTTTAAGAAAAAGAAATTGTGATAGGTACTTATCAGTATACAGTCAAGTGTATAAAAGTTCAAAATTATATTCAACTACATATAAATCGCGTTTTCATCCTAATTAAAATTAATTACTCAACATTAAGCCGCTTATTATTTCTTATGTCTTCTAGAACAAACGATGGCAGTGCTTAAATGGTTTGTGCAAAAATACGTACATACAAAAAATTGTCGCTACTTTAAAAAACAATGATTAATTACAGAAAAAAAAATTAAAACGCATCTAAACGGTATTTTGGTCAAAACATCATTATTTTAGGTATTTTTAATTTTAATAATATTATTTTTTATTAATTACCATTTATAACAAGGAACTGTATAAAAACTCTGAAAAAATTCACATGCATGGAGTAAAAAAGTAAAGTATTTAATGACAAAGGCTATTTTTTTCTGGGTCCATTATTTCAGTGTCGTGTTAATTTCGAGTTAAATATAAATTTCAGGTTAACGTCGAAAAAAAACTATTTCCAAGTTTGAAATAACCAGACTCTTGAGTCTTCTTAAACATTTTCTTTTCCTAACTCAGGCCTAATTGAAAAAGCCGTCATTATTTACCTATAAGTTAATTAAGTTTAGGTTAACCCAAAGTTATTTTACTTTAAAGTTAACTCACATTTGAAATAACGTTTATTAATTACTATTTATAACAAGGAACTGTATAAAAATTCACATGCATGAAGAAAAAAATAAAGTATTTAATGTCAAAGGTCTTTTTTCTGGGTCCGTTATTTCAGTGTCTAGTTAATTTTGAGTTAAATATAAACTTCAGGTTAACGTCGAAAAAAAAAACTATTTCCAAGTTCGAAATAGCCAGACTTTTGAGTTAACTTAAACTTAGACGTTTCCTAACTCAGACCTAAGGTAGAAATTGAAAAAGCAGTCATTATTTAGCTATAAGTTAACATTAAGTTTAGGTTAACCCAAAGTTATTTGACTCTAAAGTTAACTCACAATTGAAAAAAAATATTTTTTTTTTGATATTTAGAAATGAATTGTTAGCCGTACATAAAAGATTAATTCTTTTTTTTAACGTTCAAAATGTTTGTTCAATCTGGAAAAGTGGGTGTAAACTATTGAGCGTTTATAATTTCTACAAATGCAGGCCGTTTAATTTTTGACAAATTTCCTAGTAAGGCAGAATAAATTACTTAAATGAGCTTTGCTCGCCGATTAAATTACAGTCTATTAAATGTTAGTTTAACAACTTATTAGTCAATTCTTCCACGTTGACCTTTTGGTTAACCAATTTCGACGTAAATGTGAACAATAAGAATAAATCCAAAACTTGTGGTCCAGTTAATCCAGCTTTCGAGCAAACAGTGAACTACTTCAGGGTTCAGCGGTTCAGAAAACCAGTAGTCCCCAGAATAAAAATCCAAATATTGATTTTCCCCTCCTAATTAAACGTTAAATAACTACTTGTTCTCCGAGTCTGGAGCAGGATTTCAAACTTAAATATTGACGAACAAGTGCACGTAGCACAAGTAATTCTCGATATCTCGCCATACACGACGTCACATTTGTTAATAAAAGCCAGGCCTTAACATAAAGAATGATTATACAGGGTTATTCGTATTTATGACACAATAAATGAACCTGCAAAATGGACCTATAAAATGATGTCATTGAGATTATAATTCGTGTCCTATCTAAACTGATAAGAATTTTACAGCCCTGGAAAGTAGGGGTATGGAATATCCTCTTATTACCATCATTTGTAATAGTTTTTTTTTATAAAAACCACGCCTTGTTTTATTACAAACTTAATTGGTGCAGTCAGTAGGATTTGTTGACCAATTTTTTCTTTTCTTCACAATTTTAACGTCCAATTTGCAACTTTAAGAACTTATGAAAACTCCAGCACAGTGAACAAAGTTGTATTTTCAGCAATTTTTTAAGGAAATATGAAATAATACTACTCTCGATTGGAAGAAAAAAACAACAAATCCTGTTATAAATTATAAATAAGAGACGTTAATGGCGTGTCTTACTTTTAGAACACTCGTTTGAGTGCTGAAATGATAAACAATAACTACATCAGAAAATAATAATTACAAAATTAATTTAAGTAAACACATTTCACAAATCAGTCTTCTTAACGTTATAAATTGTATAAAAAATAGTTATCAATTTAAAATACAATTTCAATATATCTAGACATTTAATGCCCACGATACAAAGCAGTTGCCCTTCTTCAAGCAGATATAAAACTTTTATAGCCTATTTTAACGTATCTACACGATAAGATTTTCAATAATGTTTTTGTATGTATTTCTCTATCCTTTTATTTTAACCACTTCAGTGTATTATTACTGCCATTTACTTGTGCACTCTCAAGAAACACCAAGAGTGAATTAACATTTTTGTCGTAAAAGTTACGACGTTTCGTTCCATTGACTTTCAGGGAAGTTTATAAAGCTTGTATGAAAAGCTGAACTGTTTTCTAACAAAATTATAAAATTGTTTTGCTCCTTGATAAGATTTATTGATTATCTACGATTTATTTTTATGCAAGTTAATCTAGATATTGCTCGAACAACTTAGTTTCCATCGAAAATTGTTGTATTTATACGTAATTTGCATCACATTTGGAAACATCTCAATACGTGTTTGAATGTCTCCAGTTAGTGCAGCTCTAAATCAATGTCATTTAAACACAACGACAAATACCTATATTTGTATGCAAAATCGTCTCTACAAGCTCGGAGATTGAATATTTATTGCGTGCGGAAAAAGATCAAAAACTACCAACTCGTTACTCGTAATATAACGACTTCGAGATAGATAACCAAAGAAAATTACAGTTTTACCAGTCTTTAACCCGTTCACCTCTAGCATTTTTTTAATTATGATCGTTAACGATTTTTACCGACCTGAACGTGTTGTAGTACAGCTACCTGATTTCAGTAGCCACACGCTAGAAAATGTTGCACTTTCCAGGTTTCGAAAGCATTTTCTAAATAGCATTTTCCATTTACTTATTATTACAGCAAGACTTCTATGGGCACTTCAAGTTTTTCAAAGCGTGTCTAATAATCCACTTCGAGCCAATGATTCGATGTAATCATCAAATAACTGATCAATTTATAGCATTCCTATAACGTCACTGAAGAATAAATTAGAAGCAGGTAATAACTTGAATTCCACACCAGCTCGAGATTTCTACAAAGCTGACGTCATTTTTGCTCATCCTTATGTTAATTCAACAATTTTTTCAAGGGGAGGCACGAAAATGCCTTCCAAGCGTGCAAAATTCGAGGCAAAATACTGGGCATGTCAAGAACTTAAATTTATTATTCCCCGTTCTACTTTTATTCATCTCATGTTACGGTCACCTTTTGATAAACCCAAATGATCTCGAACGAATTTCATACGCGCTTTTTACCTGTCCATCACAGCTAGTTTTATTTCCTCGCTTATTGTGCTGGATTTGAGGGAAAATGAACAAAACAATCTTACAATAAAAAAATTATTTTCGATAAAATCTATCACCATTTCACAGTTTCTAAAACATAATTGTCGTGATCGACCTTGCCAAGGTTGAATGTTTTCGATTGTTTTTGTGTTGTGAGATCAAGTACTTATTAAATTTATCTCTACAAACTGCATACGTGCACAATCATATGATCTCAATAATCTCTTATTCGAGTGGCAGCAATTGTTTCCACATCAAATGAGTTATTGTGGTCCATAGTGCGAAGTCATCAGATTTCGTGATTAAAAAATTGTTTTGCTCCGAGTGCAAAATTGCCTTTTAAATGACAAATTACAGCCTGTTCCATTTAAACCCCACATTAGAAGTATTGATATATTGATGATATTTATTAGAAAGTTGCTACATAACCTATAATCCACTGAGTTCTCCTCAATGCAAATATTTTCAAGATGGCAGCACTTCCGGTTATATCGGAAGTCGCTATCATCTTTCTTATTTTAAGTGGAAAGCTATGTTTATCACTGCGTTTTTAGATAAGTTGAGTTATCTTAAGGACGTTTTTATCAGCTCTCCCTATACCTAAGTTTAACCGTTTTCGAGATATTTAAGATTTTTTGAAAATTTTTGGATTTGCACCTGTCACTTAAAAAATCGGTAACTCTCCTAGTTTTAGAGATTTCAAAATCATATTTGGAGAATTCAAAGAGAAAACCTGTATCTATTCTCCAGTGTGTTCAAAACTAGAAAAAAAGTTAATAAACCCAAAAATTTTAAAGTTAAGTTTCAACAACTTCAAGTACTCATAACTTAATTTTTAAATGGGATGTTCCAATTTTTATTTTACTAGATAGAGGAGAATTATTTTCTGCATCGATCTGTATTAGCATTCCCTATACCTATCTGTGATAATTTTCAAGTTATGTTGTTTTTTTTTGACATTGTAGAAAATTTCGTACTAAGCACAGTTATTTTTGCATAGTTTGCCATAAAAACATTTCTGATTAAACAAACGACAAATTCTGTTCAAAATTGTGTTGTCAGTCCTATGAAAACAAAATAAATTCATTGAATGTCGGTTTAAAAAACTTTAATTTCCCACATTTTTTCTCTCGTTTTCATGGCAACCTATGAGAAAAAACCTATGGCTAAAGAATTTCTCAATCCCAACAAAAAGTTATTGTAACTTGAAAACTATTAAACATAAGTATAGGGAACGCTAATACAGAGCGATACAGAATGAAATGATGCAGAGTGATTTAATGAAATAAAACTTGTGGCATTTCATTTGAAAAAATTGAGTTACGAGTACTTAAAGTTCTGAAAACTTAACTTTAAACATTTGGGATTTGTTATTCTTTTTTAGAAATTTGAAAACACCAAATGAAAGAGCTATGCTTCCTCTTTCAAATGAGCTAAAAAATATTTCCAAATTTTTAAAAATGATACTGTTATCGATTTTTGAATTAGGAGGTGCAAATTTTAAAAAAATTTAAAACCCTAAATATTTCGTAAACGGCTAAATTTAGGTATAGGGAAGCTTATGAAAACTACCTTAAAATAACTCTAGTAATCCAAAAACGCATTAAAAATATAGCTTTCCATTTAAAATAAGAAAGTTGATAGCGGCTTCCGGTATAACCGGAAGTGAAACCATCTTGAAAATATTTTCAGTGAGCAAGACCTAAGAGGTTATGGTTGTAACAAATTTTCAGATGACTGTTATTATTAGAATTACCAACACTTCTAATGTGGGGTTTAGACGAAACATACTGTATACATTTTATAGTAATTTGGGCAGTCACCCTTTGAAACAATTGATGAAGCATTTCTATGCGGCATTTTGTGTACCACTGAAAAAACTGTCAAAAATGTGCGCGTTGTCAGAAAAGTAAAATTGTTTTAATTTAGTGAAATTATTTTAAAAACCAACAACAGTGGCTGAAATTTCTGTGTTGTTGAAAAAGAAATCAATATACGCCTATGGAAAGTGTCGTTGGACTTTTTGTGAAATGTTATTTATAAAATTTAAAGTTCAAAGAATCGTCAATAATTTGAAGACACAGGAAGCGAACCTGAACTAAATGGAGTGAGGACAAAACACGTCACTGGAAACGAAGCAATAGTTGGGGCTGTAATTCAAGCTTTTGAAGAGAATCCAATCAGCAGTGTACGAAACATTTCCAAAGTCCTGAATGTTCAAGTGTCTAGAATTTTTCAGTTGTTGTTCAGTCTTTTAATCCTTTTTGAAAGAATTAAACATTACCAAAAGTAAGTCAAAAATATTGTTTTTTAACTTTGTATGGGTGAGAGCTAATTGTGAAATGTCTCTTGCGTGATAGTTACGTTTGTGCGAGTAGGGCTGACCAAAATTCAATGGTAGTGCTCATTTGTCTCATAGAGATCTACGCTTTTGCATCTGTACCCACGTTTAACAGTTTGTTTCTCATTTTTCTCGAGAAAGAGACGTCTTCCACGAACGAGTTTTTTCTGACAGCATTTTTTACTGACGATATATTTTTTAATATAAGTATTAAAAGGCTTAACATTTTAAAAAGGCATGTAAAAATTACGTTTTTAAGACTTGAGTTGTTGCATTAATTGGATTTTAATCTTTATCTTCGAAAATATCTGCATTTTAAATTTCATAAAAATCCGTTGACAAATATCTGAGATATCAGGTTCGAAAGTCTTAGTTGAGACACCCTGTATAGAAAAATTCGAGTCCAAAAATACCAAACTACCACAAAAATGCGAATATTTTTCTTAGAAAAATACGTTTTATGTGGAATTAATTATCAGAACGAATTTAGTCTAAATTACCTTTGATTAAGGTCGTTGATCTATCTTTTATGACAGCTAAAGGCAATCATTTTTGAATAATGCTTTGTTCAAGCCAGAGTTCGATTAAGATAGATTATTACTTCCAATTTTGGATTGTCCTTAATGTCCATCATTTTCATTCGATAACACTTCCTCTCTGCAATATTTGGGCAACATTTTCAATTTGTTAAACCAAAACTGACTTAATTTTTATTCTAATGTAAACCGGTTTGCATTTATAAAGTATTTCAAAATTGGTATTAAACAGAAATTATTGTTAATGGAAGAAGCACTTATTACGACAGCTTTGCCTCAACCCAAACATTGTATGCTCTGGTATGTCACGTATATTTTTTACGATTTTGCGTAACATTTTATAGCAAAAATAAAACGAGCGTAAATTGTCTGTGAACCAGTAGCAGAATTTTATATTTTAAACAGTTTTTCTGACAATGTCAAGGATTTTCTCGCCCTATTAAACACCAAATACAAATACACCAGATTCCAAAATTAATTGTTAACTCCATAAAAAACTAAATCGTAACAAGTCGCCCCAAAAACAAAAATAAATGCAAATACCTCAAAAAGTGCACGAAATTGTACATCAAGTCGCTACCATATTATTAGGGCATTATTATTATATTATATTATTATATATAAGATAAGAGATAAGTAAGAAATTTTGCTAAAAAGTTTCAGAAAAAACTCTCAGAAGTCAAAAAGACGACGATTTTTGTTATTGTCATTTGAACTTATTTTTTTACTGAGAATTTAAATTTTTTAAGGACATTTGCAATGAAAATAAATAATGGTGATAGAGCTTTTTACTTCTACTTCATTGGTTAAATAGTACAATTATTATAAGTTGCTTGCTTGGAAGAAATAACAACTTATTATTAGTAAACATTTTAGTTTTTAATGTTCAATGTTTTAATGCGTTGTGATTTAGGCGTAGATGTGAGAAATTTCGACAAAAATAAGCCGACAAATTACTGAATTAAGTCGATATTGTATTATTTGTCGTATAAGGGTTGTAAACACACAATGCTGGAATTTGGTATACATGCTGCGATTGTCCAAAGCTATTTAGCTTACGAAAGAAATGATAAAAAGAATAAGAAGAGAAAATAAGAAATTTTGCTAAAAAATTTCAGTAGAAACTTTCAGAAATAAAAAATATGACGATTTTTGTCATTGTCATTCGAACTTAACGTTTTACAGGAAATTTTTACATTTTTTTAAGGGTAATTAAAAATGGAAATTAAAATATGGTTAAATTACTTTTTGTAGATGTTATTATTTTAAGGATTTGCGACAAGAAGAAGAAGAAGAAGACAAGTCGAAAAATCACCGAATTAAGTCAAAAATTGTAAAATTTAAGTCTTTTTCGAAAGCTTACGTACGTCATATGACTTAATGGTAAATTGGAACATTTAGCTGGAAATCGATTTAGCTTACAAAAGAAATGATAACAAGTATAAGAAAAAAATTAAAAATGTTGCTCAGAAATCAAAATTATGAACGATTTTCGTCATTGTCATTTGAACTAGTGTTTTACAGTGTTTTAGAAGTATTTTGAATTTTTTTAAGGGTAATCAAAATAAAAATAAAAATATGCTCAGTGTTATTTGCTTTTCTTAAATGATTAAATAGTACAATAATTATTGTTGCTCGTTTAGAGGAAATAAATAATAAATAACTTATTAGCTGCAAAAGTTTTTGTCCATTAATGTTTAATGTTTTAATGCGTTGTTATTTAGCCAGAAACGTTAATGTTTTGAAGAATTTCGACAAAAATAAACCGAAAAACACCGAATACGTCTAATATGTATTATAAAATTTACGTCTCTTTCGTAAACCTAAGCATTTTATATGACTTAAAAGTAAATTGGACCATTTAATAAAATTATACAGTATTTCATGTTTTGTATTTTTCTAGCGTTTTAGCACATTTTTCAGACAGAAACGGCTGTAAAACTTTATCAAAAATAAACCGAAAGTCATCAAATTACCATAGTTCGAAAATGGTGTACTTTTTTTTAACCCAGTTTTTGAAATGACTTAAGTGTATAATTTGGAATACAGATTGATAAAACTTAGTTTGCGTACTTCAATAGTCCAAAACAATTAAGGTTACGAAAGAAATAATAAAAAATATAAGAAAAAATAAGAAAATTTGCAAAAACGTTTGAGAAGAAATGAAAAATATCACGATTTTTTATTGTCATTCGAACTTACTGTTTTACAGAAAATCTTATAAGTTGTTATTTATCCAGAAACGTTATTATTTTGAAGAATTTCGACAAAAATTACCCGAAAAAATTGTGAAATTTAAGTTTTTTTCAAAGCTTAAAAGCATGTCATATGACTTATCATTTAATAAAATTACACAGTATTTCATATTTTGTATTATTTTAGAATTTTGAGGCAAAAACGGCTTAGTGTAAAACTTCGTCAAAAATACACCGAAAGTCATCAAAATACGATAATTCGAAAATGGAGTATTTTTTTTTTATTTATCGAACCCAGTTTTTGAAATGACTTGGAATACAGATTGATAAAACAAAATTGATAAAACTTTGTTTACATACTTCGATAGTCCAAAACTATTACGATTACGATAGAAATGATAAAAAATATAAGAAAAAAATAAGAAATTTTGCAAAAACATTTTAGTTGGAAAATTATAGAATATTTCATATTTGTTATTTTTCAAACATTTTAGCACATTTTTCAGTCAGAAAGAGCGCAATGTTAAATATCGTCAAAAATAAACCGAAAATCATCAAATTACTTCAAAAATGGAATAATTTTGGTATAATCAGACGTTTATTAAACCAGTTTTTGAAATGACTTAAGTGTAAAATTTAGAATACAGATAGTAGATGCTATGGTAGCGCTCAGCTCCATTTGCGTGTGCGTCATCTGACATTTCTGTCACTACGTTTACATAGCAGGGTCATAGCGGTGACAAACTATCAAATATCTTTTGAGCTTACGAAGTGTTTAAATTATGATTTGTTACAAAAAATACAGATTCACAAAACAAGAACTAATAAACGCAGAATCAAAAACCTAACGAAACGCAAATCACAAAACATAATAAACGAACAGAAAATACTTGCGATTAACACCGATAACACTTTCGACAACCATGCGACGACGTCTATATTTTACTGTCAATGTCAGTTTGACAAATTCGTGACACTTGACGGTGTTGTCGAAGTGCACATCTAAATTAATGTTCAAGGATACCACCCTTAGATAGCCCTTAGCTGTTTAAATTTGCATTGTTTTTGATAATTTTTTATAGCTTTGTGTTGGTAATGAAAAAATGAAATTGATGACGCACACGCAAATCGAGCTGACCGCCGCTATAAGTCACTATAAGGGTTGTGGACAAACAATGATGAAACTTAGTTTACATACTTTGATAGTCCAAAACTATGTATTTAGCTTACGAAAAAAATGATAACAAGTATAAGAGAACATAATAAATTTAGCTAAAAACTTTCAAAAGAAACACTCAGAATTAAAAAATGGACGATTTTGAAATTTTTAACAACTTATTAGCCGCAAAAGTTTAAGTTTTTTAATGTTGAATGTCTTAATACGTTGTCCTTTATCTAGAAACATTATTATTTTAAAGAATTTGAACAAAAATAAACCAAAAAATCACTGAATTAAGTCAAAAAGACGTTCAGTCAAATACAAAAGTGAAGTCAGATTTTTTTCAAGCAATATTTTCTAATTTGTTTTCCTTAGCAACGGTATCGATTGTTGCTCTCTTGTTTCCTAGGATGTTGAATATATTTATTGTCGAATTTACCAGTTAAAAATTTAACAATGAAGAAAAAAAAGTCCATTTTTTGTCATCGGAACTTTTAATTCAGTTTGATGTCCTTTATCAGCACGTGAGAGATTGTACGGTATTTTTGAATCACCCTGTAGAGTGTTTTTCATATTTTGTATTTTTTAAGCATTTTAGCACAATTTTCGGTCAGAAATGTCGCAATGTAAACTTTTGGCAAAAATAAACCGAAAGTCATTAAATTACATTCTAAAAGGGGAAAATTTTTGTATTTATCAGACGTTTATTAAGACATTTTTTTGTATAAAGCACTAACTAAACAATACTGGACAATAAGATATATTGCATTAGTTTTGTGAATAAGATAATTTATCTGGTTCCTAAAATTAACTTACGGTACTACATAACTTTTTATTGTATCCATTGTAATACTAATGCTCTTTTAAAATTGTCATTGTACATACATAATGTGCAGGAATTTTAATAAAATTAGCAGTAGTTGTGATATTAATTTTCTTTCTTTTAATTTCATACAAAATCTAATATTTCGGGTTTTTCGGGCATTAGGTTAATTAAATGGTAGGCAAAATTCAAAATTAATTATTTGTTTTTTTTTTACTTGTCTTCTTACCTTTGTATTGTTTCTAGTTTTAGTTTAAATACAAAACGTTTATTTAACTTAATTTCATTTTCTGTACTTGGGTGATTTACCTGTTGAAAATTAATAAATTATTATTATTATTAAAAACTGAAAAATCACTATGAATTATATTATTTTGCCGATTTTGTAAAATATTTTAGCTATGGCATGATGTTATATACAGCGTGCTCAAAAACTGGCGCACCAACTCAATGGTGTGTAGTAGAGAAGTGGTTACATATAATGGTAAAAATAGTAAAAAAATTCTTTGTATTAAAGTTATTGATAAATAACTAATTTTAGGTAAATGATATGTGGCAACGTTGTCTAACAGTCATGATCGTAATAGAATTTGAGCAACAATAAAAATAAATTATTTTTGAAACGGTTTCCTAGGAAATAATTCCCAGTGTTGGCACATCTACACATTGTGATTTTTTGGATGAATTTTAATTTTTTTAAATTAAAAAAACTCCTAAAATCTGATCGTAAATTTTAAAATAATTATTCATCGATTACCTGGTATGAAACATAAAAATATAAAAAAATAATGAATACTAAAGAAGTTAACACAATAAGTTTGTAGCTCCAGATTTTTTAAAATATAACTTTAGGAATTTTTTCAACATTTTTCCCGTAATCTGCACTTGCTTCTCAATAACGTACCACTGAGTTGGTGCGCCAGTTTTTGAGCATCCTGTATATTTGCAATTTTGATTGTAGTGTAGGTTCATGCAACACAGGACGGCAGAAATCGATTGCAAACTCCCGGTGCAGTCAGCTATGTAATATGTGATTTTGAATAATCAATGCAAATTCATGCCTACATGCCACAATAGTTGAAGTAATTAAAAAATCAATATTTGCATATAAATTTCATTGTGTTAGAAGACGATTTAGAGCACAGAGCAAATGCTTATTGGAAGTATAAATACGGAAACATTTTGTCCATCTCAACACTTTTATCACAACTTATCTAATCAAGCACTTACAAAATGTAATACACATCAGTAAAATGGTAGCAGCAAAACGCCGTTGGTACTTTTTAAAACAGTAATACAGTCAAGGCAAAGCTATATTTATAAACTTTATTTAATAATAACATTAATATTATACAAACATATGATTATAAACTTGACAGTGAAGTATGATCGGAAAAATTGTAATAAATTGCATAGCTACATACCTGTGAAGGAGGCAAGTTATCCGTTGGTTGAGGCATTTTGGAAATAACACGAAACTTAAAAAAACACAGAGAAATAGAGAAAAACCAAAATAAAGGTAAAGTTAAGTAAGGCCCAACTTGAAGAATACCATCACCTTCTCCACTCCCATGCAGCTACAAACCAACTAAACTGGAAATAGTGTTTCGTGAATCATTCGTGGACTCGGCTGCAGATCGTGGAACTGAGCATGCACACAAACATTTATTGATCATACTGTAGACGAGTTTTTCTACACAACCATAACTGGCTATTTGGAGACTTCTGTTCCGTATGGTCCAGCGGAGAGAAGTGGCAGCAGCATCATCCGTGACCACAGTTTATTGCATTTTTAATTGTATCGTTTATATTTTTTTCCCTCGCCCATACAATGAATGGATGGTATTAATTATTAATTTTCCGTTGGGTGATGCGATTTTTAAGCTTGGCGGATGTGGGGGCTGCACCGCACCCTGGCGGCATGTCAAAGGGGGCGGTTACGCAATCTGCAATATGAGAAGGGCGCCATTTGGGAACACCCCTGACCTACAAAACGATTTTCGGTTTGTACCAAGAATTGTGATCGCAAAATAAACCGAAAAATCATTGAATTATGTCAGTAAACGGTTTAACTAATAAAATAAGATTGCTAGTGGAGCAATGTTTGCCTTTTTGGGGTGTTATTTATACAGTTTTTTTTAGTCAGCTTAATTATGTCTCCAAAGTTTCTCAAAAATGTGCAGAAAGTAGTAAAAACAGTATTATTTCGTCTTTTTCTTAAACACATTTTTGAACTAAAGTTCGGAACGAGATCAGGAACAAAAAAAACGCAATTAAGTCCAAAGTGAAGTCTAAAACTAGAAAAAACAAAGCCGCAAAATCGCTTAATCAGGTCAATTTATTTTATTGTTTGTTACTTTTTTTCTATCAGATACTTAATTATGTCATAAAATTTATAAAAAAATTTCTATGAAACTACTATAGTTTGGTTAAAAAAAATGGTTATTATTAATAATTTTTTATTATTTTAAAATAAGGCTGCCTCAATAATACTCGTACGTGTCTATATGTGTGTCTACATTATTCTTCCTTTTTTTGCGTGTTTTAACGCTTTTTGCTATCAGAAACGTAATTAATTGGAAGAATTTTGATAAAAATAAGTTCAATAATACAGAATTATTTAAAAGTACCGGACAATCTCTCGGGTGCTGATAAAGGACATCAAACTGAATTAAAAGTTCCTATGACCAAAAATTGATTGAGCCTTTTTTCTTCAAATTAAAATTTTTAAGTTATATTGGTGCTTCAGATAATATTTTTTTGTCTTTAGTTAGTAGAAACGACAGCTCTTGGAACATTAAACAAATACCTGTTGAAAAAAATTAACAATTAATGTCTTATGATGTACAAAACAATAAAAAAAAACTTGCAAATTTGACAATAAATTATATTCCACATCATAGGAACAAAAGAGCAAAAATCGATACCGTTATTAAAGAAAACAAATTAAAGAATATATCAAAATTAAGTTGCTTGAAAAAAATCTGACTACTTTCATTTTTGTGCTTAACTGAACATCTTTTATTACCACAACGTGTATACCTGTATCGTTATTTATTTATTTGATCGCTAAAAAGTATGGATACAGCTAAATTCTAGGTGCGCAACCTTATCGCGCACCTAAGAAAATCGCGATTTCTAATTAAATAAAAAAGTATTGCATTCTACACGCCTGACTGTACCTTCAAAAAGTATCTCCTCTAATTTTTTGGTAATTTTTCACTTGCAGATAAAAATAATAATTAAAAAAAAGTAATTTTCGACCAAAAAGTCAAATTATAAATTTTATACCAGACCACGCGTATTCACTTCAAATAATTGTTTACGAAATTAGCGAAAAAAAATACCAATCAGATTATGAATTAAACGCACTTTTCCATTTTAACTTTAAAAATTATTTTTATTTATGAGTTGTTGTGGCGTCGTAAATTTAGGTGACAATGTGAACTGTAATTAGGGTAAGATTGTAAAAGATTTCGTTGGGATATTTCAATGCAGGAATCAGTTTTATTGCAAGACTGTAAATAAGGGACTCCAAAAAGGTCGGCTACTGGTAACTGATCCCTTTGTTGGCAAATTATACCATCTTCTAATAAATCACGCGTCTGGTTTGCGTCTAAATAAAAAAGACCGATTATTTCACCAAACAAGTAAAAATTTTTAATTCTGATACCACCGCTCGATGGGCTAGCAGGTAAGGATTCATTTGATCTAAAAACTTTGTAGTTAAATTAACAGTTAATGTCCAAAAACTCGCAAAACTGCTACGACTTTATTTATTAACAAAAAAATTTAATGAAAATCGAGAATTGTCCAATCAGTGGTATCAATGTATAGAGTGGTGTGTAAAATTTTAGGATTTTTATTTCATTAGAAGTCGCGATTTTCTTGAGTGCGCGATAAGGTTACCACACCCAGTATGTCTACCCAAGTGTAAAGGAAGCTTTTAAAAACAATTCCAACTCTCTAGGAATTTTTTCCCCCGATTTGTCTAATTTGACTAGGCTATAGATACTTAACTATGTCATAAAATTTAAAAAAATTTCATCAAACTACTATAGTTTGGTTAAAAAATAATGTTAATTTTTAATAATTTTTTCGTATTCCAAAATAATAAGGACATCAAACTGAATTAAAAGTTCCTATGACAAAAAAATTGTTTGAGCCTTTTTTCTGCAAATATGAATTTTTAAGTTATGTTAGTGCTTCAGAAAATATTTTTTGTCTTTAGTTCTACGACAGCTCAGATTCTGTGTTCTTTTTTTATTTGCGAAATTTCGTCAAATATATATAAGTCAAACCAAACTGAGTCTAAAAGGGAGTTAATTTGCGTTTCTCGGAATGTTTATGCCGAGGTTTATATGCAGTTTTTTTACTCAGACATTTAATTTTTTCGTGAAATATGTCAACAATTTCCCTAGTTCCAGGGTCTTACTACACTTTTTATCTAGTGACAAAAGTTTCTAATTATTTGGAGGAATTTTATCAAAATAAACAACCATGAATTAGTTTGAAAATGGTGCTTTTTGTTTATTTAAAGGCTGCTGCATTACTCTAAGAAAACAATTATTTCTCTTTTTCTAAACTGAAAATTGCTTTTAGGTATCGTATTTTATGGATTCGAAAATAAATTGCGTTTAAGTTTGTTAGTCTGTAGTTTATTTTAACTTCTTTCTTTCTACCAAATGTTGATTTTGTCTCCTTTTTCTAAAGCGTATGTTTCTCTCGACTTATCTTTAGTCCAGGTCTGCCATCGAGTAAAATTATTAATTACAGCATATTTTAATGCTTATAGCAACAGTTATAGCTGTGGTTACAGAAATTTAATTAAGGTACATATTAAATGCCCAATATTTTATTTAAATGACAAGTATTTTTGTTCAGCAAAAATGATACATACCCAGTAAAAATAATAAATGTGCAGTAAATAATAGTATTTCAAAACTGGAGAGTCTATATTCCCACATTTCGAGTTCTACGCTTTCGAGTTTAATCGTTTGAGGGGTATGTTTCCTTTTAGTTTGCTTGGGCAAAGCCCCAGCCTGCAGGCTACCAACTGTACGTCGCTGTAGCTCCATAAAAATTATGATTCCACGACGTGTTCGAGAGGTGTCATCTATTAGTTCGCTGGGGCCCCAGGCTAGCTACTGAGCGTTTATTTAAACTGTGCAAACTAAAATTATATGCTTGGTTTTTAACTGTGCAAAATATTATATTATACCGATCACTGTTTTTTACTGTGCAAAAATTAATTAAATATTGAGCATTTATTATTTTTTACTGATTAAAATCGGATTTATTACTGATCGCTTTATTTTTACGTTTCTACCTATTTAATTATAATTGGTGCAACAAAGCGCCAAAATTTAAACTGAAATTGCCTTGGGCTTTACGGTGCGCGTGCGCAAACCCGACCTAACCTAAAATATTTTCTGTTGTGCTTCAACAATTCAAAATGCATAGAATGTGGAACCGGGCTTTTTTTGCACTCGGTGCAACTGTTCTTCCAATGATTTTGAATTACTTAATCAAACGAAGACATAAATTTAAACTGAAAAAGTTACGAGATGAAAAGTGGGACCAGGACAGTAGCTATTACCACTGTATTTTTTTCACGATGAAAAACGTGATGTGTTCAAGTCATTTTAATACACATACAGCATGTGAAGATAATTGTTCAGTCACACATTTAAATACGCTGTTACGGTTCCTAGGATCAGCAAAATACTCCATATCTTTGTGCATGTATATGGTCACATTGAAGCAAGTTACTGACGAGCTAATTAAAGCCGAAGATCGCGGTGTGAAAGTTAGAATAATCACAGACCACGTTATGTACAAAATGGAACGTTCTAAAACTAAATTGCTGAAAGAACGATACGGTAATTCGAAATTTTTCAAATATTTTTCCGGAAAAATAATCAAAATTGTAGGTTTTGAGGTTCGGACGCCCCCTTATCAAGACTCCTTGATGCATCACAAATACTGCCTTGTCGATGCTGAGGATCCAAACTTGCAGAAAATGTTCCTAGGATCACTGAATTTAACAGTTCAAGGGTGTCTCAAAAACTTTGAATTCGTATGCATCACAAATAATTCAACGATGATTAAAAGGTATAATGAAGAGTTTGAATCACTTTGGACCACGTTCGAAAACTCAGACATTTTTCTTTAGAGATGTTTATTCAAAATAAAATTAACAAATACATTATTTTTTTAAACCGTTGATCTCTGGTGTGCATTACGAGTTTAGTAATGAAATTAAATTCCAACAATGCTAAATATTAGCACCCTTATTCTTCTAAATCTAAGTCGTTTAGTTCTTCATCTAAAGCTTCTAAATCCTCCTCAAGGAACAAATTTTCATTGATGGGTACTGCAGATGCACCTTCTTCACCATTTTCTGTTACTTTTGAGCTTGTCTTCAGCCGGTCTTCAGAGGCCACAGTTCCAGTCCCGTCAACCTAAAATAATTAAAAAGTGAAATTATTGGACGCTAAACAAAAACGTAATCAAGAGTTCTGTGGAAATTTCAAAATGTCAAATGTGTATATTTTTCAAAACGCTGCGAAAACGGTTACAGATGCAAGAAAAATGTTAGGAAGAAAGTCGTGGAGAATTATTGGAATAGTATATTATACGAGTTTTATAAGACGTTCTATTAAAGCTCGAATGGTTTTGGAGCACGACGAAGGAGTGCTCCATTAGAATGAGTGCCACAATTAAGTCTTATAAAACGAGTGTAATATACTATTTTTTCTACTTTTTATTTTTGTTTAGTTTAACTTATCAAAATCTGTTCAAACTATTTCCCCTTAATTTTGTTAATTAATTCGGGCTTTATCAATAAACGACTTGTCGCTGTTGACAGATTACACACTAAATTAAGTGATGACTGATGACACCCAGCCCAGCACTGCCAATACAACTCCTACAAAGTTACTAAAAGGAGTTGCATAAAAGTTCTTTTTGTGAAACAAAAAAATTTTACAATGAACAATTTGTGAAACCAAAGTGGAAAAAATCATTTGTTATCTAAACCGTTGAAAATATTATTTAGAAATATAGTGTCGCGGACTTTTTTGTAGAAAATTCAATTCTCTACAACTTTGTTCCTTATACTTTTTTGTATCTTCAACCGTATTCAAATTGATAGTTCAAAGTGGTAATTCTTTGCGCACTGTCGCATATTTATCAAAACGCGTTTTTATAGTTTTGAAACAGTTAATACACGTTTATAAAATCTACAGAGCACGCTTGACTCAGGACAGTTTATTTTTCAACTTACCTCTTCGGCACTAATTAGATCTAAATTGATTTCTTTATAATCCGCTTCATCATCTTCGGTGTCTGAATAATTGTAAGAATCAAACGCTTCATCGCCTTCATCCATGTTATTCTGCGCCGCCAATTCAGGATTAAAACTAAACATTTCTCTACCACTAAGTCCGACTTGTTTGCCTGCCTTAAAGTCGGTTCGTTTTTTGTCTTCATCCCGTTTTGCGGCGTCTTTTTTTTCCTAAATTCAAATAAATGTGTTAGAATTGTTTTAGCACCTCCGTAAATAAAACAAACCTGAATTTTACGTTTTTTCCACGCTAAAAATGTCTCTAACGTGACTTTAGTTTGAGTAGAACCTAGTGCTGCTCTTTCCTTTTCAATTAGATCTTCCAGTGATATTTCATCACGTTTGTCGTCTTTTTTCTTATCTTTCTTTAACGTGAAACCTGGTGGGAGAGCGTGTCTGTAAATACAGCTTTCTCCAGAGGGACATTGCCAGAACCAGCCATACTTTGATTTTTCTACAGCTTCCAAGAAATGTTTACAAATCTGAAATTAGACAATTACACACTTTAAAAACAGTCGTGATCGCAATAGAATTTGATCAACAATAAAAATAAAATATTTTTGAAACAGTTTCCTTGGAAATAATTCTCACTATTGACACATCTAGAAATTGTGATTTTTTATAATTTTGTTTTGTTGGAAACATTTTAAGCCTTCTTTTTAATATCTAAATCCTAGATTATAAACACCATTTTAAAACGTGTTTTCATTATTTTAAAACAGGTTTCCCATAGCAACGTGTTTTAAATTTAAATGTTCCAACAAAAAAATCTTAATAACACTTATGCGAAAACGCTTAAAGTTCTCGGGTGTCTAGGTATGTAACTCGCATACGCTCGTTGCATAACGACAGCCCTCGAACTTTAAGTTTGTGTTTTCGCACTCGTATTATTATTAATAATTATTTTAATTAAAAAAGCTGTTAAAGACTGACAATTTTAAATTAAAATAATTATTCATCATCGTGTTAGGGAACGATTATTTAATGTGAAAGATAAAGACATTAAAAAATAATGAAAACTGAAGTTAACAAAATGAGTTTAAAGCTGTAGATTTTTGATATGACATTGGAATTTTTTCAAAATTTTTTCCCCAACCTACACTTGAGCATCCTGTAGTTTGTCCATTATCCAAATAGGCTTTTGCTAAAATATTTTGAAAAAAAAACTGTCAGTAAATTACATATTTTTTTTTAATGGCCACATATTTTTCAAACTTAAAAAGCAATCTTTTTTTCGATATTTTTTGGCAAAAATACACTTAATACAGGTAACCAACATTTAAAAAAAAAATAAACGTACCTATGTTTTTTGCGAAAAGGTATATGTTATAAACAATTTTATAAAAAAATAAACATTAACTTTAGTCTCTGCCAACAGTACTAAAGACAATCCAATTTATTTTTCGAAATTTTCGACATTATGTGGTTATATTATAATCAACGTATATTCCCTGATATGTACTTCCGAAACTGTTCGTTTCGTCAATTATGTTTAGTTGGTTTAGTATCGTCTAAGAATAAACAAAATATATACAAATATGTAATAATCTCTTTGGAACATTTAACGCATAAATTTGAATGAAAATAAGTTTTTTACAATTCTCTTATACAAAAATACACATAATCGTAAATTGGGTTAAAAACTATTGCAACCAATAGATTTTCATTAGAGTAATATTTCGTTCCACCTAACTGACGTTTAAAAAGCGCTTCAATTTACCCTCAAAAAATTAAAAACGTTTTAGGAATTTTTAAGATTTACATGCAAAAAATCACATTTTGCTTTTAATAGTCTGTGAAATAAAATAAAAAGTAATGAAACCCCGCTCCGGCTCTAGGTATAGAGTTTTATAATAAGAAAATCATAATTAACAAAGTATGAGTACAAGGTAATGTTGTGAGCTTGAAAAGTGTCAATGAGTTTTACTTTCAAAGCTATGTCTTTTCAGGAATAAATTAACTAGTAGTTTTCGGAATTTTCTCTATTACGTTAATTTCACAATTAAGCATCAAAACTTTAAAACTACTCTGCCTAGGCACCACAAACAGTGTAAGAAATTTTATAATTTAAGAAAACTTCGTCTGAGTCAGTGGCGCCCCCAATGGTAAATTTATTTCGAATGTTTCAATTTATGTCGGTATAGTAAATTTCTTTACACATTAGGTAACCATCTACATAAATAAAAACATTGCCGAGAATATTTTTTTCGTAAAAAACTGGTTGTAAAAATATTTAACGCAAAACAATTGTTCAAAATTTCAACTTCAACAGTTAACTGACGTAATTATGCCAATGAAATTTGTAGAGGACTCTACCACGTTTTTTTTAGACTTACAAAATCTACAGGTGATTATGAAAGACTGTGTTTCTTGTCGTCAAGTTGGTTACAAACTTGAAATCATATGTTGACAACATTAACTATCAAAATTATCAGGAATACCAATAACTCAATGTTACCAATACATTTTTGACACACCCGGTACAATTTGTAACTAAACCTTACAATGTCAGTAGTGGGCATTTTCCCCGTCTTTCCATGTTTCTTCTCTATCACTTCAAACAGCTTTTGCTCATCCCAGTTTTCCATAGTTTCTTCTTCATCATCTCTCATATCCACATACAGCGACCTTTTCTCCGCCTTCCGCTCTATACTCAAATCATGGGAAAATTTGCACTTATCACCTTTGCCGCACTGGCCCTGTTTGAAGAACGAACAAACCACAGACTTGGGATCAGTCCCTGTAAAAACTTGGTAAAAATGGAGCAATAAAAAGTGAACAAACAACCTTTCTCGACTTTCTGCGTTTGCACGGTCTTAAATAAAATAGCCATTTCCTTCTGTTCCTTCAACTTCTTCTCCTTTTCCGCTTTCTTCCCCCCATCTTCTTTAACAGGATGGTGACCCCCAGTTTTAACTTGTTTCTCGACTTGCTGTATGAATTTCTGCTGCTTGGCCCCTTTTTTATTTTTCAAACCGAAAGTCTTGTCCTAATAATTAGTTGAAAATTTGCACATTAGAATTAAATATAGAGATAAATAAAAAATCATTACATATGTACCTCAATCACTTTTTCTTTCTTTTTCTGTTCAGTTTTCTTACTGGGTGCTGCCGGTTTGGCCTTCGGTGGCATTTTTTACAGTTCTAATTGAGAGAATTAAATAATCTTGATAATTTTTTCAAAGAAAACGAAAAATATTTCGCTTTCGGAAGTTCCACATGCACAGTGACAGGTCGGGGATTTGACAGACAATTTTGACGGAAAAATAATTCACGGCTCCAACCTGACAAAAAAGTGTAGAAAAAATCGATTTACCAATAAAATTTTACATTGGTACGAGATGCCTTAAACAGTTACAGTCTTTTTGGAAAAATAGCAAAAAAGTCAATTTTTCTTGTATTTATTTTTTACAAGCGATTTTCCACTCTTTGGTTGGTTTTGTGCGGTTGGCTGCCTTTGTTTATAAATTGAATTGATCGAAGTAAAATGGCCGTTGATTTTGCGTTTGTGATCATATGTCAAACAAATCAAAAATAGTGTTGAATTAAGAAGTGTTGCATTTATTTTAATCATTTGTATGCATAACCAATGTTTAGGCTTCAATTCAACTGTAATCAATGAAGTGAAACTCTGAGGTAAAAAATGATTGTACAGGAACCAGTGCAGGTAATGTAGTTAACCTCTTCCAAATATCGAAATTATCTAAGGCCCATTTTTTGGTTTCAGGCTGCCATTTGGCATTGTTTGAATCATTATGACTACACTGATGCTGTATTCTTGTCAGAGCGATTATATGCTGAAGGTAGATACGCCTTTGCTTGCAAAAAACTGTTTTTTATAAAATCGCTTGATTTCAGTCAAATCTGATGATAGTCTGTACCTCTTGGCCACAGCTTATTACAGAAGCGGCCAAAAAGACCACGCATACCACATTTTGAAGGAAAGGACAGATGCTTCAACACAGTGCAGATATTTGCTTGGGATTTGTGCTTATGATCTTGAAAAGTAAGTTTGATAATGCCTCATAATTACATAAGTTGCACAAATGAAAACTGGCATTGAAGTTGGAATTTCTCTAATAAGAATGACTTTGGCAATTGGAATTGGGCCGCTGATAATACAAAGAGGTCATAAATCAATATAAAAATACAAGTCTTGTTTACTAACATTGTAAGAACACTAAGTCTAGTTCAGGGTTAATAGAAAGTGGAACACAATTGGTTGCTACCTTTTTAATTGTATTGAGTCTTAAGTCACAAGAGAATAATATTTGGTAATAGATGGTGGTCTAAATTATGTACATTAAAGTTAATTGTTTAAAAATATTTCAACTTTGTTAACACTTTTATGAACGCGAGAATTTATTTATTGAAAATTCAACACCACTATTTTTATTAGGTTTATTTTGTTTTTTATTATCAACATATTTCTATTGCAATTTTCGTAAAAATCTGTACTACTTAAGTGTTAACTGCGCTATAGTCGATTTTTTTTTAATTAAGGTTGGTGTAATTTTTTACCTGACAAATTCAATTTCCAAATTTTTCAAGTTGTCTCCAATTTAAAACACGTACAACAACACATTTACTTATTTTAGACCACCTTTACACTAACGAATTAACGCTAACGTCCAATTTTCAAAAATGTCAAATCTGGTGTTCAAAATGTGAAATACAGAATATAGCCAGTTTTAAAAGTGGTTGGACATGAACTTTTAGGATCATATAGTCTGGTCTTTATCAGAATTTTGACACTGACAGTTGATTATAAAACAGTGAACTATACTTATAATTAATTTTATAAAGGAAACAACATATATTACTAAATAGCAACATAATAATAAAGCACTTAACACAAATTCAACGGGATGAAATAATTGCAAACAATTTATTACAGTAAATAAAGGGCCCAAAATTCAAATAAGTTGTTTTACAAGAAGCATAAAAAACTGCATAAAACTCATTCAAAACTTTTATTCTTATATCTTCACATAAGGTGCTACTGATCTAACGAATGTTTAGATATGGTAGTGGAATGAGTTATAGAATTTTAAACATACTTTTTCCAACAAATGAATTTTTCCAAGTTAACTAGCTGGACCCTTTGGACTTCAATTGTTATTATTTTCAGTTTTCTATTATGAAAATACATATTATGATTGTTTGGTTTCCGATAATGCGTATACAGCTGTAATATGACTCCTTTTTAAAAGCTTTATTTAACTTGCTTTGCTGTCTGTTCTATATTTCCTATAAAAAGCTTTGGGAGAGGTCAATTAAACAAAGCAAAAATTCGGTAATGCCGTAGTGTTATGAGTTACGACTATGACACTCCTAAAGCTTTTATAATTTTTAGAATCTAATCTGTTACTAAAAATATATTCTCCTGTGATAACTAAACATCATTTATTACTTTTTAGTGCTTCTTTTAAGTAAATGCTCTTTTTAAAAACGTTTTTTAAATTATACAGAGTGTCTCAAAATTGGTGAATTCCGAAGATTCGGAGCTTCCCCACAAAGATACATTGGTTTAAAGATTAATCTTTGAACTGCGATTTCTTCAAATCCAAGCTAAAAGTTTCAGTGTTTATTCTTATTTATTAATCATTTAAAACAATTTCTCAAAAAATATTTTCCACAATCATCTGGATCATAAACAACAATCAACACTGAAATTTTTAGCCTGCATTTAAAGAAAACGCAAAATAAAGTGCACCTGAAGTGTTTCTTCCAACCAATGTAACTTTGTGGGAAGCCTCGAATTTTTATTTTGTTTCTACATTTAAACTACTGTGATTCTCTACAACACTCTGATCTCGGAATTCGCCAATTTTGAGACACCCCGTATATTTTTTGAATATAGTAGTTGTAAAAATCACTTGTAATTCGGATCTGTTAATAGTATTTCAGAAAAAGTAAGATGTAATTCATATTTTACTTTTTTCAGTTGTAAGTAGGTTTTTAAGAAAAGTTCAAGTGAAATTCAGTGTACCAATTTTAAAACGAAGCTTTTACGTAAGCTAAACTAAGAAATGCACTGATAATTAAGAACATAGCTTTGATGTTTTGTATTTTAAATTTTAAACCCAAAATATTTAAAATTTTATTTCTGAATTACAATTAACGTTTCCTTAAATACAGTTTACTATATCCCATTTCAGTTCATAGTAGAATTGCAACAGTGCATTTGAATTTTTTGGTGTGAAAAATAAAGCACAAATTGAGAGATTCTGTATAAGAAAAGAATTCTGTGTTAAAATAAATCCCAGTGACACGTTTTGATCTAAGAAAACCCACCAGAAACTCTAAATTTTGCTCCATTTGACTCCAAAAAAAATGTAAATGCGTTGTTGTAAAATTGTACTGTGAACGAAAATGGGATATAATCTGAATTATAACTGCCTTTTTCAGAAATATACTTGACTCTTTCTGAAACATAGTTGAAAAAGGTGTATAGAAAGCTGAATAAAATTTTAATTCTTTGTTAATAGTTAGTGCACTAGAAAACGTAAGCTGTATTTTGGATGTCCGAATAGGCGATCTCCAAAACTAAGAGGTTTAGAGAAAAACGAGTGAAACATTCCGTTTTTTGAGAGAATAATTTTGGTCAAAACCGCATCCCGCTATCGTCTTTTGTTGTCGACTTATAAAAAGAAGTGGACATTTTAGCGAAATCTTAAAAAATCATATCTTCCTTATTATAAAAGATACACATTTGAAACAAAAACATTATACAGGCATTTTTTTTCAGAGAATTTAATAATGTTATCAGCGATTTTTTTAATCATTCGTTCAGCTGTAATAACATAGTTGTATTTTTTTAAATGAGAATCATAGTTGGCTATGACATTTTCGAAAAGCTAATTTTTTTCTGAACTCAAAACAATATAAATATAGTTTGATATTTTTATATATTTTTGATAAAAATATATTTAAAATATTTGAAAGTAGTCGGCCATGGAAAAATTATTTCACATAAAAGGTATGAATAATCTAGAAATTTTGTGAACGTTTATTAAAGTAAAAAATGTGATTATAAAAATAAGCTGTGTTAAAGTTATTTTCATTTAAACAAATATACGAGCGTCGCGGATTTTAATTACATAAGAAATGTGCAGAAAATTTCAAACAATGTATCACTACCATTTGATGCCACTTTTTTATGATTTAGTAAAGTGCAAAGGAGGTGACGTTAATAATGTTGTGTATTTTTTTTACCGCAGATGGAATTTGATTTTGGTGTTTGGATTGATATTTTTTTGTAAAATAAAATTTTATTGATAAGCAATCATACAATTAATAAGATTTTTCTTCTTCCGACATTTCATGTTTACAATAGGAAAATAGAATGACAACGTAAGCTTGCCATTTTAAATATAAAAACAAATAATTTTTATTAATTGCAAAAATTTGATCTAATAAAAATTTATTGTGCTGTTTTTGAATTAATTAGTGTTTAAAAAAATCATTAAATTATAAATACTTGTTGGGTAATACAATTTTCATAGTTTTAATTAAAAATCCAAAATTTTTTCATGGCCTACTATAAAGAAAAAGCGAAATGTTTTGTTTTTTCTTAAATATTTAAAATTAATGTATTACACAAATAGACATATCAGATCAGAAAAAAATTAGCTTTTCGAAAATATCATAAAAACTTTATGTTATTACAGTTAAACGAATAGTTGAAAAAAATTGCTGATAACATTATTAGATTCTCTGAAAAAAAATGTCTTTGTTTTAAATGTGTATCTTTTATATTAAGGAAGATATGATTTTTTTTTATAAACATAAGTGTTTAAAAGTCGAAAACAAAAAAAGATAGCGAAATTATTTTCTCAAAAAACTGACTCGAAAATATGTCACTGGTTTTTCTCTATACCTCTTAGGAGATCCCGTATTCGAACATCCAACATGCAGCACCCTGTACAACATACAGCGGGTAATTTTTAACTGGAATAAAATTCATAACTTTGATTTAGGCGATTTTGGTGAAATTCCCGAACAGATCAATTTTTATTTTTTCTTGCCCACTATTTGATGCATATGGTTTTTGTTATCTGTTGTCAGAAATGCACAGCCGCCTCTAACCTTTTTTTTCAAATGTAACGGTATGTCAACTGACACCTCGTATGAAAGCTCTTCTCGCAAGCATTACAACGCACTATTTGTTTTTTGAATTTTTTCAAAGCCTACGTGATAAAAAAAATAAGAACCAATTTTTATAAGTTGAACATTATTTGATTTGATTGTTCAAAATGGGCACCGTTCCTCTCTTGGGAAATAACATGACGATAGTAGCATGAATTTCTAACATTTCTAGTGTGATTTTCCTAATTTTAATTTATAAAAATTGATTTTCATTTTTTATCGCGCAGGCCTTGAAAATATTCAGAAAACAAAGAGTGGGTTGTATTCCTTGCAAAGTGCTCTTTCACATGAGGTGACACTTGACATAACCGTTACATTTGAAAAAAAAAGTGTTAGAGGTGGCTGGGCATTTTTGAAAACAGATAAACAAAAACCGCACCAAATGATGTGCAAAGAAAATCAAAAATCGACCTGTGTCAGGATTTTTTTACAAAAATCGCTTGTATCCAAGTTACAAATTTTATTTTAGTCAATATTTCCACACTACTTTAATTTTTTATCACTTGGGCATTGACAATATTTAGAAAGCAAATAATGCGTTGTACTGCTTTCGAAGTGCTCTTTTACATGAGGTGTCACACGACATACCGTTACATTTGAGAAAAAAAGTTGGAGGTGGCTGTGAGGTTTTGACAGCAGATAAATAAAAACCATATCGACTAAATGATGGGCAAGAAAAAACAAAAAGCACCTGTTTCTGAAATTTTTACAAAAATTGCCTATATCCTAGTTATGAATTTTATTTCAGTTAAAAATTCCACACTGTATAAACTGTGGTAAATTAACGACAATTTTTATATATGTTTTTTACAAAACAACAATAATTACATACTGTTTATTTCAGAATGTCATTAGAAATAATAATAAAAAAATTACCTAAATAATATTTGTATTGAAGTATTATTTAATTGTACACTCTTATTTCTGAGATTATTTATGTAACCAACTAATAGGTTATATCTTATATCAAATTCACCGTTAATTAAAATTGTGCACTTTTTAGTAGGAAATTTAATTCGCTTCAACGTTTTTGATGAACTTTCTTTGTTTTTTTGTTTTCTTAATCCTCTTCTCAGCATTTTGAAAAATATGGGACAAGTCAAAATTTTTTTAATTTTTAATAAGTATTATTATTTATTAATTATTACGCTCAATGTTACTGCGTTTTTTCCAGGCAGTTTAACGTTCGATGTGCCCTAATTTTTACTCTACCGCACTAATTTTTTAGATACAGAAGATCATTTATTTAGTATTTAGTCTTCGTAACCTTCTATTATTTATAAACACAATCATTTTTTCACAATGTTGTAACAGTTATCGTTACTTAATTTTAGCATAGCTTCAATAATGTTTTTTTTACAGATATGCTGAGGCCGAGGCAGCTTTGTTACACTCCAATAAGAGCAGCAATGACTCCGAGAATTTCGACGACATCACATCAGAATACGGTGATCAAGCACCATTCGCTTTATCTTTATTAGGTAACATAGCTGCCAAAACCGAAAGAAAACCTCGTGCCATAGATGCATGGAAACGAGCCTTAAAACTAAATCCATTTCAATGGTCAAGCTTCGAAAATTTATGCAAAATAGGAGATAAACCAAACCCCCAAAATATATTCCAAATAACAGGTGTTGAAAATTTATCAATGTGCCAGGGAAGTAATATTAACAATATCGAAAGTGTTGTTATAACAAACAACAATCCAAATCAAGATAATCAAGAGACATACGCCACAACTCCTCAACAGATTCTTGTGAATTTTAGCCCCAATGTCGTAACTTCGAATTCGAAATTGTGTACACCTGATGATAATCCAATTGTTACACAAAATGTGTGGCTGTCGGGCTTCGCCCCCTTCACGTCGAGGACCAAGTTGCTGAGATTTCGGACGGATTCCTCCAGTAATGTAAGTTATTTTTGATGGATTTTTGCACAAAATTTTTTATCAAATTCTAAATTTGTGAGTGTTTTCTTCTCACTGAGTAAATCGCATGATTTGGAATATTTGTTTTTATTTACAAAATGAAAAAACTCGAGAAATTTTGCCAAGCGAAGATATGGAAAATTAGATATGGAATGAACTCGTATTTTTTCTGCCTAGGTAGAATGTTCTCGGTTGCTCTGGAGATGTCTTTCTTGTGTTTGAAAAAAATGTCCAAGTCTACTCTCAGTCTTGAATTATACTTCATACCTTTCTCTTTACCATATGATATAAAAAAATTGTCATTAATGTTTTTCGAAGAAGACTTAGTTTGATTTACTTTAAATAGAAAAAATAGCTGTTTTCGTAAATTGAATAAAAAAACACAAAAATAGTGTATTATTAATTATTATACGAGTTTTATAAGACGTTCTATTGTGGCACAAATGGTTTTGGAGCACGACCAAGGAGTGCTCCAGCATAATGACTGCCACAATTAAGACTTATAAAACGAGTGTAATATACTATTTTTTCTACTTTTTATTTTTGTTGTGTTTTTGTTTAGTTTATCTTATCGAAATCTGTTCAAACTATTTCTTCTTAATTTTGTTAATTATTCAGTCTTTATCAATAACCGACTTGACACTATTGACAGATCACACATTAAATTATAGTGATGACTGATGACATCCAGCCCAGCACTGCCAACTCCTAAAAATTTACTAAAAGTAGTTGCACAAAAGTTCTCTTTAGTAGAAAAACATATTTAATAAAACAAAAACAGTTTACAATTAAGTGTGCTGTTATCAAATTTAACAGATTGTACGAGTTTGTGGAAAAAATTCTGGATTTGTTTCGGCTAAATTATGCCTTTCACAAAATAATTTTTTTAAATGGATATGTTCAGATTTAGAAATCTAAATTTACATATTAACGAAATTGTGATAGTACATAATAAAATAACGCATTTTAGGAGTTACGTTTATTTTGAGTTGAAAATCTTTCTTAAATTTCTCATTAGCTTTTTAAAAATTGATGTTTAAATTGTTATTAAAACTTAGCTAATAACCTAATAATGAATAAGGCAAATAGATCGTAGAACATCTACGTAGTTTAGAAAGCTACAACCAGCAAGAATTTGGATACCTACATCTATCCAACTGTTTTCGTTTTATGAAAAATTGTTTTTGTGTTTTTTTTTTCATTCAGTTTATTAAAACTGGTATTTTGTCGATTTAAAATTAAATTAAACTTAATGTTAAAATTTTTTTTGTACATGAAATATTTTCGGACCGAAGTTTTATATAAATTGTGAGTTCTAATTCATGAAATGCATTATTTTCCATTATTTTGATGTATTTAAAACCTTTGGTAACGAAAAAAAATCCAAAATTCGAAATAATATACTATAATGCAAACAAAATAAAAGTTCGTATGGTTAGATAGAAAATGCGTTATTTTCACAATTTTAATAACTTTAGGGCTTTTTTCTCCGAGAAATTTCCAGAATTTGATTTTTTCGCCAAAACAACGAAGACATTTTTGAATTGAACTTTTTAAATCAGAAAATTGGAATATTTTGTCCAACCGAGACAGAAAATTGGGAACGTATTTTTTATCATAAAACTCACGACGTTCGAAAATTCTATCCAAATTACATTTGTTTTAGGTGTCTTTTTGGCAAATTGCAGAAATTGTGCCAAAGATAAAAACTTGTACAGTCAGATTATTAATAAATAATTACTTTTAAAAAACAAGTGTTTTCAAACGAAAATTGCAAATTTAGATCTGAAAATGGATTATTTTCACCTGTTTTGAAAGCGTTTTCTATCGAAAAATCATTGAATTCTGTAACTTCGAAAAATTCGTTAGTTTTTACGAATTTAGAAAAGGTTCTCACTGAGAAAGTGATAAAATATTTTGTCAAAACAAGGCAATTACAATATTAAATTGTATTGCCGCATTTTCGATTATTTTGACGGATTTAGAACCTTTCATATCGAAAAACGTCCGCAATTCGTTTTGACTTAAAAAATCAGAATTACCAAAAAAAAAGTTGCAAAATCTGTTCTGTAATAAGTTTTATTTCTTTATGTTGGATTTAAATCACTTTATTGTAAATACACAAAATTCGAAATATTTTATCAAATCTGAGTATAAATTCATCAGTTTCTAAAAATTGTGCCAAAACGAAGATGGAAAATTGTAAAAATTAAATAGGAAATGCCTTATGTTTATTTGCTGTATAATTTAGATCATTTTGCAAACCTAGAAAAAGTGTTTTCGATGGATTTTGAGCATGCTTTCCCAAAAAACTTCACTACAACAAAGTTAGATCTGAAATGCATTGTTTTCTATGAATTTTTTAAACGTTACACAAATTTGAGAAATGTCTCCAAACGAAAGTAAAAAATTGTAAAATTAGATATGGAATTAATTATTCATAATTTTTTGTAATCAATGTAAAATATTCTGGAATTTTATTTAAATGCATTGGTTCTAATTCAGAAATGTGATATTTTCAATTATTTTGATAGAATTAGAACTTTTGTTACCGAAAAGCTCTCAAAATTCGATTAATATCTTCGAAGCAAAATATAGAGGTTTGTTAAATTTTAATCGAAAATGCGTTATTTTCAGGGTTTTTATTATAACTTTGGGGCGTTTTTCTCGAATTCAAATTTTTTTTCTCAAAACAAGATAGAAGTTTAAGTTTTATCTAAGACATGTTATTTTCTACGAAATTGAGCTAATTTTTCAATGAGAAAATTATAAACTTTGTAATCTTTTGGACAACCAAAACAGAATGTTGCAAAATTAATTTTGAGATGTTATATTCCCTTATTTTGATGGATTTCGAAGGTGTTTTTTATCATGATATAAGTTACTTCAACATTTTAAAATTCTATCCAAATTGCATTTTTTTATTTCGGCAACTTCCAGACATTATATCAAGCGAAGGAGGACACCTCCACGATCAAATTATGAGTGTTAATAAAAAATTCATCCTGAAATGCGATGATTTCCCTTATTTTGATGAAATTATAGCATTTTATATCAAAAAACTGCCGATATTTGTTAGAATTTTACCGAAACAAAAAATAGAAATTTATAAGGTTGGTTCACTGCACTTATAAATGTACTCAAGGGAAAATTGTAAAATGACATCTGAAAATGCGTTTCACCTGTTGTTAGAGCGTTTTCACTGAATTCGAATTTTTTTGTGGAGGTAAGGTAAAAAAATTCCTAAATTTCGTCTAAAATTTGTAAGTTTATACGAATTAACAAGTTTCAAAATAATTTATTTCAAAACAAAACAGTTCCAAATGCTATATTTTTTATTATTTAGACGAGAATTTAAAACCCTTAATTTCGAAAAACTTCCGTAATTCGAAAGGTTTTATCGCAATTAACTAGAATTTGAATTTAGAATTGATTTAACTGAAACAATCACAAAATTCGGATTGTTTTTAGTTATATTTGCTTATAAATAAAACAAAAAAAGTTTAAAAAAACCCGACACACCAAACCTTTACCTGAGGATGACCACTTTGTGGTTGAAACGCGTTGTGTTTCAAATAAAGGTTTGGTGTGCCGTTTTTTTTTAAACTTTGTTTTATTTATTTTCCACGCCAAGTTTTCAAAAATTGCTCCAAACGGGATAGAAGATTGCAAAATTAGACCAGGAACTACGGCCGGGTGATTTGAAAATGTCATGCCAATAAACCCCAGCACTTGGGATCGGTAGGTACTCCAACCGCAAACATCGATGGCAATAAACTATATTTAGTCGTAAACTTGAGGACACGAAATAATTTTAGTTTTCAACTTGAATACAATTATTTAAAATAAGATTTCATTTGATGTTTTTAGTAAATTTCAAAGTCATTATGTTGACGAAATCCGTAATCACTGCAACTAATAATAAAGCTGATTCCAATTACAATTGTCATTTAATTCGTATTGAGAATAAAATTAATCAAAAATGGAAATTTTATTATTTGTTGATTCCAACAGTTGACTCGAATACAATCGCCTTAAAAGATCTGATGTTTCTAGTAAATTTAACCGTCGAAACCTTTGCCCAATGAAACCAATTTCAATAAAGATGTTGTTTAATTCGCGTTGCTAAATAAATTTGTTCTCCCTATGATATTCAGCGAAAACTAATTGCATCCCTTTTTGTAACAAAAATCCAAACACGATTACTAAAGTGACAAACTGTAAACAAATTTCTGAAAAAATTTGCAAATAAAAAAACATAGTTTTGTTTTTAACTGGAGCCATCTCTTCTTTTGATATATTCTATTTCTTGTTAAAAAAATAGTAATAATCATTGAACAAGTATCAGAATAGGTAGAATTCTTAAAACGCATAATTCACAAAGAGGCCTTTAGAGGCAATCAATTTTTTTTTAATTCATTAATTAATTTTTTTTATTTTGAAATCAATTTTGTTTCACATTGAGAATTAAACGACACCTTTATTAGAATTGGAAAAGGGAATAGAAGTATTGGATTAACGGGTTTATTAACATAGTGATTTTTAAAATTACTAATAACATTATAAAACTAAATCTTATTTTAAGCAGTTGGATTCAAATTAAAAAGTAAAATTATTTCGTGTACCCAACTTTAGTTTATTGCCACAGATGTTTGCGGTCCGAGTACCTACCGATCCCAAACCGGGGTTTATTGGCATGACATTTTCAAATCACCTTACTGTACCTTATATCTGTTGTAGAGTTTAGACTGAAAAAATTGTACTTTATTTTCTTTTTTAATTTGTTTTTACATGTTGTTCCTCTATATGCTTTGTGCCTAACAAATAACTTTCTTTCAGCCGAGTCCTCAGCCGAGCTTTGGCCACTTCTTGGACACCTCCCCCGACGGTTACTTCAGCACACCGAACCTCCTATCCCAACCAAAACTGACCGAATCCAACAACCACCACCAATCGCTAGCAAAGCGCGTGAAAGCGCAAGTCGATCAATTCATCAATCGCAAAGAACCGATCCTCCAAAACTGCAAACCCCTATTCAGCCAATCGACAAACGTCACCAAAACCCCAACAATCTCCCTTGCCGTACAGCCATGTCAAAACGTCAGACGCAGCTCACGCCTCTTCACCAACAGCTACTCAGTCAAAGAAAACAACAAATCGCCCAATCGAACCAAATTCGCCACACCCAAGTCGCCCTCGCGGAAAACCAAACAACGAATGGCGAAATGCAATTTAAACAAAACCACAGCCTACACCGAACTCAACACACGCAACCGCATCGAGAAGGAAAAAACCGAAACGGTGACTTCGACCGACGCAAAAATCGAGAAAAGTGCAATAAGTAATAGTAGTAGTGTCGAGAGTTGCGTCCAGCAGGCGATTCTAATGCAGAAGCAAAGTGCCGAAGGGCTGATGGTCCTCTTGCGGAGTTTAGGTCAGGCGTACTTGCATTTGTCGAATTTTAATTGCAAGGCGGCGATTGAAGAATTGAACGTTCTGCCGCCGAATCAGTTCCAAACGGCTTGGATTTATTGTCTTCTGGGGTTAGCCTACTTCGAATTGACCGACTACGAGTCCAGCATAAAGTACTTCAGTAAAGTGCACAACCTTGAACCGTACCGGATACAGTTCATGGACGTCTACTCCACAGCGTTGTGGCACTTGCAGAAGGAGGTGGCGTTGTCAGCGCTGGCCCAGGACCTCATCTCTTTGAACAAAAACTCGCCGGTGACGTGGTGCGTCAGCGGAAACTGCTTCTCGTTGCATAAGGAGCACGACACCGCGATTAAGTTTTTCCAAAGGGCTGTGCAAGTCGATCCGAGGTTTCCCTACGCGTATACGCTGCTAGGGCATGAGTACATCACGACGGAGGAGCTTGACAAGGCGATGAGTTGCTTCCGCAATGCCATAAGACTGGACCCAAGACATTACAATGCCTGGTTTGGTATCGGAACCATTTACTCAAAACAGGAGAGGTACCATCTGGCGGAAATAAACTACTCGCGAGCGCTTGAGATCAACCCCCAGAGCTCGGTGATTCTTTGCCACATTGGTATCGTCCAACACGCGTTGAAGCAGACGGAGAAGGCTCTGAAGACGTTTAACGTGGCCATTGCGAATAATCCGAAGAGTCCGCTGTGTAAGTTCCACCGGGGGTCGATTTATTTCGCCCTCGGGAGGCACGCAGAGGCCTTAAAGGAGCTGGAGGAGTTGAAGGAGATCGTTCCCAAAGAGTCGCTAGTTTACTATTTAATAGGCAAAGTTCACAAGAAGTTAGGAAACACGGATTTAGCGCTAATGCATTTCAGTTGGGCGACGGATTTGGACCCGAAAGGGGCGAGTAGTCAGATCAAGGAGGCGTTTGATCCGTCGATCGGTCGCACTACGTCCAGTGAGTCGCCCACTTCGCCAGCGGCGGAGGAGTTTCTGGCGGATAGGAGGCCGGGCTTGCAGCCGGAAGCGTTGAACTTCGGGAATCTTCCAGACGATAGCGAGGATAGTTTCTAAATGATAAACACCAAGCGATTTGTTGATTGAGTTGCGGTTTTATTCATTTCTAATTGAAGGAATACTGATTTGTGACGTGCCAGAGGTGGTTTGCGTGTATCTTTAAATTGTGAAATGTAAAAGATGTGTTCGTAAATTATAGGTTTGTCATTAAACGATATAAGAATTGTATGATTTTCAGTACTGATGTATATTTCCATAGGTGTTAATTTTCATCCCTACATTTACGTGTACATTCGACTTTAAGTTTGAAGCGGTAGAGTTTATTTTATTTTTATACCACACGTGCGTTTTGTTCATTGTGTATAGTTTGACAATTTCTTTAATAAAATATTTATGCTGATTAAATTTGAAGTAACGTCGAGTAGTACATTTTATTTGACGATTTTACACCACACCAATATTTTTAAACATTTCACCACCTATATTATCCCGCGCCTTTTGAATGGAAAGATCCTTTGGAAGTGGATTTATTAAAACTAAACACTTGTAAAAACGATGAGTGGAGAATTTTCATTTAACAAAATAAGCTATTCTACTTCAAAAAGTACATCAATAAAAAGTTTGTAGTGATCTAAAAATTGCAACACTACTTTTAGATGGAGTAAACAATATGGGTTCACAAAAGATCCCTACTTATTTTGTTATGGGATAGTAAGGATATAAAAAAACACTATTCAAAAAAAAATTGCCAACGAGAACAGACTTAAACTTGGTCTTTTCAATATTTAGAAGAACTTTCAGCGATAAGTTAAAAGAGGAAACTTTCGATGGATCACAAATTCGAAGCCTTTTAGGGACGAAAATTTCATCGAGAAATGAACGACAGTGAGAAAGCCGCCTGGCGAAGTTTTAAAATGTCTTTTAGAATATTTTGGGAAATGAGAAGAGTAAAAATCACAAGGATATAGACAGCTACTGTAAAATTTCAAAAATTCATAAACAAGGCATAAGTGAAGTAGAATATCAATTATGATGGCAGATTTTTGTTGGACGCTAAGGAGAGATGATCGAAAAAAAAAAAGAAAAATGGGTCATTTGGTCATTCCAAGAAATTCGAGAAAAGTTCGATATAAGCAAGAACAGTTTAAAATCAATGAAGGTCATTTCTTATTTTATCTTTATACAGAAAATGTAAAAAAACACGGTTCATTTAAGCAAAGTTCATTCCGAAAGAAAATTATGTCAATGATAAATTCATTATATTTTTTTTACTATTCTTCTAAATTCCCGGTAAGATTTTTAGATTTGACTGACTATAGTTATTAATAATACAAGTACGAAAAAATTTTAAGATAAGCTTAAAGTTCAAGGGCTGTCGTTATGCTCCGAGCGTATGCGAGTTGCATACCTAGACACCTGAGAATTTTAAGCGTTTTCGTATGAGTATTCTTCAAAATTTTTTTTGTTGGAAAATTTTAATTTAATAACGTTGCTATGGGAAGCGTGTTTTAAAATAGTGAAAACATGAAACGTGTTTTAAAAAAGTATTTATATTCTAGGATTCAGATAATATAAAATAAATATAAGAAATATTCAGATAATATAAAAAGAAGGCTTAAAATGATCAACCTCATTGTTATGTACGTAAGATAAATATTATTTTCTGCTACCTCATTGCTATTTTTTACAATGTTTCATAAATACGAGTATATGAATGATCGAGATTTACAGATTCTGAATTTTAATTCATAGCATCAAAATACACTATAAGAAACTTAATCTAGTGTATTAAAATTTTCATCATTTTCATAACTGCAATTTTTAGTCAGTGTTAACTGTTTTTCGCAATTTTTAGTGCATCAAAAATATAAATAGATATGTCTGTTCAATGTCCAGCGACCTTATCGCACATCCAAGAAAATAGCGACCTCTAATTATGAAGTAAAATTTTTGAAATTTCGCACACCTGGCTGTACTATGATAAAAAGACCATTCACTATTAATTTAACTAGAAAGTTTTTACCTACTAGCCCATCGAACCCTGGTATCAGAATTATAAATTTTTACTTGGTTAAATAATCAATCGTTTTTATTTAAATGAAGCCAGACACATGATTTATTAGAAGATGGTATAATTTGCCAACAAAGGGATTACTTACAAGTAGCCTACCTTTCTGAAGCCCCTTAGTTACAACCTGGCAATAAAATTGATGCCAGCATTTGGATATTCCAAGGATATCTTACAATATGGTACTCCAATTACAGTTCAATTTACTATGCCACAAGTAGCAGCTAATAAATAAGAATATTTTATAAAGTTAAAATGTAAAAAAGGACCCCAGTCTATCTCAACTAAAATCACGGTCAATCATATTCAAAGTTTTCTAACGTAAACTCATCACTTTTTCTTCAGTATAGTGTATCTTCTAACTTCTAGCACATTTTGCTCTGTCCTAAAGTCCTGTGTGCTATTTCCCGCTATAATTATTTGATAGCACTCTCAAAAACTGCAATATTGTAACTGCACCTCATCTTCTTTTTTCCGTTGTACGGTCTACCCTTCAATTGTAATCGGAAGTGAATACACGTAGTTTGGTATAAAATTCAAAATTTTGACTTTCTGGTCGGAAATTACAGTCAGTTGTGTAAAATGTCAAGATTTTTTATTTCATTAAAAATCGCGATTTTCTTATTAGATGAGCTATAGGGTGGTCTGAACAGACCACTTTTTTGGGTGCCGTTGATTATCAACTCCAACATATTCCTCAAAGTTCAGTCAAGAACTCATTATAAAAGAAAAATTGCATTATTACATTTTAAGTTAAATCTAGTCCATTATACCAGGAAGTTCCTTATAAGCGGGTTCGCTATAACCGGATTCCAATATATTCAAAATACATCTTTTTTTAAGAAAAAACAATTGATTTTTTGGTAATCATGATTGAAAATATTTAAAGAAAGAAAAAACGTAAAAAACAGTTTACATTTGATATCTCCTTTGTTGGGCTTCCAAAACAAAGTTATGTAACTACTCTTAAAAAAATAACCTGTATATCTCCTATTGCATCAAAAAACATAACTATTATTAACAATCTTAATTTATCAATATCTAAAAATTTTCAGTTTAAAGGTGGACTTTATGTTTGACCAAAAATCCATTCATTTAATGGACTGTAAGCAAAAACTGACAATTCAATTCAAAAATTACATAATTTCTGTGAAAGAAATAAAACCAGCATTGAAATGCCGGGTTTGGCATGGGAACTATTTACTCAAAACAGGAGAGGTGCCATCTGGCGGAAATAAACTACTCGCGAGCGCTTGAGATCAACCCCCAGAGCTCGGTGATTCTTTGCCACATTGGTATCGTCCAACACGCGTTGAAGCAGACGGAGAAGGCTCTGAAGACGTTTAACGTGGCCATTGCGAATAATCCCAAGAGTCCGCTGTGTAAGTTCCACCGGGGGTCGATTTATTTCGCCCTCGGGAGGCACGCAGAGGCCTTAAAGGAGCTGGAGGAGTTGAAGGAGATCGTTCCCAAAGAGTCGCTAGTTTACTATTTAATAGGCAAAGTTCACAAGAAGTTAGGAAACACGGATTTAGCGCTAATGCATTTCAGTTGGGCGACGGATTTGGACCCGAAAGGGGCGAGTAGTCAGATCAAGGAGGCGTTTGATCCGTCGATCGGTCGCACTACGTCCAGTGAGTCGCCCACTTCGCCAGCGGCGGAGGAGTTTCTGGCGGATAGGAGGCCGGGCTTGCAGCCGGAAGCGTTGAACTTCGGGAATCTTCCAGACGATAGCGAGGATAGTTTCTAAATGATAAACACCAAGCGATTTGTTGATTGAGTTGCGGTTTTATTCATTTCTAATTGAAGGAATACTGATTTGTGACGTGCCAGAGGTGGTTTGCGTGTATCTTTAAATTGTGAAATGTAAAAGATGTGTTCGTAAATTATAGGTTTGTCATTAAACGATATAAGAATTGTATGATTTTCAGTACTGATGTATATTTCCATAGGTGTTAATTTTCATCCCTACATTTACGTGTACATTCGACTTTAAGTTTGAAGCGGTAGAGTTTATTCTATTTTTATACCACACGTGCGTTTTGTTCATTGTGTATAGTTTGACAATTTCTTTAATAAAATATTTATGCTGATCAAATTTGAAATAACGTCGAGTAGGACATTTTATTTGACGATTTTACACCACACGAATATTTTTAAACATTTCACCACCTATATTATCCCGCGCCTTTAGAATGGAAAGATCCTTTGGAAGTGGATTAATTAAAACTAAACACTTGTAAAAACGATGAGTGGAGAATTTTCATTTAACAAAATAAGCTGTTCTACTTCAAAAAGTACATCAATAAAAAGTTTGTAGTGATCTAAAAATTGCAACACTACTTTTAGATGGAGTAAACAATATGGGTTCACAAAAGATCCCTACTTTTTCTGTTATGGGATAGTAAGGATATAAAAAAACACTATTCAAAAAAAATTGCCAACGAGAACAGACTTAAACTTGGTCTTTTCAATATTTAGAAGAACTTTCAGCAATAAGTTAAAAGAGGAAACTTTCGATGGATCACAAATTCGAAGCCTTTTAGGGACGAAAATTTCATCGAGAAATGAACGACAGTGAGAAAGCCGCTTGGCAAAGTTTTAAAATGTTTTTTAGAATATTTTGGGAAATGAGAAGAGTAAAAATCACAAGGATATAGACAGCTACTGGAAAATTTCAAAAATTCATAAACAAGGCATAAGTGAAGTAGAATATCAATTATGATGGCAGATTTTTGTTGGACGCTAAGGAGAGACGATCGAAAAAAAGAGAAATGGGTCATTTGGTCATTCCAAGAAATTCGAGAAAAGTTCGATATAAGCAAGAACAGTTTAAAATCAATGAAGGTCATTTCTTATTTTATCTTTATACAGAAAATATTAAAAAACACGGTTCATTTAAGCAAAGTTCATTCCGAAAGAAAATTATGTCAATGATAAATTCATTATATTTTTTTTACTATTCTTCGAAATTCCCGGTAAGATTTTTAGATTTGACTGACTATAGTTATTAATAATACAAGTACGAAAAAATTTTAAGATAAGCTTAAAGTTCAAGGGCTGTCGTTATGCTTCGAGCGTATGCGAGTTGCATACCTAGACACCTGAGAATTTTAAGCGTTTTCGTATGAGTGTTCTTCAAAATTTTTTTTGTTGGAAAATTTTAATTTAAAATACGTTGCTATGGGAAGCGTGTTTTAAAATAGTGAAAACATGAAACGTGTTTTAAAAAAGTATTTATATTCTAGGATTCAGATAATATAAAATAAATATAAGAAATATTCAGATAATATAAAAAGAAGGCTTAAAATGATCAACCTCATTGTTATGTACGTAAGATAAATATTATTTTCTGCTACCTCATTGCTATTTTTTACAATGTTTCATAAATACGAGTATATGAATGATCGAGATTTACAGATTCTGAATTTTGATTCATAGCATCAAAATACACTATAAGAAACTTAATCTAGTGTATTAAAATTTTCTTCATTTTCATAACTGCAATTTTTAGTCAGTGTTAACTGTTTTTCGCAATTTTTAGTGCATCAAAAATATAAATAGATATGTCTGTTCAATGTCTAGCGACCTTATCGCACATCCAAGAAAATAGCGACCTCTAATTATGAAGTAAAATTTTTGAAATTTCGCACACCTGGCTGTACTATGATAAAAAGACCATTCACTATTAATTTAACTAGAAAGTTTTTACCTACTAGCCCATCGAACCCTGGTATCAGAATTATAAATTTTTACTTGGTTAAATAATCAATCTTTTTTATTTAAATGAAGCCAGACACATGATTTATTAGAAGATGGTATAATTTGCCAACAAAGCGATTACTTACAAGTAGCCTACCTTTCTGAAGCCCCTTAGTTACAACCTGGCAATAAAATTGATGCCAGCATTTGCATATTCAAAGGATATCTTACAATATGGTACTCCAATTACAGTTCAATTTACACACAAGTAGCAGCTAATAAATAAGAATAATTTTTAAAGTTAAAATGTAAAAAACGACCCCAGTCTATCTCAACTAAAATCAGGATCAATCATTCATATTCAAAGTTTTATAACGTAAACTCATCACTTTTTTCTTCAGTGTAGTGTATCTTCTAACTTCTAGCACATTTTGCTCCGTCCTAAAGTCGCATATGCTATTTCCCGCTATAATTATTTGATAGCACTTTCAAAAGCTACAATATTATAACTGCACCTCAACTTCTTTTTTCCTTTGTACGGTCTACCCTTGAATTATTATCGGAAGTGAATACACGTAGTTTGGTGTAAAATTCAAAATTTGACTTTCTGGTCGGATATTACAGTCAGTTGTGTAAAATGTCAAGATTTTCTTATTAGAGAATAAGATAATAAGGTCGCTATAACCGGATTCCTCTTTATTCAAAATTAATTTTTTTTAAGAAAAAACAATTGATCTTTTGGTAATCATAATTAATAATATTTAAAAAAAAACGTAAAAAACAGTTTACATTTGCTATCTCTTTTGTTGGGCTTCCAAAACAAAGTTATGTAACTACTCTTTAAAAAATCGCCTGTATATCTCTTATTGCATCAAAAACGTAACTATTATAAACAATCTTAATTTATCAATATTTAAAAATTTTCAGTTTAAAGGATGCATTTCATTTAAGGGACTGAAAGCAAAAACTGACAATTCAAAAGTTACGTAATTTCTGTTAAAATTTTAGTTAGTGAAAGAAATAAAACCAGCATTGTAATGCTTGGTTTCGCATGGGAACCATTTACTCAAAACAGGAGAGGTACCATCTGGCGGAAATAAATTACTCGCGAGCGCTTGAGATCAACCCTCAGAGCTCGGTGATTCTTTGCCACATTGGTATCGTCCAACACGCGTTGAAGCAGACGCAGAAGGCTCTGAAGACGTTTAACGTGGCCATTGCGAATAATCCCAAGAGTCCGCTGTGTAAGTTCCACCGGGGGTCGATTTATTTCGCCCTCGGGAGGCACGCAGAGGCCTTAAAGGAGCTGGAGGAGTTGAAGGAGATCGTTCCCAAAGAGTCGCTAGTTTACTATTTAATAGGCAAAGTTCACAAGAAGTTAGGAAACACGGATTTAGCGCTAATGCATTTCAGTTGGGCGACGGATTTGGACCCGAAAGGGGCGAGTAGTCAGATCAAGGAGGCGTTTGATCCGTCGATCGGTCGCACTACGTCCAGTGAGTCGCCCACTTCGCCAGCGGCGGAGGAGTTTCTGGCGGATAGGAGGCCGGGCTTGCAGCCGGAAGCGTTGAACTTCGGGAATCTTCCAGACGATAGCGAGGATAGTTTCTAAATGATAAACACCAAGCGATTTGTTGATTGAGTTGCGGTTTTATTCATTTCTAATTGAAGGAATACTGATTTGTGACGTGCCAGAGGTGGTTTGCGTGTATCTTTAAATTGTGAAATGTAAAAGATGTGTTCGTAAATTATAGGTTTGTCATTAAACGATATAAGAATTGTATGATTTTCAGTACTGATGTATATTTCCATAGGTGTTAATTTTCATCCCTACATTTACGTGTACATTCGACTTTAAGTTTGAAGCGGTAGAGTTTATTTTATTTTTATACC
Organism: Tribolium castaneum; assembly: GCF_031307605.1. Classification (NCBI taxonomy): domain Eukaryota; kingdom Metazoa; phylum Arthropoda; class Insecta; order Coleoptera; family Tenebrionidae; genus Tribolium; species Tribolium castaneum. Next base: position 14,516,804 of record NC_087394.1, on the reverse strand, counting down.
ACACGTGCGTTTTGTTCATTGTGTATAGTTTGACAATTTCTTTAATAAAATATTTATGCTGATTAAATTTGAAATAACGTCGAGTAGGACATTTTATTTGACGAATTTTACACCACACCAATATTTTTAAACATTTCACCACCTAAAAGACTATCCAGCGCCTTTTGAACGGAAGGATCTTTCAGAAGTGGCGGTGCAACGTCATTTGACGGTGTCGGTTCTTGAGCTGGCGGTTGAATCTCAGTGGAAGCTTTATTTAATATGTTCATGATGCGACTTTGAAGTTCGGCTTGTTTGCTGTTAGATTCTTGTGAGTCTTGATCGACTCCTTCACTTACTTCGTGTTGGTGTTGAATTTCGCGGCGCTCTTGTAAGTACTTCATCAATCGGTCGTACTGGACTGTTGTTAACTGGCGGTTTTCAGCCAGCAAATTCAACAGCAACTGAAAAAATCGTTACAAATTTTAGTTATACGAGGGTGGACCACAAAATAACGAGACCAGTGATATTATCTTCTTTCTATAATATAATAATCTCAGATAAGACTTTCGAGCCTGATATCTCAGATATTTGTCAACGGATTTTTATAAAATTTAAAATGCAGATATTTTAAAAGATAAAGATTAAAATCCAATTCATGCAACAACTCAAGTCTTAAAAACGTAATTTTTACATGCCTTTTTAAAATGTTAAGCCTTTTTAGACTTATATTAAAAAATTTATCGTCAGTGAAAATTGCTGTCAGAAAAAACTCATTCATGGAAGATGTCTGTTTCGCGAGTAAAATGAGAAACAAACTGTTAAACGTGGGTACAGATGCAAAATCGTAGATCTCTATGAGACAAATAAGCACTACCATTGAATTTTGGTCAACCCTACTCGCCGAAACGTAACTGTCACGCAAGGGACATTTGACAATTATCTCTCACCCATACAAAGTTAAAAAACAATATTTTTGACTTACTTTTGGTACTGGATGCTTTAATTCTTTCAAAAAGGACTAAAAGACTGAACAACAACTGAAAAATTCTAGACACTTGAACATTCAGGACTTTGGAAATGTTTCGTACACTGCTGATTGGATTCTCTTCAAAAGCTTGAATTACAGCCCCAACTATTGCTTCGTTTCCAGTGACGTGTTTTGTCCTCACTCGATTTAGTTCAGGTACGCTTCCTGTGACTTCAAATTATTGACGATTCTTTGAACTTTAAATTTCATAAAAAACATTTCACAAAAAGTCCAACGACACTTTCCATAAGCGAATATTGATTCCTTTTTTAACAACACAGAAATTTCAGCCACTGTTGTTGGTTTTTAAAGTAATTTCACCAAATTAAAACAATTTTACTCTTCTGACAGCGCGCACACTTTTGATAGTTTTTTTCAGTGGTACACAAAATGCCGCATAGAAATGCTTCATCAATTGTTTCAAAAGGTGACTGCCCAAATTACTATCAAAATTTGGATTAAGTTTTTAACAACAAAATTTAATTTTTTTCTTGGATCAGCCAAGCGATTTGGTAAATTTTGTGTGTGGCCATTTATTATCGGGGTTTAATGATCCAACGGTAATTTGGCTTAATTTTAAATAAAAATGTGTTTTAAAATTTCATTTTTTAACTTGAAGTTACTTTTTGCCCCTAATTGAAAGACCACCTCGTAAAATATGTGCATTCTAAATTTCATAACAATCCATTGACAAATAACTGAAATATTAAGCTCGAAAGTCTTAGCTGAGACACCCTGTATATTCAATTTCTTCTACAATTTAATAAAACAATTTTCGTTTGATAAACTTAAAACACCTTCTTGTAAAACAATATTTTCCTAGTAAGGGTCAGATATGAATTAATTTATGTAATAAACGTATACACAATTACTTATTTTTTGCGTTTTAATAGATGTTAAGCTACTAGATAAAACTAAATCCATCAGTTTTTTTTAATAACTTGGGTTGGATACACAATTTCTTCTACGACTATCTTAAAAGTTTATTTCAACAAATTACCTGCATTGCTGTTGGATGTCTGTCAGAAACACTTTTAATAGCCCCAGGGGTCGGTTCTGACGCTGTTTTATCTCCACGCATATAAGCATCAAAATTTCGTGTCATTAGGACCAAAGCATCTTCTATTGGCATATTCCGGTGCTCTATCAAACAAATATATAACATTTTTTTAATTAACAGAATTGAAGTAAGGTTACCTTGGGGATTCCCATGTAAAATATTAAGAGTCAAACTTCTGTGTTCCTCATTTTGCGGCATGACCAAAATTGCATACAAACAGCCTCTGCTTGAAATATTCGCCAACACTCGGCCAATGGGGACATCCTCGTTTGGAAACAGCAAATCCACGATGAGTCCCAAGGCTTTCAGTCTCTGTTCAATATACTCGGCGTATTTCCTTTAAATAAATATCAATTAAATTCCAAATCAATGTAAAATGACTTTGAAATTCAATTGGCAATTTTTTTTTCTATGCAAAATATACAGGGTTTCAAAAGCGATCAATTATTAGTTCGGTCTTGATCAGTATAAAATGATGAACGATCAGTATTTAATAAATTTTTGTACAGTAAAAAAACTAGAAGTGATTGGTATAATACAGGCTGATTCAAAAGTATCGGACAATCTCTCGGGTGCTGATGAGTGATGAACTGATGACTGATGAAAGACATCCTATGACAAAAAATTGTTTGAGCCTTTTTCACGAGATATAGCTCTTAAAAGTTAAATTTTTTTGGTGCTTCAGATCATATTTTTTAGACTTCAGCTAGCGGAAACAACAGCTCTTGCAACATTAAACAAATACCTGTTGAAAAAAAATCAACAATAAATGTCTTATGACGTACAGTGATGATCAAAAAGAATGAAACCCGAAAACTGCAATCACAAATCTTCGATATGATACGGTTAATGTGTTAATGTTCAGCTAACTTATAAACCAGCTGGATTTTGTGTAAACTAGCTGGACAGTTTGTAGATTAACTTGTTTGTTGAAATTTATAACCTAAAAGTTTTAAGTCGGACTTTTGCTATCCGGCCCAGTTGGTAGGGGTGTCATTCTTTTTTATCGTGACTGTACAAAACAATGAAAAACTTGCAAATTCGATAATAAATTAAATTCGACATCATAGGAAACAAAGAGCAAAAATCACTACCGTTGCAAGGAAAAATAAATTAAAAAATATATGAAAATTAAGTTGTTTAAAATAATCTGACTTCAATCTGGTGCTTAACTGAACGTCTTTTATCACTATACGAGAGTTTGTCCATCACTTTTGAATCACCCTGTATATTTTGCATAGAAAAAAATCAAATAAGTAAAGCAAGCACAGTATTTTATTAACATTTGTTCAGTATAAAAAACCCAGTAAAAAAATCGCATATTCAAGGTATCTAAATAATTTCAATTTGCATAGTAAAATAATAAACGTTTAGTATTTAGTGCGTGTGATAAATTTCATATTCCCATTGTTTTTAAACATTTTATGGACAAAAAACAGGGTTTATTGTTCAAATCTTCTAAAAAATAGTGTTCACAACGCGTTAGTTGACTCGTGCTTTTTTACTCGTATTCGAAATCGTCTTCGCCTAGTTCGGCCGAAGTCTAAAGGCTCTCGCATGATATCACTCACTTTCGATATTCCTTATGATGTAATGAATGAAACATACTAAACTGGTGATTTTTTAAAAACTAGTATCTCAGAAAATAAACGAAAAATTTAAAAAACCCCGAGACAGGTCGATTTTTATTAAAACGGAAACACCTTTGTGTAAATTTGAACCCCCTTGTAAGACAACCCCTTCAAAATTTTAAATCGCATCACCCCCTTTGTGATATCAGGAATTCGGCTGTCTGATTTTTTTGAGTGTTCAGCATTTACATTACGCAAGATTCAGCAGAATAGCACAAATTATTGTAAAAGTCACTTAAGACATTAAGAATTTTATTCTTCGACACTGTCAAAATTTACGGTTTTTCTCCTGTGTAAGGCAGTTTTAACAACTGTTTGTCATTTCTCAATACGAAAAGTGACATTTTTTTTAACTGATTTAAAGCAGTTTTAACCCTTGTTGAGTCTAACTCGAAGTATAAAATGTTGTATTCAACTTGTTTTCGTCTAAATCAGGTTATTTATTTCACCTCGTGGATGATAAACCACTCGTTTTCACTCGTGGTTTGCTAATCCACTCGTGAAATAAAACGTTTGAATTACACTCCAAACTCGTCGAATAATAGTTATTTATTTGAGGAGTTCTGTTTTAGAAGGCATTTTATCCACGCAAGAATGAGTAAACACGGGGGCGTTAGCCCGATTGTGTTCTATCTTCAATCATCACATTGACAAAATGGAATTAATCGAAGTTAAATTTTAATTTTTTCAGTAGAATAAAGTTACTTTATTTTTATTCCACTAGTGAATAATACTCTTTAAATGCTTCATAAGTGTGGATAAAACTCCAATTACAGGGTGCTCTAAAACCGGCGCACCAACTCAATGGTACGTTATTGAGAAGCAAGTGCAGATTACGGGAAAAATGTTGAAAAAATTCCTAGTCATATTTTAAAAAATCTGAAGCTACAAACTTATTGTGTTAACTTCTTTAGTTTTCATTATTTTTTTATGTTTTTATGTTTCATACCAGGTAAACGTTCCGTAACAAAACGATGAATAATTATTTTTAAATTTACTATCAGATTTTAGCAGTTTTTTTTAATTTAAAAAAATTAAAATTCATCCAAAAAATCACAATGTGTTGATGTGCCAACACTGGGAATTATTTCCTAGGAAACCGTTTCAAAAATAATTTATTTTTATTGTTGCTCAAATTCTATTGCGATCATGACTGTTAGACAACGTTGCCACATATCATTTATTTAAAATCCATTATTTATCAATAACTTTAATACAAAGAATTTTTTACTATTTTTACCTTTATATGTAACCAGTTCTCTACCACACACCATTGAGTTGGTGCGCCAGTTTTAGAGCACGCTGTATAATGTGATTGTATAGAAAAACTAGATGTGATGAAAAGAAATTAAGGGTACTACTGCACTCAGGACACTTCACAAAATTTTCATATGCCGGCCTGTGTTATTATATTAATCATTGTGTTAGGAAACGATTATTTGGTGTGAAACATAAGAACATTAAAAAATAACTGAAGACGTTAACAATAGTTATTTACCTAACGAGTTTGGAGGCGCACCGACAAAATAGCCCGCAACAAAATAGCCCCGACAAAATAGGTAATAGTATGGACTAAAATAAAAAAATAATTCTAAATGTTTGCAAAGTATTTAGACAAACGATTAGACCTGTTTACAAAAACATTTAATTCAACATTCACAGCCGGCTGTGAATATTGTCAAATATGTATAAAATACAAAAAAGTGCTAATAGTCTGCCCTATAATTGTTTATCATTTGAATTTAACTTTAAATAATTAAGACATTTAACAAATGACGTTTATTGAAATTGTAAGTTTTAGTTTTTATTTGATTACTTAATAGAATTGAATTTTCATTCAACTAATTTTTTACCTGTTTGAAATTTTGACTTACTTTTTGCTGTTTCAAAACTATGTAAACGCCAACGTCACATTTTATCAAATTATTTTTTAAATAAGACTCATTAAACCTATAAATTAGGTAATTAGCTATTAATTTTTTGAAGTGCATAAATAATTTATAACAACTAATTTTGAGAGAAACTGCGACGTTGGCGTTTACATAGTTTGGAAACAGCTAATAAGAACAACTAAAAATTTTTGTCTTTTTTTATTTTTAATTTATTTGTTTCCACCATTTAAAATTTAGAACAATTTTTTAGTCGGTTTATTGATCGTATAATTTTTTATGCGATGAACGCCCAACTGTGGTTGGAATGAACTATTTTATCAATGGATTGTTTTGTCGGTGGGTCATTTTGTGGGAGGGCTATTTTGTCGGAACTGTTTTGTGCGAATGTGGGAAATTGCTTTACAAACAATTTAGGTAAAATATTTTTTGTAACAAATATCTCAAAAAAAAAACAAAAATATATATTTTTTTTCCGAAATAGCTATCTAAAAGCTACGAGAACAAAAAATAAGTTTGGTGCTTCAGATTTTTTAAAATATAACTAGTCATTTTTTCAAAAAATTTCCTCCAATCTACACACGCTTCTCACTGTACCACTGAGCTGGTGCTCTAGTTTTGAGCACCCTGTGCATTTATTATTTGAGTCGTAAAACCAGCCATATGTTTTTGTGTTTTTCAACTTTTTAACTTTTTCAACTTTTGTGTTTGAAATCATCGCTTAACTTACAAAGACTGATTTATCAGCTAAGTGTTGACAGATTTATAAGTTGACTGGCATCCATTAACGGTGTAGCAAAACATCTGATTTAAGACGGTTTTTAAAAGACCGTTTTTTGGTTCTATCGTAACGTGATCGCAACTTTGCGTTTCAAGCATACAGGATGTGAGCGAAATAAGTACATTAATTTTAACCAGTGCTTCTAGCATTGTCTCATTGACAAACAATTTTTCTATTTACCAGTTTTTCAAAACCGTATTATTTAAAATAATTTTTCCCCCTACAAATTGAGCCTTAAAAATTGTGTAAGATTTTAAAATAATTTTATCTCAAAAACTAAAATGTTTTGAAAAAGCTATTAGGAAAAATTGTTGGTCTTGACGGGTTCCATTACCATTTTGACTGTGCATTTATTATTTGTACTGAACAAAAATATTTGTTACCGTGCATTTAATTTGTACCGTTTCAATATTACCAACTAAGGCCCAGTTTTTGGAAACATAGTATTTATTAGAGTTCCTTTATTATTTATTTATTTATTATTTATCCAATATAGGAACTCTAGAATTTATCTGAGAGATAAATTTAAACCTCAGTTAAAATATAGCAACTAACTGGGAGATTAAATTTAACTAAAGTTTAATGGTACCAGAAATCGGGCCTTAACTAGAGGCCTTAATAGAATAAAAATTACGTCAACTGCTTCGAGACGACAATAATTTCGCAGTCATTTCTGTCAGGTTGGTCAATAACAGGCGGCCGATTTGAGTACTTCCCCGAAGGATAATACCCGTCCTCCCTGTACATGTCTGACGAAAACCGCTCCCGACTCCGCATCCTTCTCTTCCGCCCTCTCCTCTCTATCGGCGCCTCCTTCTTCGGGGGCTCCTCCTGCACCATTGGCGGTTTTTGGGGCCCCATATTAGGCGGCGGCTGGTTTGGAAGCGGCGCAGCTGGGACTTGCTCTTGCTCTTTCTCCGGTTCGGGTTTGGGGGTGGGCTTCGGGGCCTCTTCTGGGGGCTTCTGGAACTGTTGCTGTTGATGTGGCGGTGGCCCCTGCTGTTGATGTGGAGGCGGCCCCTGTTGCTGATGCGGGGGTGGTCCTTGCTGTTGATGCGGAGGCGGCCCTTGCTGTTGATGTGGGCGCGGCCCCTGTTGATGTGGGAGCGGGTGGATTTGGAACTGGTGTGGGGGCGGGGGCATGTAAGGCCCCTCGTTGTAGTGCTGAGGGGGGCCTTGTCTCCGATTTGGCATTTGTTTATTCATATTGTTTGCCCCTTTTTGGGTCTTGTCTAACGCTTGTCTCACGCAGATTTTTCTGCCGTGGAGCATGGTGTTGTTTTCGTTTTGAATCGCGGCATGCGATTGGCTCTCGTTTTCGAATTGGATGAAAGCGAAGCCCATTTGGAGGACAAGGCCTAGGATTTTTCCGTGTACTTTGAATTTTTCTTCCAAGTCGGCTGCGACCACTGTCTTGGGGATGCCCCCGATGTAGATGCGCGAGGGGGCTGTTGCAGGATTGGTCATGAACTGTTTATCGGTGCGATACATCTTGAATTGTATTAACTTTTAAGCAGATTTGAGACTTGTGGAGTAGGAATGTTGATTCTAGGCGCACAATTTTTTTCGGACAAAATTGCGTTTTATTACATTTCCCGGCACACAAAGTAACACTACACCTGCAAAAGTGAACCCACAATCACAGATATGTACTTTTAAAATACAGAAAATCCATAAATATACAAATATTCAAACACAATTGTACATAACCTTACTCTGTTGTTTTGGCATCAAATGCCATCACAGTTTGGTTGGTTGCCTAACTGTTTTTAATATCGATAAAAATAAGAAAATACATGAGGAAATTTAATTTTTTTAACGTTTATTGGGTAAGTTATTAGACAGTAAAGCAAAACTCTAAACTGGAAAAAACATTACCGCCTTCACAATTAAAATCGTCAAAATTATCATCAAAAAATAAAGACGGGGGCTTCCCACAAAAATACACTGGTTTGAAGATCATTCTTTAAATAGCGTTTTCTTCAATAATTTCTCCAAAAATAAACATTACTTTAGAGTAAAAAAATCTTGAATTTTTGTAATTTGCTCTTTCATTTTTAAGAAAAAATACATAAATTTAAGATTTTTTTAATCCAAATTAAAGCATTGTTTTCGAAAAATTATTTTACATTACAAACAATAAACAATGAAATTTTTAGATTGCATTTGAAGAAAACCGAATACAAAGTCCACCTGAAGTGCACCTTTAAACCAACGTATATCTTTGTGGGGAAGCCCCGAATCTTTATTTTGTTTCTATTAGCTGTTTTAAAACTATAAAATTTTCTCTTAAAATTAGCTGTCATAAATTATTCATGCACTGTCAAAAAATAATATCTAATGCTATTTAATATTTTTAAAGAGAGATATAATCATTAATAAATGTTTTACAATTTTATCAATCTTATTTAAAAAATAATTCGGTAAAATAAATCGTTGGCGTTTTTATAGTTTTGAAACAGCTAATATATTTGAACTACTGAAGTAACGCTCTGAACTCGAAATTCGCCAATTTTGAAACACTCTGTAATAATTAGATTTACAAATTTTTTTTCACAGCATTTTTAATTTGCATAAATTATTGCTCATTGGATTATTTGCATGACCAAAGTAGGGGTAAAATCTAATTTATTTATTGTTTAATTCCAAAGAACGTTACATTAATGTGTAATTTAATTAACTAACTAATAATAATAATTGAAGAGTACAGGAGAAAAACACAAGGAATATCACATTCTATATAGCGTTATTCAAAAATCGCAGACTATCTCTTGGACATTAAACTGAGTTAAAAGTTCCTATGACAAAAAATATTTTGAGCTTTTTTTCAAGAGATGCAGCTCTTCAAAGTTAGATTCTTATGTTAAGTTTTTGATTTTTTTTGCGAATATGACAGACCCTGATGCAACATTAAACACATATCTAATGTATTTTATTATGTAAAAATTATTTACCAAACTAGCAAATTCGACAATAAATGAAATCTGACATGAGAAAGAAAAGAGCAACAAATAAATATGATTGCCAAGAGAAAAAAGTTCAAAAAATAAAAAATTCAAATTTTAAAGGAGTTGCTTGACAGCCATTCTAGTTTAACGGACGGGACACTGCACAAATTTTTAAATTTTATTTTCAGTTTTTACGACCAGAATCAGTAGAAAAGAATTTTTCTTATAGGAACTTAGTACCAGTCAAATCGTTTGTAAGCTACAATTAGAGCCACATTTTTAAAATTTGAAATACGGATAGAAAAAAGGAATTCAAAGTGGTGACAGACAAAAAAGACTTCAATTATCATTGAACAATCGTTATAAAATTCTGTTAATTTAAAAGGCACTAATTCCAACAACCATCTTTTTTTGAAGTAAATAGTGTAATTTGCTGAAACTTTTGAAACCACAAAACCGAAGAATAAGGCAGTGTGCTACGACTTCTGATTCATTTACTTTTTGTTTATACATGACGGACGGGTAAAAAAAATCATGTGTGTGAAAATAGTTCTAAAAAAATAATTCAGCCAGGTTTTAATTGATATTATTAAAGACTTTAACAATATTAAAATCAGACTGAGGGAATTAAAACTTCTTGGCTTTGTTTAACAACGTAAAACATAAAAACAACATTTTTTGTTTGCTATTACGGACGGGACAACAAAAGTTATAAAGATAAAAAAAGAAATATTACTAATCAATTTAATTACCGAATTCCATTTTCTAAACTACCAGAAAGTAGAAATATACTCTTCAAAAAAATATTCAAAAATATGTATTACGTCAGTATTTTGTTATCGTCTAATAGGCATAGTGTAAAAATTTTAGAATCCAATGAATGAATGCATGAATTCTCTCTCAAAAACTCTTTTGTTGCAAAATACATTAAATATAAACCTAATCGTGTATTTAAAAAAAAATAACATTACTAAAATCATTCTAAAATTTTGTGGTCAGGTTGTATTTTTCCTGAAATGGCTGTTGAAACAAAAATCTGATATCACTTCTATGCTTAGCTGTACGTCTTTTATCATCAAGCGAAAGTATATTCTGGGAAAAACAAGTTTAACTTTTATTTTGTATTTTAGCTTTGAGGAAACATTAATTATTTCTGGGTCATAGAAAAAGTTTTTACCCTACATAAACTTAAACCTAGTTTAATTTCATTATCTTTAGTCATTTAAAAACCGTAAACAAATCAAAAACTAGAAGTGTAATAATAAAAATACCTGATTATAACGCGTATTCTGTAATTAAACTATTAAAATTTAAAGGCCGTTAATAGTTGTTGCTACAGTAATAAGTTAATAACATAACTAATAAAATTAATTCCTACATTAGTGTTTTTTTTCGCTTTTTTTTCTCTTCATCTTCGTTAGATTGATGAGAATGGCGGGAGAACTAAATAATTCTTTATGTCTGGGATTTTTTAGTTTACCTAAATGCAAATGTACTATTTAAAGATATCTTGCCATATGGTAGCGCTCAGCTCCGTTTGCGTGTGCGTCATCTGACATTTCTGTCACTACGTTTACATAGCAGGGGCATAGCGGTGACAAACTATCAAATATTTTTTGAGGTTACGAAGTGTTTAAATTATGAGTTGTTACAAAAAATACAGATTCACAAAACAAGAATTAATAAACGCAGAATCAAAAACCTAACGAAACGCAAATCACAAAACACAATAAACGAACAGAAAATACTTGCGATTAACACCGATTACACTTTCGACAACCATGCGACGACGTCTATAATTTACTGTCAATGTCAGGTTGACAAATTCGTGACACTTGACGGTGTTGTCGAAGTGCACATGTAAATTAATGTTCAAGGATACCACCCTTAGATAGCCCTTAGCTGTTTAAATTTGCATTGTTTTTGATAATTTTTTATAGCTTTGTGTTGGTAATGAAAAAATGAAATTGATGACGCACACGCAAATCGAGCTGACCGCCACTATACCTATTTTTTGGAAAGTCTGCGATAAGTGATATCAGATTTTACCGTTTGTACAGAGTTTTCAACAAAATTAATGTCGTGGCACGTTTTAATAAAATAAACATTTGTAACAGTTACTGGACACCCCTGTCCAATAATTGCGTTCGCAAAAAGAAAACGAATGAGAAAGACAGCTATGCTTATATTCATCACAATTTTCCTTCAACAATTATTTATTTATTTTATTTTACTTCCATTATCCGTTTTTCTGTAGGTTGTTACTTTTCAATGTATTTTTTTTGGTAGTAGGTTAAAGTAACAATTCTGTTGTAAATATTAAAGTGATCAAGGATGACTGTTTTAGTTAGCAATAATCCTAGCAGCAGTGCTGCCACCAAGCGGAAACTAAAATGCTAAAAGTTCTGCTGTTTACTAAACCAGTCATTTTTGACAAGTTTGAAGAATTCAATTTTTGTCTGAAAATTTTCAAAATGGATTGTTATTAAAACAACGCTTTACTTTTAGTTCGTTTTATTGCACAAAAGCCTGAATACAAACAACAAAAGAAATCTGTTTTCAACAATATTAGCATCACATACATTACCTATGACATAATAATCAAATAAGCCAAACAAACAAGCTAAGCTTCGAAATTATAAAATATTGGCAAGATTATATTATAGCCTTAGAGGTAAGTCCTATTTCGTGACAACATACAAAAACCACTAAAATCCTATCATTTTATACAACTAAGAATGATAATTTCACAACAGTCTTCGAACATGTTTACAAATACTGGCTCAGATCTACAATAATATTCGCAAGGAAATAAATAAAAGGTGATATGCAAATTGTCGATCATAATCTACACGAAATCTAGCGAAACTAGTAATACAATTTTTTGGTATCGAAATAGTAAATACTGGAATGAAAAACTATACTTTTAGAATATCATGGCCAATTAAAATATCACAGCTAAAATTTTGAATTTTCTTTTCTTTTAAATTATTAATGACTAGATCTTCAACCCTCGTATATTGTAGCCTGGCCATAGAGCAGCTTTTCGAATTGTAACAATATTGCAATGACCTAATTCAAACACTATACTTAAACACGGGTACTTAGTTCAAGTCTGCAACTAAATAATTAAATACTGTTATTTCCGAAATACTATCGAGAAAACATAATCACAACATAAAATGCATCTCAGTAAACAATCTCATTGTGTTAAGTACGACGCTATCACATAAAATAAATTTCGTAATTTGTAAAGTTAATAAAGAGAGCACATTTATACTTTCTATTCCGTCACGCTTGCAGCGTATTGTACTGACTTTTGAAAACATGAAAAATAAAACAACTAACACTACGATTAACATAAAATGAGTAAAAAACGACGATACTGTGGGCCATTAATTTCGATAAATTTCAACACTCACTAAAAAACCAACAAAATATAAAAACTTACATTAATATATCTATATATAAAATAAGGAACAAAATACTTTCACATTATTTTATATCCTTCTAAAGGATAATCTAATCTCGGAAGTCATGTTTTATGAAAATGTTATATGTAACGCTGCCTTGTCAATGAGAAAATTTCTAGTAAAACAGCTTACATTAAGTCTCTTCGTAGCGATGTTTATCCTCGTTCTTCCATGAACTCACCTGGATATGGGGTGGCGGCAAAAAGCTGCGCAACGACTGGATTAGCTGAATGGTGTCCATTAGGGCTGAAAAAACTCAGATAACCCCAAAACGCCACTTTGTGTGTTTGTTTTGTTAAAAAAATCAGTCAGATAAGATCAAAGCTTCTAAAATCATAATTCGAAAGCTCAACGTTGGAGCTCTCAAGAATTCACCTCGGCTTTCTCATCATTATTATTACTGTCCTATTGTAGACATCAAGTGCATAGTGTTTCAGAAATGAGTTATGAAACAAACTTATGTGTTTTTAATGGAGCACCCTATATTTTTTTAATTTATTTTAAAAGTGATATTTTAAAGTTAAATTTTTATGGCTGGTTCTGCTTAGTTTTTAAAACAATCTATTTTTGGGTTTTTTCTGTTTTTATTTAAATTACTTGTTTCATATTTTTCGAGTCAAGTCTGAGAGGTTTCCTGTTACGCTATCCAAACGTATTGAAATTTTGCATACATACGTAATCACAGTGATAATGCCATATTGCTCATTTTAAATAATAATTTATTTATTATCAATGAAGTTTGAATGAAAATTCATAATTTTTTAAAAAGTTCAAATCTAACATCTTAAAAAAAGTCGTCAAAAATAGTGTTAAAAAGCAGTAAAACTATCAGCTGTTTCAAAACTATAGAAAAAGTGGCAACAGCACATTTACATTTTTTGGGGTAAAATAGATCACAAATTAAAAGGTTTTCTGTGTTTTCGTGTTATCTGTGTTGAATTGCACTCTACTGACAAATTTAGTGCCAAAAAAAAACACTAATTAAAGAAAGAATTACAAAAACCAATTATGCAAAGTGACACTTGTTTTTGGTTTTAATTCAAAGAAAGGAATGATTATAATAAATGAAGAATGTTATGTGCCAGGAATTTTGAAAAGTATAAAAATTGTGAAAACTGTAAAAATCCGCTACATTATATCTAACAAAATATCCATGAAAATTAGAATTTGGGCTCTTGGTTAACGATAAAAAACACTTATTTCCTGATTTTTTTAGATTCCACCGCTAACGAGATTAAATGCAAGTGTCCACGAAAATTATTGAAAAAAAAAATAGTAAAAAGTAAAAAATTAAAGTTTTTAAAAATTTTATTTTAAAGATGTAAGTCCTTTAAAAGTACTTATTATTAGCTGTTTCAAAACTATAAAAACGCCAACGTGGCAATTTACCGAACTATTTTTTTAAAAAAAATTGAAAAAATTTTAAAATTGTTATTACCCTTAAATTACAAAAATTAAATGTTATTAGTTATTATTTTTTTTGAAGTGCATAAATAATTTATAACAGCTAATTTTGAGAGAAAATGCGACGTTGGCGTTTTTATAGTTTTGAAACAGCTAATAAAAAGTATTACTGTTTTTGTACCACAACATAATATTTTTAACTGGTTCAGATTCTAAAATTTATACAAACTTTAGGGGCATAAATTGAATAAAGAATAAAGTGATTCTGTAATCGTAGTGTTATGAGTGGTTATGAGTGTTACGACTTTATAACAACTTCCAAGCTTGTATAAATTTTAGAATCCTAACCTGTAACCAGCTGTTGTGATGAAAAACATTATTTTTTCCTTTTTGGTAGAAGCATTTAAAAAAAAGATTTTTTTGTGTTTTTTTTAGAATGCATTAGACCAAAACCAATAATACTAATATAAAAATTAAATTGTGTCAGCTTAAAAAAATACGTATGAGCTTTATCATTTTTTGGAGAATTACAGTCCAGAAGTTAAAAAAATGAAGACGTTTCTTAAAGTTGAAAACTTAAAATTTTTAAAGGAAAACATCCCAATTTTTTAATTTTTGATCTAAAAAGTCTTTTTAAAAACATTAACAGGTAAGTGTCTCTTAGTAATTAAACTGAAAAGAGATTTAACTTTGAACATTAAAGAAATTCGCGCATCCAGCAAATCGCAATTTCTTATTAAACAAAATTGTTGACATTTTTACGCACCTGATTGTAAAATCCTATTTTTTGTAATTTTTCACTTACAAACAATGTCAAAAATAAAAAAAGAAAATTTTCGTCAACAAAAATGCTCTTTGAAAATATAATTACATTATTTTTGTTATTGTTTGATTATTATTTTATTACCCTTAAATATTTAAAAGTTGATGTGTTAAGAAGACAATTTAATAACAATATCTGAAAAGAAAAGTTTTTTTTTAATAGGATATTCAACTTTTAACAAACTCCATTTCATTACGTTCTTAGTGCGCTAAATTTAAACATCATTACAACTTTAAATTTGAACTTTTGTCTTTATAGTAATGAAAACCCTATTTCTCTAGTATTCTTAGTTTTCAAAAAGAAAAAAACTACTTGAGGACAAACACCGAACTGAATCACCCGATATATTTTTACTCTTTTCTGTAACAAATTAAATCATTTCATAAAATGAGCGGAATCAACGAATAAAAATTTAGGTCAAATCATGATCAGTATTTAAATTACGTGCAAAAATGCAATGCAATTTGAGGTGTTTCATTTAAAAAACGTAAATTCAAATTATACTAAATTATACTGAATACTTGAAAACAGTTAATGTTATGCGCAAATGCCACAAAAGTGACAAATTTTATCTGTAAATGCCACAGGTAAAAGTTGTATTTTTTGGTCAGAGAGTAAGTCTTACTTTTGGGCCTAAGCAATCTTTTACCAATTTACAAAAGAAAGAATATTAAAAACAGAAACAAAATACTGAGTGTTTTTAAAACAGAGGGTTTCAAAAATCGATTTTTTTGTGAAATACCACAACAGGAACTGGACAAAATGAGGGTCCTGCTTAGGTCAGGTCAGGTCATGGCAATGTATGAATATATTTAAAAAATTTCTTTCAAACTTTATCAATTTATCTGAAAAAATACGTTTGTGTTTTCGTAAAAACGCATTACAAACTATACGGGGTGTATCAGAAATACGTGTGTTAATTTTACGACGTAATAAAATTCATCAAGTACAATAACTTTTGTATACAGGTGTCTGTTTTTCGAGCTCCACCATGGGGAACTCAATTATTATCAGAGATACGAGGTTGTTTAAATTGGGGCAAAGTTGCGCATTTTTATGCTGAACAATTATGTGAAAGAAAATTTGATGTGTTATTTTTAGTTTTTGAATTATTGAGAAAAATCAAAATTTTGTAATGTTTATTTTTTAAGCGAAAACCAAAAGAACTAGACGTTTTTAAGTAGAACATTCTTCAAACACTTCTTTACAAGAAATCTAAATCTGTCATTGCCTTTTCCAAGGCGTTCTTGATGTCAGAGTTATAACAGTCAACTTTGACATTTATATCTTTGAAAAGTCTTTTTGTTCCTAATTACAATGATGTATTATATGCTCATTAAAATTAAGAAAAAAGCATTTTTACAAAGAGTGCTAGGGAAAAAACAGCAAAAATGTTGATTAACAAACTAAATTTTGACAGTTCTATTAAATATGCGAGCAGAATTTTTATGACTTTGTCTTGTTTTGTTTTGCGAAAAATAAACTTCTAGTTTATCATGTCGTTTAGTTTTTAAATAAGTAAGATTAGCGAAAATGTAAAGCTTCCAGATCCAAATTCAATTAAACCATTTAAAAAAAAAGATCGCTGACGTTTTTTTCCAAAACAGCTTCACAAAAATGCTTTTTTCTCCATTTTGATCAACATGTAATAAGATTCGATCATATCATGTGATACATCGTAATAAGGAATAAAAACACTTTTCAAAAATGTTAAAGCGAATATAGCTTTCATAATAAAAAACAAAATTGAGTGTTTCAAGAACGCTTTGAAAAATACGACAGATTTAGATTTCTTGTAAGAAAGTGCCTGAAGAACGTCCGTTTGGTTGTCGCTTAAAAAAATAAAAACGAAATTTACAAATTTCCGTTTTTTTTCCAATAACTCAAAAACTTAAAATGACACATCAAATTTTTTTGCAGAATTCTGCCGTGCTAAGCAAGAACGTCGTAACTGACTTTTTTGTCAAATTTGAGATAACACAAAATCTGAGATCAATAGTGCAATAACTTTGATTCTAAATAACTTTAATAGATATTATCCAGAAATTAATAAGACGAAATACGTAAATAAAATTGACGTATGTGGGGTTTGTGCAATATTACTTAGCAAGAAAGTCGTAACTATAAAATGTATATGAAACCCACTCATTAATGAATCAAAAATTGTATATTTTCTAAAATTAATCAAAAACATTAGGTACCACCAAGTTTGGTTGATTACAAAGTCGAATTATAATTAAAAAAACAAAAAAAAGTGTATGACTTTGACGATTTTGTCAATTCGGTTGGAAGGACGGGTACAAGAACTAAAATTAAACAAATGAAAATTGAAAACTTTTTTAAATGGCAAGACTACAGTTCACAGTACAAATTGTCCAAAATTATTAATCGACCTTACCTAAGCGACATGGTTAACGTTACGTTTGAACGAGGAAAAAAAACATGAAATATAGATGCAGTTTTGATAGCGACTTTATAGAGTTAAATTTCCTAACATCAATAACATCAATATCATATTCAAAAAACCCACTCAAAAACACACAACAAATGGCATAGATACAGAAAGAAAACAGTAACTCTTAAAAAAATTTAAAAATATTCTACCAGAAAACCGATGGATTTTTTGGCAAAATTTGCTTTTATTTCAAAAGTATCGTACGCTAGGTGTAATTTCTTGGGTACATTTTTTTATAAATTTCCTGTTGTTACGTATTATTTCATTTGTTTAAAGCCGTTAATAAATATTTTTGTAGTTACGACTTTTTTACTTAGTTACTTTTACTTAATTAAAAAAATAAATAAAAAAATTAAACGTCGTATGTGGAATAACAGCGATTTGGCAAAATAATGGATACAATTGCATACATATTTCCTTTTTACAAATAAATTGTTAGGTTGACTTCAATATTCCATGTTACTAGCATTTAAAATAACAGTCCACTCTGAAAATGTAGAAAACAAGACATAACTCAAGATTCATATAAAATCAGTTACGACGTTCTTGCTTAGCACGGCAGAATTGTTCAGCATAAAAATGCACAATTTTGCCCTAAATTAACTAACCCCTTATCTTTTATAATAACTGAGATCCTCAAGATGGAGCTCAAAAAATGAGCACCCTGTATCGAAAAGTTATTATACTTTATGAAATTTATTACATAGGTTTGTTATACTTTTTAAACAAAAAAGTTACAAGGATGCGAATACCAAACTGAAACACCCGGTATATCTTATTTAGAGTTAAAGTGAGTTTATGTGGCTCAGGTAAATTATTTGCCGCATAATTCGACACATAAAGTATAATTTTGTAAAAAAAATGAAAGGCCGGTTTACAGAACATTTTTGACTGCAATCAATTTTATACCAACTTGCTGAGAAACCTTGTATATGCATTATATAGCATTATATTTTATTCCTTTCAAACAACGTTTTAAACACTAGCGCATTTGTCACAAAAAATTATTCATTTATTTTACTTACTCTTCTGTAGAGCTTCGGATTGTTTTCCATACGGTTTGCACATCGCTGGTCTGACGTAAGTTTTCATCCTTTGCATATTCTTCATCACTTCGCTAAAAGCCCTAACAATTTTCTCCTGCCCGCCCTCTGACGACCTCTTATCATCTGAAGAAGTCAGGCTTGTGGCCGAAGTCCAGGCCCCGTTATGCAAAGCCAGTAAGTCTTTATTAGCTGCTGATAAACCTAAAATTTTAATTTTTTACAACGCATGATCTGTGGCGTTTTTTACCCTCTAAATTCTCCAAATTGGCCCTTAAAAAATCGGTCAGTTTGTGATCCATCAAAGGCAGGTCGAAATGCGACTTCTGCTGCCCTTTCGCCATATCCATTTGTTGCTGAAGCTGGATTTGTTGCCTCTGTTTTTCTAAATTTGCGTTCAATTTATCAATGTTTTGTTGTGCGATGACGCGATTTTGTTGCTGGATTAATGCCGCAGTGATCTGTTGCTGGGTTGGAGCTACTGATTTAGGCCTATCTAGGAGCTGTTGACTGATTTTTGAGTCTAAATTATTCTGTCCTGTTAGGTCAACTGCGCCCAAACCTGGGGCAAAAAATTGTTTATTTTTTAATTTAAGTGAGATGTTTATTTATTACGACTGCGGATGTCCGGATTGTTTGACTGGGGTTCCCCTAAATATGGAGGTGTTGTTAAATGCTGTAAAGTCTTTTGGGTCAGTTCCATTTGATTTTTGTAATAGCGGCAAGCGGGATTTGGACAGTTCTGAACTACTTCGATTATGAATTCTTTTTCCATGCCGAAATTTTCTCTACCGATTGTGTAAGATTCCATGACCTTTAAAAAATGTAGAAAACTGTAAATTCAAGCAAAACTCGACTTTCGGTTCACTTTGATAAAAACCATTGTGGTGCAAATGACTACATTGTTACCATGACAACTCATATAAAAGTTAACGCCAAGAGTACGCCAATTGCACCACAATGGTTTTTATGAAAGTGAACCGATTATAGAATAATTAAAAAGTTTTTTTCTTATTGGAACCACAAACCTCGACGTTATTTTACCCATAATTTACAATAGTTTGTAGAGAGTGGACAAAAATAAATAAACATTTAAAAAGCCCATGTTTAACCAAATTATTTGTCAACAAAAACAAATTATTGCAAGTTCAATAATTATCAGAAAAACGTTTGAATATTTTATTGTTTACAATTTGTAATAAAATCGTTTCCAACAAATATGGGCTGTGATTAATATACAGAAAGCAATTAAATGTTGCAATTGTTTTTGTTCAGTTCCAGGTGTGTAACGGTCACGCTAGAAAAATTACGAAAAATGAAAAATCGCTCATTGAATGCACTCTAAATTCAAAGAATAGTAAAAAATTAATGCGTTTCATTGTGTCGTTACAGTAGATGCCTGATTTTAAACATTCATAAACAAATGTGTATTTTATTGAAGAAATCTGTAGTTAGTTTATTGATGTCATGGATTTGTTTAATTGCTTCGAAAATTTTGTTTAAAAAAATAAAAAGGGATGACTGCTGTTACAACAAATTTGAATAACCTGATTATTGTGAATTTTCATATCGTTGTGGTTGTGGTTAAAATATTTTTGTTTTATTATATTATTTTATGAAAAAACCTAAAGTTCAAATCACGTGAAAATATACAGTAACATTAATACGTTATCTACTATCCCCCAAAAATTCTTTAAAACAAATTGTTAGTACAGTTTTTTAATAAAAAATAAAATGATCAAAAATAGAGTTTTTTTTTTTCATTTTATTTTTAAACGACACTATCAATTGTTTCAAAATTTATATATGTTGTTGCTAAGGCCATCATAAGGTTTGTCGGTATTTCTGGATACTTTCTAGCCGTCCCGATGTTTTTTTGAAATGTTTTTCCTGACATGATTGTTTTAAAATCGAAAGTTTTTCTTAATAGATCTAGCTAGATTTTCAGTCTGTCCAACTGTTCCCTACAGCTCGATACTCTACTAAGTGTTTTGACATTCGAGAACTACTTCCTTAGAATTTTGCGCTGTTAAATAGTTTTTAGGTGACCGCTCACAAAACGATTAAAACAAAAAAGTACCACTTGACTAAGTGTTAGAATAGGCGTTATGTTCTGTATTTTTTACTTAGTGCTCAATAAAATTTCATCAAAATCGTTTCCTCGAGCGTTTCCTTACAATATTAAAAAAACACACAATTACCATTTAGCAAAATTCTAACGTTTTTTTTTTAATTAAGTTTGATGCAAATTAATTTTTTTTGTGAAAAAATCTGATTTGAACAATCTTTTTATTACACACACAGTGTTTTAAAAGAATCGGACAATCTTTTAAAGCGTGATAAAAAACATTAAAAGAATTACAAATGTGCCTTTAAAATTTTAAAATTACATTTTTTTTTAGTTTTTGCTTATTATTTTATTTTCCTAAATTAGATAATTCAAAATTTTATTCGAAGTCAAAAAGTTTCTAATGTAGACCCTAAAAAATCATTCTGCAAACTTGTTAAGTTTTTTTATTCGAAAATTTCACCATTTTTTTTTGTATTTAAAAACTTTTTGCGAATTTTTGTAACATAATTATCTTTTGCCGCTACTTGTTTTTGAAATTCTCAACTAGTATCTTTAAAATTCAAGAATTTCTTTTTACCAGGAGTTTTTAAGCTGTATTTCTGAGTATATGTTAAAGTCTGATATTTTACGAAATTCAAAGTGAAGTTTTTTCTTTCTTTTTATTAAATTTTAATAAACAAGCATAGAATAGTAAATTAAAGTACAAGTGGATATTGAGCTCTTTAAAAATCGCAAGTGTTTTGAAGACCAGTTATCCACAAATACGTTACGTGGATTATCGGAATTATTTTAGAAAATTTCTTTATAAATAAAGATTATAATTAATAAAAAATATTGATATTAATAAAATTAAAAAATTCCGTCTTTTGATTTCTTCTAGTGTCACTCTAAGCACTTTTAAACATTAACCTTTTGTGCAAAAAAGCCAATAAAATATCCTACAAAATGGTTATATGCATTTTTTGTAAGACTAACAATAAGCGAGTTATAGGGCTAGAAAGAAATAATCATTTAAAAAAATATGCTTCAAAACAGAATGTCTGATTTGAAAAACTGACAAAAAACTGAATTTATTGACTCCAACACTTCATTAGAGGAGAAAGGGGGAGACATGAGGGTCACAGAAGTCTTAAGAGTCGTCTTTAGATGCTGCATTTTTGTCTTCGTCTCAAACATTGAAAACTGAATTACAGTCTTGTTCAGTAAAATATTAATAAATAGATGATTTAATGAGTGGTATGATTAAAAAAATTGCTTTTACTTGAAGTAGAAGCATTTACTCTGTAGCATTTACTGTAGTATAAACCTTTACATAAAGTAAACTTGGGCGCGTAGTAAATGGTACGGCTTTCCTAATGTCAACTGATTGACATTTATTTTTTTATTTTTCATAAAGTGAAAATAGTATTAGGAATGGTGTTTGTAGCCTTGTGAGGATTCGTTCGCCCTAGTGATATAGTACTTAAGTTTATGGGAAGTGTCTAGGACAAAAAACGCAGGGAAAGACACCCCAGGGTATGAAGTACCAAGACGAGAGACAGAAACAGACCCCAGGGCTGACAGAATGAGGAAGTTTCCAAATTTTCAAAATGTTATTATTTATTTACAACATAATAGTACTCAAATCAAGAAAGTGAATGCAAAAAAAATTAATTCGATAGCTTTAAAAATAACAAAAATATAAGCTTTTTTGTCTGCCGGTTTGACAGCGGTCCCGCTTTGAGCCTGATGACGTCACGCGGCATAAACTGTTCACAAGGTAGGGGCGATTTACACACTACTGTTCCTTTCGGCATTGTATTGAAATCTCTGGATAATATTATTGATTTAAAAGAAATAAATACTGATAGAAAGTGGTATTTGTGATGATTAAAGTAATTTGTTAAAGTAGATACTGTAATAAATCACTAATAACTAATTATAATCCATTTTAACAATCACACAAAAATCAGCGTTTGCGATTTTTTTTACTTCATTTCTTTCTGTGTGTCTTCGAATTCTTTCAGATTTTTTTCTACAATTTCTTATAAATAATAAATATTAATTAATGAGAAATATTTATATTAATAAAATATTATTTTGTTTAAAAAAATTAAAAACATTAACTAATGGAAATTTTTATGATTTCTAGAACAAGCGATGTTTGCAAAATGTTTTGTACAAAAAAGATGTAAAAAAATAAGTGTTCTACAAACGACTTCTTATTAAAGATATCGACTCTTGCATAAACAGAAATACAATTTCTTTATTTGTCAATGCTTTTAAAGATATATTCGATGAATAAGTAGATATGGTTGATAATTATAAACCTAGAGTTTTCAAAGATATGAAATTACGATTTTCATGTATTTTAAAGTTGTTGTGTTCTCATTTTTTAATATCAAACGGTTTTATAACGTAAGA
Source organism: Tribolium castaneum (assembly GCF_031307605.1). Taxonomy (NCBI): domain Eukaryota; kingdom Metazoa; phylum Arthropoda; class Insecta; order Coleoptera; family Tenebrionidae; genus Tribolium; species Tribolium castaneum. Next base: position 14,493,814 of record NC_087394.1, on the reverse strand, counting down.
TTTCTAAGTTTTATGCAATAGCTAAATGGAAAAAATTAAGGAACAGCGAAGTAATTTTGGAAACATATTAATTTTAACCAGTTACAGCCCCTCAAAGAATCGAATTTTCCACACGCGACAGTGGGCAGCTGAGTCAATTGTGCCGCGTGACGTCACACCTAGCGATCTGTCAAATTTCGAACTTTGAGGTCTCATAACTTTTTTATTTTTGCGAATATAAAAAAATTAAAAATACCATTAGTATTACAATTATGCAGACTATTAATGGTATTAATTTAAAAAAAAAATAGAAACTTCCTCATTAGGCTATAAAAGAGTTCACACGTGTTAATTACCAAAGTGAATGAATCTTGATTTGAGCTTTTTGATTTTATTAACTAATTTTAATAAAGTTTTCTAACAATAGTTAATAGTTACCATTTTGACCATAAGTGAGAGTAAAAATAATGTTGGGAAGCAAATGCAAAGGATTGATGCTTTGTAAAAGGATATTAAATTTTTATTATTATTTTAGTATTAGAAGGTATAATCTGTAAGCCTTATTGCTCTGGGTCTCTGGATGTGCGCTATTTTTTTGCAGATTCATTTTTACGCACTGGTTTAGAAGAAAATCACTTTCTTGAAACCCAGTATAAAAGAGATTTTTTTTAAATATTTAAATTTTTATTACATTTTCTGATCTTATGTAATTTTCAATAGATTATGGTGGTCCTGATCCATTTAACGTTCTCTGCATTAAAGCTATAAGAATTCTGCTTTATTTTAATCATAATATTTTACGTATTTGTCTATGATTTATATTATAATTGGTGAAAATAGCTATTTTAAACAGTTTTTTTGACAAAATCACGAAATCGAAGTTACTCCTTGAGCAACTTCGCAAAAACTTTAGTAAATACTTCACGAAGAAGCAAATACTACAGCTAATTGGAAGTTTCCATAGCATTGTCCTCTATACCGGGTTCGTCAAGTTTTACACTCAGGCACTTTACACCTCTTAGAAGAGAGAAAAAAAATATTAAATAAATATATTCCACTGCACTGATATCCAATCTCGCTAGGAAAAAAAATATTTTTTCTATTGATTCATTTGTCCAACAAAAAAGAAAAAAAAAACATTTGACCAAAAAATCACATTAGCTGTTTTTTACATCAATGGATCGGAAATACGAAATAAATGTATTCTGCAAAAATTTGACTTGAAAAAAAATCGTTAGAATTGGATTAAAAGCCATTTTGATATTATACATCGGAAATTTCAGTATAATTTATGACGGACAAGATTGAGTAGTAAAAAATCTCCGCTACAAAAGGACCCACTACACACCCAAATATACTAAAAGTCGTTTAATTTTGGCCGAATGTTGTATAAATGTATCAAATATCACTTTCCCCTCTGCTACTAGTTTTGTCTTTGTTGTTACTATGCGAATGAGTGAAACAAAATACAAACCGTCAAGCGTAGCGGAAAATGAGAGGGTCTACCAGTCGTTCCCAAACTATAGGATGCCACTTTGGTATTTGTTATGTTTATTGTTGTTAAATAAATTAATATGTCTTTTGTTTGTTTGCCTGGTCAACTTTATAAACAAAATGTTTACTATTACCAACAAATATACATGTTAATTATGAATTTCAATTTGGAAGTGATTTTTAAATCCCAAAGACTTTTTAATGTGAACAATTTGTAAACAGCATTGTCGTCATCATGGAAAAAAGACGAAATTAAAAGGTGGCTTGAAGAGAAAAAATTAGTGCACCCACAAAATGCTTTTAAACAAGAATTTTTAGCAATTGCAAAGTCTAATAAACAGGATATTAATTACAAAGTAGACAAACTATAATCCGATAGAACATGTTTGGGCGTTAAGTAAAAGTTTTTACGACAAACATATCGGGAAAGTTGATTCTACCGAAGAATCTATTTTACAAACGTGGCAAAAGGCTTTAAATCAAGTTACACCAGAAGTTTGGGGCAACACAGTCAATCATTGCGACAAACTAATAAAGGAAGACATAAAAAAACAAATTTGTCTTGACCAGGTGCAAAAAGAAATTATCATTAACGTGAATTCGGATAATGATAGTGATAGTGATAGTGATAGTGATTTCGGAGAATTTGACGATACAGCTAGTGAAAGTCAGAGTGAAATGTTAATTAAATCGTAAATAGATTTGTAAATATTGTACATATAATATTTTTATACATTTTTTGTAAATAAAATTTACTTGTTGTCTGCGCTTGTTGCATTATTTGAACATGTTGAGAATCACTGATATATTTTGGGTGGGTGGCGTAGTTGGGCTTGCGAAAGTTTTGTGTCTCTTTTAAATGACCTAAGTGCGAGAAAGACAATATACCCCTGGCTCGAGCCGAGGGCGGCCCATCGTTTATCTTACTTGCTCCTAGCTACTTTCTCGAAGAGTAAGAAAGACAACAACGTTTTACAACATTCGACCAAAATTAAAAGAATTTTACTATAACAGTACTGACTGCAGAAATTTTACAACTAGCGGCACGGTCCCATCGGGCGGTTTTAAAGCCAGGACCGGAATAAGCACACTAACGTGATAAAAATGTTTTTATTAAAAAATTACATCAGATGTTCAAATTGATGACTATTTTGGTCTAAGCACAAACGAATTCTTCGTTTACAATTCGCATGAACCCTTGCCGTAAGATTTAAAGATTAACATTCCATTTACAGTAAACAGATAAAATAAATGGTAATCCGGGCCTGAAAAATTCTTACCAGCTGCCTCAACCTTCATACCCAACAATGATCGCGAGCCAATTTTACGACAAATGCAATAAATTTTTGAAAACAACACCCTGATGGAAATCTTTTGTGGAAGTGATTTACAATTTTACCAAAATTCATAGGAAAAAAGCTGCCCCAATATCAAAACAGAAATTAAAAATCAACGACACATTTTCTCAAAAATTTAATTAGGCACTTCGATGCACTACCTAAAAATACACCTATGGACCAAAGATCGTTGACATTAGACTATAGTTAACTAAGCGAGAGTAAAAAAACACACCATACAAGTAATCATTTTAAAAATTGGTCAAATCGTTCTTCTATACAATAAAATCACATACGATTTTTTTTAGAATTTCAGATAAATTACAAAGAGGTGAAAAGTGCCTGAGTGTAAAACTTGACGAACCCGGTATACCAAAGTACAGCAGGGTGATTTGAAAATGTCATGCCAATAAACCCCGGCTGAGGGATCGGTAGGTACTCAGACCGCAACCATCTGTGGCAATAAATCATTTTGTCGTGAACTTCGAAACACGAAATAATTTTACTTTTCAACTGCTGATTGCCTCTAAAGGTATATTTGAGAATAGTGCAAATAAATTATAAATTAATTAATTACACTCAAACATCTGATTAACTGATCACGTAGTCTGATTTTCTGATTCTGCCTTCTGTACGTATACCGGCCCGTAGGGTCGGTTTAAAGAAAGCGAAATTAAAATTTAATTCAGAATAAAGCAAATTCGAATTAAGTTGCCTTTTTTGTACTGACAAACGTCAAGTTAACTGCGAAGTAAAATTTAATTTTACAAAAAGTGAAATGAAGATTTAATTCTGAATTAAAATTTGATTAAAATAAAATTTTCTGTAAACCGGCTCTAAGAAGGTGATCTCATGAAGGTCTTATTTCATTCTTATTGTAAGATAAAATTGATCTCTGGGGGTGGATGTCCAACGCGGGACCCGGCGAGATAGTTCAAATTACCCCGCCAAATTTTAATTCAAGGGAATACTTGAATTTGTTGAAGAAATGGATTGAAATGGATGGAAAAATTGAAGAAATGGATGGACCAATTGTCTTTGTCCAAGACAATTGCCCCTTACATAATAGAAGACTGGTTTGCCGACCACCCTCAATTCCAATTATTACGTTGGCCTGCACGGTCACCGGATTTAAATCCGATTGAAAATTTATGGGGGGCCATGGTGAGGGAATGGCACACGATTGCCCAGGAAGAAGCGCACGTAAGGGCAGTGGAATTATTGAGGGAAAACGTTCTGAATGTATGGAATCGATTGAGAAGAACAGATATTTGTCAGAACTTGGTTGGCAGTATGAGAAGAAGAATGCAGGAATGCATAGATAATAATGGCTATTATACCAAATATTAAACTTTGTATAAATAAATATTTATTCTTGATTTGTTTAGATTTTTTTCTATAAAAATTTAGCTCTGGAATTTTTTTCAAACTGTTTTTTGACAGAACCAAATAAAATTTTTGTTATTAATATTCATTGAATGAAACGTCAAAAGGAATAATCCTTTTTTATGCACTATTTTCAATATGCCTTTAGTGGCAATCAAATTTAAATTCGAGATTAATTTTGTTTCACAAAGCGAATTAAATGACAATTATTAAGTGGAACAAAAATAATTAGTGGTGACTTTACTGAACGTTTAAAAGGCCTGATATGGGCAGGTTTAATTCGAGATTAACTTGACGTTTGTCAATACAAAAAATGGCAACTTAATTCGAATTAGCTTTATTCCGAATTAAATTTTAATTCATTGTTAAGTTAATTCGCGACTAAAAAATGAATCAGATGGCTTCAATTTGATAACGTGATCAGTTATCAGATGCTTGATTGTAATTAATTAATTTATCACTTATTTGCACTATTCTCAAATATGCCTTTAGAGGCAATCAAATTTAAAATTCAAAATTAATTTTGTTTCACAATGCGAATTAAATGGCAACTGAAATTGGAATTAAAAATAGCGGTGACTTCAATTACTAAAATTATTATAAAGTCAAATCAAATTTTAAGCAGTTGAAAAGTAAAATTATTTCGTGTTTCGAAGTTCACGACAAAATGATTTATTGCCACAGATGGTTGCGGTCTGAGTACCTAAAGTCGGATCACTTTTATAATATTGAGATATTAGAGATTTTTATTCTGTTACATTCGGACCAAGTTTTGTTACTAAGTTTGATAGTTGGCAATGCTCTCACTACTGTCATGAAAATTTGAAGTTTGTCTTTGGCATTGTCAAAATTAACGAATTTAAAAGAATTAAGCGAGCAGCAACGAACTAGCCCCCTATTGCTGTTTGTATAACCCCATGAAATTGGCATGGGGGCCCGCCAAGACACTCTGCAACCACTGACAAAGGTTGGTTTCAATATTATGACGAGAGAGTTTAAATCAATCTGTGGCACACAAAACAACATAAAACACGCCAAAAAGTCTTCAAAAGCTTTCTCCACTTACTTCTTGCTAAGGTTTCTGTCAATTCCGGACGAACAATAACTAATTATTTGTCTAAAAAAACTTGTAAAATAGGTTTTACCAATCTCCTTTTTTGTCCGTTCATATTTTCAATACACAAGTTTATTTGATTTAGTTGATTAGTTGTACATTAATTTATTGGTTTGTTATTAAAATGCGTTATATTTGATACTTTTGGTCACGTTTTGACTGTAAATAAGCTTGAGTGAAGCAGTTTTATGATTGCCTGAATGTCCCTTTTTAGCGACTGGAAGTGCAAATAATGTACTCAGATATCGCTAAAATGACTATGCAATGTTACTTACAAGCAGAAAACTTAACTGACTTAACGTATTTTGCAGGATTTCTACTTAAAGAATTGAACAATTTGACATTGACATATAACGTAACCTATTTCTGAAAGCCCAAATTCGCGATAAATGACGCAACTTACAATGCCAAAATTTTGAAGTTGATGCGATTTTGTTTAATATTACAAAAGTGATCGGAGTTTACCGATCCCTCAGCCAGGTTTTATTGGCATGACATTTTCAAATCACGCTGCTGTACATAAAGCAAAGTCTCAAGTAATTACTTTTACTACTTACTTCAAGTATACTGTGAAGTGAATGCTTCGTTAGGTAGCATTTACTTGAAGTAAAAGCAAATACTTTTCGTAATCATACCACTCAATTGTAAATAACTTTCAAAAACGTTATACAACGGCTGTAGAACAACGAGGAAAATGGCTGAAATTCGACGCTTTTTAGCATCGGTATTCTCCCCCTTAAGTAACTTTTGTTTTTTTTATTTCCATGATCTTATTTTTTTCAAAGCCTGTTAGAGCACCCAATTTTGCCCCTTTATTCCCCTTATACTTACAGCTCTTACAGTTGCCTCAACCCCAAGATGCAACCCATGAGGCCCATTCATATGTTTCAGCATCACAGCATTGGCAAAATGCTCAAAGGGAAGTATAATTTTACCATTTTCTCTCAAAATCAGTCTACCTTGCGAATCTAGAGTAACTCTTGAAGCCATCATTCTACAAAATCCAATAAAAAGTAGGTAATTAATAAAAAAAATAATTGTAAACACTGACTGTAAATAAGCAGCACTTGGTAGCATGGACGATTCCTTCAGCTCCGAAAAGCACTGCAAAAGCTCAACGGACGAATTCCAGCCCTTGTTTTGCAGGTACAGCTGGAGCAGCATGTACAATTTTTCAGTAACATAACCTGTACCAGGAAAGCCCATGCTGGTCGATGTGGGTAAATCACTGACGTTCGTTTGCTGAATCCCTTTGGCTAAGACATTTTTCATGGTCTCTGCCAGATCCATGGTGCGAGAATCGTAAAAATCGGCGGATTAAAACGGCCTGAAACAATACACATAACCATAAACAAAACGCACGGTGCTCTAATCGCCGGTAGATTAGCGGAATATTCTGATATGGTACTTACATTATTTCCTGCTTAGGCTGTTTAATTCACATCCGGAACATATTAGCTAGTTGGGGTTTTGTCTGAAACACAGCTGATTTTTTTAAGAACATCACTTGGGATTCGTAGCTTTCGGCTTCATCGTTTGCGACTGCGCATAATGAAGTGCTCGTAAAATCATTAAATTTTCATAATTTTGGGCCTTGTTGCGGTGGCTGTCTGACGAAAAGCGAAAGGTCCTTGCATAAAGCACCTAAAATTGGAGGACAAGACCGGTTTTAGAATGTAGGCACTTGAAATTATTATGTTAAAAATTGAAATTAAATTGGGCTTTCATACCTAGTTGCATTTTTATTTCTCTAACATGCCAAACAGTTTCCTGTTTTAATTTTGAAAACGCTCCAAAGAATTTTGTTTTCTGTATAGTTAACAAAATTATGCAAATCAATGTAAGCAAACTGAAATTAAGTTAACCATTGTAATCATCACATTTTTTTTAATGTGGGAGGTTTTTATTGTATTAAGATGACGATTTTTTAGTTTCTTTTTCTTATTAATTGAGAAGGATATCGATTTCCAAGTCTTCAAGGAGGCTTCACTGAAATTCATAAGTCACCAGAAGCTAAAACTTGGTTGTGTATTATCAAAGTTTTGTAATTTCTTCTATGTAGATATTATTAAATTATTATCCATTTATTGTTTTGTTATTGTCCTGTTTTTTTGTATATACAGAGTAAGTATAAAGTAACGCATAAAATTGGTAATTCTTTTATTTTTCAAAAACCATTTTTTTGGAAAAAACAGGTAACTTAGCATTTCAGTTGAGCTCAAATTTGACCTAACTGAATCAGTCATGGCAGCCAGTATGGCCGCTTATCAACTGTACCAAATTTTGTAATTTTATCTTTAATCTTTTCTGAAAGATTGGGAAAAATCCACTAAAAGAAGCACGACCTCTTTTAGGGGTCGTTACTTAATATCTTTCCATGCATGTTTATAAGAATCTTTTGTATTAAAATTGAATGTTCTATCATCTGTGTAAAGTTGTAACAATAAAAACGGAACACCTCGTATATCAATTGTCCCCAAAAGTGGAGAACGAGCTCGAGAAGAGGAGGAGGTTAAAGGTGACATTTTTTGGTTTTTTGGTTATATTTTGAAAACGATCTATCAGTTTTTATCATCCAAAATTAAAGCTAATACAATTTTCTATCTACAAAAAAGTCCTATGCACTTTTATTGAAGAACTACAAACATAAGCATAAGCAGAAAAAATTGAACGAAATAGAAAAATATCTTTCTTAAAAACGTCTAATTCAAAAATTATAGTTTCTTAATTTTTCTCATTTATTCAAAAACTGAAAATGACATCAAATTTTCTTTCAGATAATTGTTCAGCATAAAAATGCACAACTTAACCGACTTCGTATTTCTTATAATAACTGAGATTCTCCTAAAGCACCTAAAATTGGGGGACAAGGCTAGTTTTAGAATGTAGGCACTTGAAATTATTATGTTAAAAATTGAATTTAAATTGGGCTTACATACCTAGTGCACTTTTATTTTTCTAACATGCCAAACAGTTCCCTGATTTAATTTTGAAAACTCTCAAAAGAATTTTGTTTTCTGTATAGTTAACAAAATTAGCAAATCAATGTAAGCAAACTGAAATTAAGTTAACCATTGTAATCATCACATTTTTTTTAATGTGGGAGGTTTTTATTGTATTAAGATGACGATTTTTTACTTTCTTTTTCTTATTAATTGAGAAGAATATCGATTTCCAAATCTTCAAGGAGGCTTCACTGCAATTCATAAGTCACCAGAAGCTAGAACTTGGCTGTATACTATTATAGTTTTGTTCTATGTAGATATTATTAAATTATTATCTATTTATTGTTTTACTATTGTCCTATTTTTTTGTATATACAGAGTGAGTACAAAGTAACGCATAAAATTGGTAATTCTTTTATTTTTCAAAAAGCATTTTTTGCAAAAAACAGGTAACTTAGCATTTGAATTGAGCTCAAATTTGACCTAACTGGATCAGTCATGGCAGCCAATATGGCCGCTTATCAACTGTACCAAATTTTGTAATTTTATCTTTAATCTTTTCTGAAAGATTGGGAAAAATCCACTAAAAGAAGCACGACCTCTTTTAGGGGTCGTTACTAAATATTTTTCCATGCATGTTTATAAGAAACTTTTGTATTAAAATTGAATGTTCTATCACCTGTGTAAAGTTGTAACAATAAAAACGGAACACCTCGTATATCAAATGTCCCCAAAAGTGGAGAACGAGCTCGAGAAGAGGAGGAGGTTAAAGGTGACATTTTTTGGTTTTTTGGTTATATTTTGAAAACGATCTATCAGTTTGTATCATCCAAAATTAAAGCTAATACAATTTTCTATCTACAAAAAAGTCCTATGCACTTTTATTGAAGAACTACAAACATAAGCATAAGCAGAAAAAATTGAACGAAATAGAAAAATATCTTTCTTAAAAACGTCTAATTCAAAAATTATAGTTTCTTAATTTTTCTCATTTATTCAAAAACTGAAAATGACATCAAATTTTCTTTCAGATAATTGTTCAGCATAAAAATGCACAACTTAACCGACTTCGTATTTCTTATAATAACTGAGATTCTCCTAAAGCACCTAAAATTGGGGGACAAGGCTAGTTTTAGAATGTAAGCACTTGAAATTATTATGTTAAAAATAAAATTTAAATTGGGCTTTATTTCTCTAACATGCCAAACAGTTTCCCGTTTTAATTTTGTAAAACTCTCAAAAGAATTTTGTTTTCTGTATAGTTAACAAAATTATGCAAATCAATGTAAACAAAGTGAAATTAACTTAACTATTGTAATGATCATATTTTTTTTAAAAGTACGAGGTTTTTATTGTATTAAGATGGCGTTTTTTAATTTCTTTTTCTTATTAATTAACATTAAAACAATATTAAAAGAGAAAAGTAGCAATAATATTTGTGCTGTCCTAGGGCGTGATCAGCAAATCAGTGTTCAGTAGTTCAAATTGAGGTCCAAATGACCTTTTCAATAGGCCAAATGTTTACTACAGTGAAACCTCCCTTAATGGACACATCCCGCTAACAGACATCTTTTTACAACGGACTTTTTTGTAGGAACAGAACAAATGCATTAGAAAATAAAGTAAAATAACCTCTCTACTACGAACTCTCTGTATAACGGACGAGGACAAAAAATTCCCCAATTACCATATTATCACATAAATTTACCTCGTACAACAGACACACCGAAAAAGTAATGGTGCAAAGAACGAATATTTGTTTAATGAACTGGGTAGTAATAGACGAAAAAGTGTATACTAAAAATCTAGAATTAAATATTTTTGAATGTATTAAAAAAATTAGCACCACAGTAAATTAATGCTGTTTAAATATTTTTGTAAGTTTTTTTTGTAAAAAATATTTTTGCTGATGTTTAAAATTTGGGTATCTTTGGTAGGCAGTTTATTGAATGATGGTTTCCTTGTCCTGTAAATAGTGCATTATTTTAAATTTTGTGGTTTTATGTTGAGTAATTACTAATTAGCAAATCCAGTGTACATTCTTTGGTCACACTTCTATGTAACAGTTACACCCTTTGTTCATCAAAAAAACAATTCTTTACAATAAAATTGCTCACCTCCCATTAGTGGACACCTCTCCACAACGAACAATTTAAGATTCGTCATCGATGTCCGTTGTTAAGAGGTTTTACTGTATTCACTTTTCAGTTACATTTCGTTTTCGTGGCAAGTTAAAAGTCTTCAAATCGGAGCTTTTGTGTCTTTTAACTTTTAATTTGTTAGAATAGGTAAAAAGCAGTATTTAGGTGTTTAGGCAGTATTTTGGTCAAATATTACCCAAAAATATTGTAATTTTTTTCTTGATTATTTATTCTGTTACACAATAGAAAATTCTTTTTTATACAAAGTTGTGCAAAAATATGGAACAAAACGATTTGTGCCTATAATAAACTATTTACTTTACGAAAAAACTAATTAGTAGGTACGTCATCAAATACTTTAAAAATGTTATAATTTATTAAGAAATTTTTTTTCAAATTTTTTTTTAGTTTTCTAAATAGGTATTATACAAAAATAGTAGTTTATTATATAAAAAAAGAAAACTTTTCTTTACGTGTATATAATACGTTTTCTCTTATAGGTACATCGAGAACACCAATAGAATAAAAAATCACCAAATGGCTACTACTAACTGTGAACCGAAACCACATTTAATTTTTGACCCCAAAAAAGTCAGAAATGTTTTTTTATTTATAATTTCAGGTAAATAGGATTTAAACCTCCTGCTATCGTAAATTCGTCATATCAACATTTCTGTGCAATTACTAATTGTTGTGGCTTAGATATTTAATTCCTGACAATAAATTATAATATGAGTAACGACACGTATATCACTCATTAAAAAAAATATTAGTCAAAACAGTTAAGAAATAATAATTATCATTACGAAAGAAAACCGACAACACTTAGACACGCAAGGACTGTTACCAGAAAATAATATGATAGTACCTACATAGGAAAAGAAAATAGATAAGTATTAGGTAGTAGGTACTCGTAAGTAGGTATGCTGTGCATAATATTATTAAAATTATTAAGCACAATACCTGCAAACGATGTGATGTTTTTACTAGTGACAGCATAAAAAAGAATAATTATAAATTGAATAACAACCACGAAAGAGAAATGACTAGAGGTCTCTCTGGTGTAATTTTTTTTGTAATTTTAAAATAAAATTACAATAGGTGCCCTGTTTCATCTAATTTCCAGTTAATTTATCTGATACAACCTTGTTTGACTGTATAACAGACAATCACAATCAATTTTTTCCATGTTTTTAATAAAAAAGTCAAAAATATTTTTTGTACTCATAGCTTCTAGACAGCTATTTCCCACACTTTCCGGTGTGTGGGAAACAGGCTTTCCCGCACAACGGTGTTTTTTGCTTTGCAACAATTGCTAGGGATATTTAATAGGTTGGTATCGGTATCGTTGAGATGGAAATGATACTTTTTTTTATATTGATAAGTGACAGTTTATGTCAATTTGACGATTGTTTGAACTGTTACCAACTCATCAGCAGAAAGAACTAAATCATTAAAAAAATTTTATTTGTTTTAAGATATTCGTTACAAAAATATTGTACCTAACTTGTTTGTGAAGCATTTTTTTACATTCGCACTTCATGCAGCACTCGCTGCGCTCGTGCAGCAAACAAAGTGCTCATGTAAGAAATTGCACTTTCCAAACTCGTTGGGTAAATAACTAGTTCAGATTCGATTTTAAATTTACTGCTTAAGAACTTTTTTTTTCACTAGCTTATTCAAATCATATAAGAATAAATAAATGGGCAAGTAAAGTCAACTTCCTTTATTCAAACAAAAAATACAGTTAATTTACGTGTTAAGCTTTGTAAATGAATCTTTACGGGCGAGGTGGAAATTTCTGTGGCGAGCGAATAGCGAGTGAACCCAGTAAAGATTAATTATCGTATTAATTACAAAGCGTAATATCGCGCACAAACTTTTATTTTCACCATTTAACAGCGTTATTTTAATTTTTATAAGAACGTTTCTTGTTTGCCAATTGATTTGTTGATTTTTTGGTTGTACTATGTTTCCCACATTCTAAAACATGTTTGACTCTACCTCCTAGAATTGTTATTTTATTTATTTAATTTCTACAATTCTGCAAACCTGTAAAATTTTAAAAGTCTTTACACAAGCCCATAAAACATTACAGATATTTTCTCGAAATTTTCTTGTATTAAAAATGACTTTATACATTTATACAATGTTCATACTAAGAAATTAAAAGTTGTAAAGCAAGCTAACAAACAGACTGCTTATCAAAAATTATCAACAATTTGTTTTTAATATTTTTTTTATTGTAGCAACTGTAGTACACCCATTACATTAAATAAAACGCACAACTAACACATTACCTTTAAATTTAAATTTTAACACTATCTGCCATCTAACGAGCGATTTCCTAAAACTCCATCGAATTTTTGTGTTGCTTTACAATGTTTTTAGTCGTTTCCTGTTTAGCGGTTACTTTTGTTCTCATTTCGTGCTGTAATCCAACTGCAACGACATGTGCCAGCTGTAGAAACTCCCTCATAGATGGCACGTACATCACATTTATTTACTTAACAAAAATAAAATTTGCAAATACAATAGTTTATACCGATTTTGGAGTGCCATTGATTTAATTTATTTGCTTAATTCTTAATTTTACTTTAAATATTGTGTATATCTATTAATTTTTTTGTTTTTTTAAATATCTTCATTAGTACTTATAATAGTTGTTATTAGATATAATAATGTCTATTATTTTTAATTATTGTAAAGACAGTACTAAAAATTTAAGTTTAAAAAAATGTTTATTTATTCTATAAGTTATTTAAAATTTTATTCGGTTCTCAAGTACGAGAAATAATTATAATACGAAATGCGAAAATACTTAATTAAATCTTAATCTTCCACAAACATTTAATACACATTTCTTCTCATATCAAGTAAACATCCTCTCCTTCAAAACATAGCTATTTGCGTGTCCTTGGACATTCCTCAGCGTTTCTTCACAAATAAATTTTGGATGATATAGAGAGTATCCTATTCTTCATCTCCAGTCACTGTAATAACTCGCTCTATACACGTAATCCACCACAATTCGCCCATCTGCCGATTTTACCTCTTTAGAAATCCACAAATCGATCGTTTTTTTTGTATTGGTAATCTAAACTGTTTACTGACCATGTATTGAGATTGTCCCCAACATTTTATTACAAACATAAACGGTGCTGATTGTATTACAAATTAATGTTCAGGTCAGTCAGTTTTTATGCCAAGAGTCGTAGTTTAAAAATTAAGAAAAGAGTTAATATTGTATAAAAAAATAAAATACTTTTAGCAATGTAACTGCTGATGTTATTTACATCTGTTGTTTATATTGTGACAGAAATCTGGTTTTTGATGAAAAAAAAACAATTTGTTTTTTCACCAAAGTCATAATATAATTTTAATTGTCTTAATTTATTTGTGATTTTTTAGGTCCAATTTTGAAAACGGTCAAAATAGTAATAACTGTTGTGTATTTAAACTATTATACAAGGTGTCCCATCGAGTTGGTAAAACCCATTATTGACCATTAAATGATAAAATATTTGAATATATTTGAACAAAATTTATTGATACCTCCTGCATCACCTAAAAAGTTCAGACCGTTCATAAAAGAGTGTAGGATCTCAGGTGGTTCTGGAATTTGAATTTACCGCATTTAATTATTTAATTTCTAAAATGTACCAATTTTTATTTACCCAGACAACCTCTAAAACTAATTATTTCAATTGCATTGTTCGTTTTTTTTGGAAAGAAACGGCAAATTTTAATACCTACTACGATTCCACATTCATTTATAGACTTTTTGTATTTTTAAGTACACAGATTTGAGCTACAATATAATTTATTTTAATAAATTACCTTATATTTTTCGGATTTTTTAATGTTATTTTTAATACTGACGATTCTAAGTTAAACTTTTATTGGTCGATTTTACTGAATTTTTGGATTAATTTGATTTTCTCCACGAAAACAAACTGTTTTATTTTAAAAATTAATTATACCAAACCAATAGTAAAAAACACAATTTTGTTATCAACTTATAGAAAAAACTGGACATTTAGGCTTAACATTTTTTTGAGAAGCTGCAATTAAAAAGTTAAATACAAAAATATAGAAGTTTATTAAAACTTGTGTAACTTAAAATTTTGAGACAAAACATCACCCTATTTTGTATTTTTCCATCTAAAATCTTTCTAAAACGTCTTTCTACAGCGTGCTCAAAAACTGGCGCACCAACTCAATGGTGTGTGGTAGAGAACTGGTTACATGTAAAGGTAAAAATAGTAAAAAAATTCTTTGTATTAAAGTTATTGATAAATAACGGATTTTAGATAAATGATATGTGGCAACGCTGTCTAACAGTCATGATCGCAATAGAATTTGAGCAACAATAAAAATAAATTATTTTTGAAACGGTTTCTTAGGAAATACTTCTCAGTGTTGGCACATCTACACATTGTGATTTTTTTGATGAATTTTAATTTTTTTAAATTAAAAAAACTGCTAAAATCTGATAGTAAATTTAAAAATAATTATTCATCGTTTTGTTACGGAACTTGGTATGAAACATAAAAACATAAAAAAATAATAAAACTAAAGAAGTTAACACAATAAGATTGTAGCTCCAGATTTTGTAAAATTTGATTTTAAGAATTTTTTCAACATTTTTCCCGTAATCTGCACTTGCTTCTCAATAACGTACCACTGAGTTGGTGCGCCAGTTTTTGAGCATCCTGTATAAAAACGATATGAGTCAAATATTTCACTGTATAATGCGATGTTTTGTTGACATTCAGATGAATTTTAAAGCACATTTCAGGATATATATTGATTAAGGATAATATCCCAAAAAAGTGTGACGTCATAATGATATTACTCTTTATTATTTTTGTGTTCACTGAGAATGGATGCCTTTTTAATTTCTTTTATATTTCCATTTCTTTAATTCTAGTATTACCGTAAAAAATAATTAAAAAGCATAAAATTATCGGTTTTGCTCCTTTATTTCTAAAAATTTTAACAAAATTACATAATGAAGATTTGTGTCTTCCCCACAAAGATACATTAGTTTGAAGGTAGGAACACTTCAGGACCTTCAAGTGCACTTTGAATTACGTTTTCTTCAAATGCAGTCTCAAAATCTCAGTCATTTATAATGAGGTTTATTTTAAAGTAAAAAAATCTTAAAATTTTGTAATTTTTCTTAAAAATAAAGTGGAAAATTACAAAAATGTAAGATTTTTTTATTTCAAAATAACAATATTTTTTTGAGAAATTGTTTTAGATTATTATTCTTCACAAACATCTTCAGCATAAGTAAAAATAAAGACTGCAATTTTTAGAGCCTGAATTTGAACAAAACACAGTTCAAAAAGTGATCTTCAAATCAATGTATTTTTGTGGAGAAGCCCGGAATCTTTTTTTTATGTCTGAACTACGAAGGACTATAACTTAGGAGACGAAACGAGATCCAAAATCGCAGGATCTTCTGAACCCAAAAAAAATAGTACGGCAGAGTAAAGTGAGGGCGCTTCGAGCGTTATACGTCTCGGTGTCAAATCGTTTTAAATTAATTTAAATACAACCAATTCACTAACTACTTGGAAAAAATGCAGAAATGTTAAGCTTTGCATTCTCAACATACTGACAAAAACTGAGGACTTAAATTTTCATAAAAAACATGAGAAAAAATTATTTAAAATTTACACTTTGTCCCATATTTTTAAAAACGCTGCGAATACGGTTAAAGATACAAGAAAAATGTTCAGAAAAAAGTTGAAGAGAACTAGATTTCTTTTAAAAAAGTCAGCGTGACCATATCTTTATCTTCAAAAGTTTAGGCTCTAAAAATGCTCAAGCGACGGATTTCCTTCAATTTGCCGGTGGTTAAGTATTGGGAAGTGAATGTATTACCTAAACCGCTGAAGATAGAAATATGGTATCGGGGACTTTTTTGTAGCAAATTTAATTCTCTACAATTTTGTTCCTTACACTGTTTTTGTATCTTAAGCCGTATTCCCAGCGTTTTAATAAATAGGCGATAGCGCCTAAAAAAATATCGCTTAGAATTATCATTTGGCGTTCCAACTTATATTTTTTCAAACGAATACGGTTAAAGTTACAAAAAAAGTGAAAGGTACGAGGTTGTATAGAATTAAATTTTCTACAGAAAAGTCCGCGACACTATTTTTCTATTTTTAGGGGTTTAGGTATAAATTCATTTTCTAACATTTAACCATTGACAAAATAAAGGAAATCTATCGCTTGAGCGTCTTGTTTAAATGGTTGAAGATGGAGATATGGTCACGCGGACTTTTTTAAAGAAAATTTAATTCTCTACAACTTTCTTCTGAACATTTTTCTTGTATCTGTAACTGTATTCGCAGCGTTTTGAAAAATATAGGGCAGAGTGCAAATTGGTAAAACTTTAAAGTTTTTTTAAATATAGTTTAAAATATATTATTTGTATTATTTTTATATCCTATTATTGAGGATTAAATGCTCTATCCGCCTGTATTTTTTTATTCGCCTTGCGCTAACCGTTATTTAATTACAACTATTTTTATAAATTTATTGCTCTGAAAGCTTAAACGGTATGGAACAACTACGCCTCTGGCGACATTAACGGAACTATCGAGGACGGGGACGTTTTATTTGTACGTTGTACGTTTTATATCCTTAGTTTTAATCCGTAGTCTGGAATCTTGACGCAATTCTCTATAAAGCTCTGAACTCGAAATTCGCCAATTTTGAATCACCCTGTACAGTTACAAATACAAAATACCTATTATAAATCCTAACTAGTTCAAGTTCAAGTTTTCAAGTTTTCTTGAACCATATTTAGTTTTGTTCTATTGGTCTATTGGCCAACTCAATTTGAAAATAACATAACTTTGATTAAAAAAAAATCAATGAAGATACGGCGTAGCCATTTTCCAACACATTTTTTGAGGGTGTTTTGCTTTTTGTATTTAGCCTCTTTGTACGTGTCTTCCAACCTCATATTTAATTTTTTTAATGTTTTTTCTATATTATACCCTACCCCATTAATAAGCAGCACACTTTTTAGTTTAATTTAACCAAGACAACGACCAAAATTATAAGATTTTTTATTTTTGCTAAACATTTCCTTTTAATACAGAAATAAAGACAATTCCAAACAGTTAATAAAATTATTTGGTAGTTACTTTATTTGTTGGAATTTTTTGAAACGTGTAGAATTTGAAGAAAGCTTCATTTGCAAGTGAGATTGATTTTTCCGTGTAAACAAATGCGTTCTTTCAAAACCGCAGTCAGACATTAGAGTGTGAACGTCGCGCCGCGGCGGTTACGTATCGTTGGCTAATTGACGCCTTCATTAAATAAACCATGTACGTCATGCTGAGAATCTGCATTTATTCCCTGGTGACAAGCTGTGACGGATGGCACGACAATCTAATTAGCAAGAAAGCGCCATTTCATTAGTAGGTTTTATTAAACGGGGTCGGGCTTCGTCCTTCTGTGATATACACAGTGATAGATCGGGATGCACCCTCGCATATAGGGGAGCACCGGACTCTAATGAATATTTGTAGGCGATGTTCCTTACGGGTGCATGCTTTTTATTTGATTCGGGAATGTCAGGAATTTCATTTCGTTACG
Source organism: Tribolium castaneum (assembly GCF_031307605.1). Lineage (NCBI taxonomy): Eukaryota > Metazoa > Arthropoda > Insecta > Coleoptera > Tenebrionidae > Tribolium > Tribolium castaneum. The sequence goes on along the minus strand of NC_087394.1, from coordinate 14,475,795 downwards.
AGAGATGATTCATGCTGAGGCTGTGCCTACTCCTAATGTGGAATACAATCAAGTCATTTTTTACCTCTGTACGGTTCGTTTCAATCACTCTGTATAATAAATTTTCCTCCAAGTTCTGCCAGCAGCCAACAATACAAAATATTTCTAGTTTTGATAAACGTGTTTTGCATTTTTACCAAAATTTTGTTGGCTCTTCTACTCATTTTTTCTACCTTATTTATCAAAGGTGGCAGCCCGACAATGTTTCTTTATGTTCTGTCAAACTGAATTAAAGGCATTGAGAACTGCTTTGTACTAAACTGAAAACGCTTATTTCCGTAAAATAGTGAAAACTATTGCTCAAGTTATTTCGAGTTAATAATAATAATAATTTAATAATTCCAACATTATGTAGTTAATACATAAGTAAAATAAACACATACCAACAAGAAAACACACACTCTAAAAGTCCAGAAATTCGACTGTGTTACAAATAAAAAAAATTTCACAAAACACATTCATAGCGTTATAACTGCCTTTTGAGCATTTGGTTCGATTTTAAGATCAAATACAATGTGTTCAAAAATGGTTGTTCATCAAGTCGACTATGGAATTTAAATTCAATGTACCGCTTTGTTCAAATGATTATTGTAATTTTGTCATATCATTGAATTATTTTTTTTGCATTCTGAGGCAAAGTTGTTTTAAATGTAGGGTTTGTTTTGATTTGTGTTTTATATTTCCATGATTTTTGTTGTTGAGTATTCTCTTGTTTTTAGATTCGAAGCCTTTTTACATTATTTTGACGGATCTGTCATTTTGACGGCATTTACAGTTTAAACTAAACTGCACATTACGTTCAAAGTTCACATGTGACTTGATGAACGAGCATTTTTGAACACACTGTAGTTTTTGACTATAAGTTATCATATAAGTTATATGACACTGACAGAGTTTACCAGAACTTTCTCAAATTTTCTCGCGAAGTTCAAGATAAAATTTTGAACAGAAAGAGTCTAGAAAGTAGTTAATTTTTGATTTTGTGGAAGTTAATAAAACAAACGATATTTTCAATTTCTGTTAGAACACAGAACAGGTGAAATAAGTTGCAAATGCCTTTAATTGAAAGTTTATGCAATGTATTGAGGTTTCACAAAAATTTTAAGACACAACGTCTTGCCATATACAGGGTGTCTCAAAGTCGACAAAATCTTGAGTGCGTCAATGCATTAATGTCAAATTATTTTAAACATACAAAACTAAAGGACATTTTAACATCGCTAAATCAACTAATGAAATATGTTGCACAGATAATTGGAAAGACAGCATACAGCTTATTTTATACATTTTTGTGAATAACTCGATAACGAAGGACAATTGTAAAATTTTTTACTCTTAACTTTCAATTTGTATTTCCAAAGCACGGTCGTCGATTTTGACACATCCTGTATTAAAAATATGTATTAATTAATAGCACTAATAAATTAGATAAAAATTATATTATTTAATAATAATAATAATAATAATAATAATAATAATAATAACTAAAATTTAAACAAATATACGCCGAAAACTCGAAAATTGTGTTATTTTTGCTTTCATTGATCGCTAAAGCAAAATTTTGTTAAAAAAAATAGCAGAAAATTACAAAGAAAAAATTCAATATTTTTTTCTTTCAACTTTTTTAACCAGAAACGCGAATATATTGAGTATTTGCATCCAAAATAAGCTGAGAAGTCAATAGTTATTTAATGCAACGAAATAGGAATACATATTATAGTGAATTTTTTCCATGGAAAAAATGGAATGGAATTAAAAAATTAGGTTTCCTAACGAATTAAACCCAAGGTTTTGCAAAAATCGGTGAAAAGTTTCAAGTTTTCAATATTCATTTGAGTGTTAAAAAGAGCAACTTTAGTTAGTGTTTTCACACTCAAATAAATAACGAAAATTTTATTTCCAGTTTCCACCCTAAAATAAATATTGAATAATTAAAAGTTTCTTCTCCGAATTTGACAAAATGTTTTGCTATTCTAAACGTTTTACTTTGTTTAATTGAAGAAGCATAATATTTCTCAACATTTTTCAAAAATCAATCAAAAAATCACTAAATTGGATTGAAAAGTATTTATGTATTGTTTTAATTTTTGGAATATTTTAGCTCATTGCACAAAAAATTAACCGAAAGTTTTCACATTGCTGTTTAAAAATGAAGCAATTTTTGCTTTTTTCGACAGTTCATTGAGACTAAATCGCAATGTTTTTAATATTACCCTGAAATTGCATCGAAAATAAAAACTCACTTTTAGCAGAAGTTTGAAAAACATGAAAAATCACAAAACTGCATAAAAAATGACAATTCGGCGTTGCATTTTAAAAGTGTTTCATCCAAGAGTCTTGGACCAAGACGCAATTATTCTGCAAAATTTCTATAAAAATAGAGTAAAAAACCGCCAGATAATCGATTATTTGACAAAATTTCCCATTTAGATTAAGAACTTTTTTGATATTTTTTTGAAAAAAGAAATCAGTAAAAGTAGATATGCTGTGCCGATTCTAATTCACTTCTTCTGCGCATGCGCCATTTTTTGAAAATCTCCTTGTTCAAATCGTAGGAATCTCCTATTTTGTTGCTATTTTTGACGTTGAAAATTATGGGAATTCCTTGATCTCATTACTATTTTTGAACTATCTCTATTTTTTATTATGACACGGGGATGGAAATTCCCTGTGGAATCCCACATCAAAAATTATAGAAATCTCCTGTCGGTATGTGACCATGTGGTACCTTAAATGAATCAATGCTTACAGGGGATTCCCATAATTTCCAGTGTGGGATTCCCCAAAGGATTTCCATCGCGACGTCATAATCTAAAGATAGCTATGACATCATAGTTCAAAAATAACAATGGCATCAAGGGATTACCATTATTTTTAGACCCAAAGTCACACATGCTCAGTCTAAGGCAATCATAATGACATTTTGATCCAAAAATACCAACAACATTAGGGGATTCCCAGAAGTGGCATCAAGTATATTTTTTTCTCAGCATAACGTAGAGTAAAAAAATTAAATAAGTAATTAAAATGAGTTTTTGAGGTTAAGTTCCAATGTTTTTTTTTTTGAAAAAAAATTTCGCAAATACAGGTTTGTATGAGAGATAGAGTGCTTTATTTTTAACGTATTAGAAACTTTCACAATTTTGAATTTTCTTGAACATAGACAACGTCTTTCCAATGTTGCTGCTCCAACTATCAAGTCAAACCAAATGCTAGAAGCTCTAGATGCCCCTGTTGAAATAATTTCAAACCAAATTTCTAACCAATTTATAACGGTTTTTTATTTTGTGTTCAATGTTCACAAAGCTGTACACATTGAATCAGATTATAGATGGTTTGACGTTCATATTATCATAGGTATAACCGTTCACGATTGTTTTAAATTCGGGCTATCTATGAAAATCTGACATTTTATTTGGCAGTACTGTGAGTTGTCATAAGAAATTTATTTTGGGTTATAATTGATGAATGACAACCAAGGACGGTTGTCAGTTTGCTTCGTTTTTTAAATAAATAATTGAATACGTTTTTATTGTTATTCTACTCATTATCATTCGGTAAAAAAGTCGGGTCTGTCTTTTTTGCATCCTTCAAAGCGACTTTTGATACACACTTTTTTATCAACAGAAATTATTTTCGACATTTTAAATTAATAAGCAGTAGAACTGACAACACAGCGAATTTTTGACAAGACAACGTCATAAAGACAATACATGACAGGACCTGAGGCCAACCTAACAAAAATATATCTACGCCTGCTGAGAATTTAAAACAATCGTGAACGGATAAATAGGTGTAAGCTGAAGTTCAGTTTTTTAATGTTGTTTACATTTTTCAAAGATTTTATAAATAACAGTTGAATAATGTAGTATTGACAATTTTCTTCAATGACAATTTCATACACAATGATTAAATTTTGGTTGTCGCAGTTTATTGAAAACCTTTTAAAAACAGTTGGAACCGTGTTACTTATCTCAACTATGATTTTGTATCCAGCTGATATATCCAATCAGTCTTCTTGTTTAAAACAACATAAAATTCTCTGGAATCTTTAAAATTAATGCCCACTGCAAGGCCAATTCCATACATAGAAAATACACTTACAAATTTAGAAATAATATTTTATTACGGGTCATTTCATTTAAAAAGGAATGCAATTTGTAGAATTCTTTAAACAGCTTGGTCTCGATAAGGTAAAAAGAAAATTAAATTTTGTTTTTTATCACATAACATAATAATAATACTCTAAAAGGCCACGATAATAAAAAAGAAAGTATTACGATTTGTTGTAAAAAGTTAACTGCCTTTTTCACTTGTATCTAGAAGTTAAAACATCTGGTCTCTCGGCTAATCATAGGCCGGATGACATTCTATTGAGCAGATTGGTTTCTTCCTGCAACTCTTCCCGTGTTTTATAATGTTCTTAATTATAATTAAACGCTCATCTACGTTTAGAGGATTCCGTGGCTGTTGGCGATTTCTCAGCCTGCCAATAAATATTATTAACTGTTTACGGACGTACTCTCGGGCAATTTATTTTTAACTAACTTAATTAATTGGACCTGTTTCGACTTTTTTCAAATTAGCCGGCATTATAAATTCATGGTTTTTATCCATTTTGAAGACAGTTTTCAAGTAGGTCGCTGGCGTTATTTTTTAATTGTTTGGTAAAAAAAACTAATTAACGTGTAACTCCCACGAGAACTTTCACTTTGCGAATTTGCAAGCGAGGCAAATTTCTTTTGTTACGCATAATTTAATTAAATTTTTAACAACTCGCAAGGAAATCGTAATTGCAGAGCAATGGACGGACGTTTGTCATATTTTTTGAATAATGTCATGCCCGGCTGGAAAATCGTTGAAAAGGAAACTGCACCTTGCCCATATAGTATCGGTGGGTCATTAATGGAACCATCATCCACGCCCATCCTGCAATAAAATAAACCTGCACCTTCTTTTTCCATTATGCAGCGTTCACGTGATTCACTTAAACTCACTGACTCGAGAAATATATTGGTATGTATCGCACTCTGTATGCTTCAGTTGTCGGATTTTAATAACTCATGCATGGATGAAGAATCACAAATTTATAAACCGACAAAAAGTTCAGGTAATTTTTAACACTAATTAAAATAATTGGTTAACGGTAGATGGTCAAATTCAACAAATGTTGTGATCTAATCTGCCGTCAACAGTTTAGATTTATTGTGTTTTACTAGAGCTATGTGTACAACAAGTTAGGAAAAGTTAATTCTTCAAACCAGCGATATTTTATCGAGGTGAGGCTGAAATAACAAATTAAAAAGAAATTTTTAAACAAAAGTTGTTGCTAGTTAAACCAGAAATAACTAACTACCTGTCAGGGCCGAGCCAAGTCAATTGTCCGCCCGTGTGTAAAAAAGTAGTTAAAAACTACGAAGTTAAATAAATGAAAGCGATTGTTTATTTTTAAAATATTTTGAAATAGTAACAAGTGTTCAATAATTGTTCTGGTCAGATGGCCTATGTGTGGCAATTGTCACAAAAAACGTGTCTCGGTTAACATTACTGACAGGTGACAGCTGTCAGTGTCAGGCCAAAAATTTACACGTTCAACTGAGCTTGCAGAGTAAATTCGTGAACGTTTGCATACAATTATTATGATTTTCAATGTGATTTTTATCAAAATATCAATGCAAAAATAAGACAACATTTAAACAGTTGACAGCAAACCATATGAACTTATCACGCAACCTACGTTCATGCTAGAAAGAGAAAACCACAGCAAACCACGACCAGAACAATTATTAAACACTTGTTATATTTATACAAAAATAAAACTATTCGTAACAAGAATAATTTTAAATTTTATGCAGGTACATCAGCTGTTGAGTATTTACATACCTAATATTTACATAATTTACTCAATAAATTCACCTTACTTTACTCTAGACAAATTTTTTGTCTAAAATGTAATTTACCTAGTCCATTGGGTATTTCTCTTTCCCCTGCAGGAGTAGGAAGTAGAAAAATTATTAAATAGATTTTGGGACATTTTTGATAGTTTTTCTCAAAGGATCTTTTCTACACAAGCAGAAAGTGCTAATGTCAAGAGAATTCTAAAAGTAACAGTAATAATACATAGTGGAAAATGCTAATACTGATTGAGACCTGATAACACTAAATAAAAAACGTGAATTTTTAAATAATTTATAGAATCTGCTACTGGTTTGTTCTCATTTCCATAACAAAATTGCTTTGTTTTTATTTGGCTTCACAATTTTGTCGATTAACTGAATGTTTGAAAAACGTTTTTACTTAATTTTGTAAAAGGTCTAAACATGTTGTGATGTTTATGGTTGGACATTTTGTTAAAATTTACTTTTAATAAAGAAATAGAATGGCATGCCAAAAAACTGTTGGAGATACAAATTTGTAACTACAGTTGAATGAACGACGAAAAAATTACACATGGGTCTTTTTTCTGTGCTCATTTGATTTTTCAGATTTCTTTTGCGATTAAAAACTTTTGTATTCGCATACATTTATTTCTTCAATGTGTTATGAATAAATTTGGCGATTAGTGATAATTAGTATTCATTTTACTCCATTTTTCGTTATAAATAAATTTACAAAATGAAAAGTTGTGACTATAATTTAGAGATATGAAATTATGCGTAGCTTAGAACAGGGAACAGACGAAAAAGTTGACCTAAATTTATCTATCAGAGAACTAAAAACGTAAATACAGCTGAATTTTTCCCTTTTCGTTCTTTTGTTCCTAATGATGTTGAATTTTTTTTGGCAAATGTGCGAGTTGTTAAATGTTTTGGACATGATGTTGATTTTTTCAAAAGGTATCTGTTGTATGATCAGTCGTTTCCCCTAACTAAAGTCCATTCGGAATTAAAATCAATTGTCAAATTAACTATTTCAATGTTGGCAAGTTTATTTAAAATTAGTCGTCCAGGCTTCATTCCTATAGCAATGTGGCAGGGTCCCAACAGGATTTCAAAATTTTTGACACTGACAATTGATTAAAAAAAAAGAGGTTTAAATTTATAAACATGATCTGAAGTCCCAAAAACTTAACCTATAAATTTATCTCTGATGAGCTACAGGGTGAATCTTCTAAAAGTACATATTTATATTATAAGTAAGTATATTTCAAAAATTAATAATTGCACAGAATTCAGCGTTTACTATTAAATGCCTTTTTTAGAATTTCTTCTACAATTCTTTCTAATTAAAATTAATTAATTATTAAGTATTACAAGTATGTTTATGCAAATATTTGTAGTTTTATGTCTTTATGTGTTATCTGAGAACAAGCTATGCTTAAATGTAGTTTTGTGATAAAAAATCTTTTGCTAACCCCAAAAAATAATTAAGTAAAAATTAAAAATTCAAATTAACGCAATTTAGGTGGTAGCAAAAACCATCGTTGTTGAATAATGTAGCTACAAACTTATGTTTTTTTAATGGAACACGAAATTTGATTTTCGACTACTGAAATTACAATTAATAATAATTTTTAATGTTTAAAGTTAAATATCTATTCAGTAATCCACAACATATACTTAACTGTTATTTTGTTTAGATAGACAATTTAGAGATCTTTTAGATGCAAAAATAAAAATAAGGTGTTCCATTTAAAAATTTTAAGTTATTCAAATTTTAACAAACTTTTAATTTTTTTCTTTTCATGACTGCAGTGAGCTAAAAAAATTTATACTTTAAGTTCAAACAATTTGCTTTAAATTTTCTAAGAATCTTAGTTTTTGAGCAATACGTTTTAAAAAATAGAGTGTTCTTGTCAAAAAATCAAAATACATATTTCAAAAACTAAGTAAAATCGAGCAACAAAAATTTAGTTCAAAATTATTAGTTTAAAAGCTGCATCCAAAAATGCAAATATAGGGTGTTCCATTTAAAAAAACCTAAGTTTGTATTATAACTCATTTCCGAAACACCCTGTATATTTGAAAATAATTTTAGGTGAGGTAGATGGCTAGTATCTATGACTTAGGAAACAAAAATACTTTTGTAACATTTAAACTAAAGGTGAATAATGGATTTCACCCACTCGCTGGTATACCTGTATATTGCAAAATACTTTTAATAGACTCACCCCGTATATCTCGTAAAAAAGCACAAACAATTTATAGTCACATAAACTTTTAACTCAATTTGATGTCTTTTATTACTAGCTAAGAATTTGTTCGACTCTTTTGAATCAGCCTGTATATTTAATTAATTAATTTTAATTATAAAAAGTTTGTGAAAATATTTTGAAAAAATTCACATGAATTGAGAAAAAAGTATTTATTAGTAAGCGCATAATTTCTGTATGATTTTCGGTTTTTGAGATACAGTAAAATACGTTTAGCAGAATCACCTTGTATATTCCACACTTTTTGTGTTGACAAATATTTACACAAATATTCAACAACTCACTAAAAATTATTGGTTCTCACTGTATCTTAAATTTTTTGGTGATTTGAATCACGACTTAGTCGTTCATTGATTGGATAATAGGTGGAGGGACTAAGTACAAAGTGCCACAGAAGGCATCAAACAGACCTGCTGTCGTTATTAGATTGTATGCAAGTGGAATCTACATATTTGTTGGTACACATATGTCGAAGTTCTGCGTTTTAGCGACCAACTGTCAACCCATACTAGTTCCTACGTCGTCTGCCTTTGTTTTAACCATTAGCGGCACTTGAGCCATCTGTCCAACCATCCGTTGCGATTTATTAGATTTTGTTGCAAACTTTTTCAAAATTCTCTCCTCATATTTAGCTAATGAACCAGAACTGGAGCTTTAACAACAGGTGCAACAGATTGGATTTTTGGACGTGAAACCTTAGATAAAACTAAATCTTGAGGGAAGACCATGTAGAGCCACACTATTTGCATAAATAAATAAACATTATTCGGCAATAAAATGTGACGTGAACTGTTTACGTATTTTTGACAAAATCGATCATTAAAATATTTTCCGCATTTGCAAAATAATTTATTAAAGCTCGTGATTGTGAAACAGATGTCGCATTGCTCAGAGGATATAAAAATCCGACACGTTTTTTCCAAAAAGTAAACGTTACAGTTGACCATCTGCAAATCGATTTGTTACGTGATTTAAAATGAAAGTGATAAATATTCGCACAGGTGTTCAAATGTTTGGAATAGTTGCGTATTAATTTAAACATTTAGCATATTGCAAACGTGTTGAAAATAATATTATAGCTGCACGATAAACAAAGTAAGAAAATATTAATTATTTTATGGCTTTGGTGTAGGGGTCCATAAACAAAGTTGTTGTGGTAAATATTTTAATTTAATTAGTATTTTGTAATTATGTAATTTGTATCAGACACCAAATGTTCTATTTTCGCACAGACGAACTGGTTTTTTTGAAAGCCAATAACTTAGTCATTTATATGCTGTTTTAGTTCTAATTTGAAGAGCGATTTGCATTTATAAATAATCGGTTTTAACTTTAAGTGACGACACCTGATGCAGTCTCGCTTTCATTTTGCAGCTAAGTGTAACCACGTCGGATAAACCATACAGGGTTATTCATATTCATGAGACAATAAATGAACCTCAAAAAGGACCTATGAGATTATACTCAATTGAGTCAATTGAGATTATACTCGTGTCCTATCGAAACTGATAAGAATTTTACAGCCCTGGGAAGTAGGGGTATGGAAAGATGTTTTTGTACCATAGCTTCGGAACCATTTGACCAAATATTACAAAACTTGGTAGACTTACTAAAGAGAATATGCCTTTTAATCTGGTAATTACGAAAACCGGATACATCCACCCGGTTGGAACATTTCCGGGTCACATTTTTAGTGTTTTTTTTAAATTTTTGCCCTCTTAACACTACTCTTTTACTGCTTAAATCGATAGAGTAATTAATTGCGAATAAAAAAGTTATAACCTTCTACACCGCTAAAATGCACCATTTAATAGTTATTTTAATTTGAACAGAGGCTTGCACTTGACCAAAATCAAAAAAGTATAAATTTTGAGCAGACGATATCCGTAGCAACAAAAGTGCATCTGCACTCAATGCGCTGTCAAGTCCTGTCAGGCACTTGTCAACTTTAACTATGAACAATTTGAGGCTCTAAATTGAAAATATTTAATAAAAGGGTTTAGTTCAGTCTCTTAATCTAACCTACAAAAAATTTAAATCAATCTGGTCGCAGTTTTCATTGATTAATTCACCGAAAATTCACAAAAAAAGTATTAGTCGGTACCTGATTATTTGTTCCATTCTGTATGTTTAATACACCAAATTCCCAATAAAGACATTAAAACTCTTAACAGCGTACCCCTACAAAGTGGGTGCATCTACTCGCTTGTCTTCCAGACACTAAATG